>NC_084461.1:29399393-29702424 GCF_027409185.1 Cynocephalus volans | reverse complement strand
ACTAGTCTGCCTACAGTTAGGTGCCCCTCTTTTGTGCACCTGTAGCCCCATGTCAGTACCTTTATTATAGCATCTATCATATTATATTATGATTGTAAAAGTGTGTTGGTATTGTCTAGTCTCCCCACTGGACCACAAGCTCCTGTTTATCCTTGAGTGCCTGATACCTAGTAGTTGGTAAGGATTCATTTAAATTATCCTTGTCTCTTATAAATGGCCTTCTCCTTGCCCATGCACAAACTTAGCTATCTTTAGAAGCATAGCCTCTTCTGCTTTAAAAAAAAAAAAAAAAAAAAATATATATATATATATTATTTGGAAATGAGGCAAAGAATAATGTGGGTGTTTTTGTTATTGTTGTTTTAAGTTTAGGTTTTTAAAAATCACTTTCTTCTTTATCTGGTGTGTGTTTGGGGGAGGGGTGGGGTATGGTCTTCAACACCCAGAGAGGTCATGTCAGGAATGTGGTGGTAGCAGCCAAGGAAAGCCATCCAGGGGTGTTTTCATCAGCTGAATAATGGCAAGACTATATGAGGGCATTACTATTGGAGGCCACACACATCCTCACCTCACCTAAAACCTACATGCTCAAGGCTGCAGATGCTACTTCCAGCATTTGACTCTTTTCTGCCAATCTTACTTGTGATTTGGTGGCTATGACATTAGTTCCTAATCCTGTGGCTCTAGAGATATTGCACATTGACAAGTTAGGTGACATTGATTCTAGTCATTTGTGGTTTCTCTATCATTAATGCAATTAACCTAAGTCATTATCTTTGGTGACAATTAATAGAAACCCACTCTAACTAACTTATGCCAACGGAGGAATTTATTATATAGGTGTGACTCATGGAACTGTGGGCCAATGGCTGGACCTCACAAAAGCCTGGAAAGCCACAGGAGTCCAGGCCATTATTGTTTGTGTGTCTGGCATTTGGCTTTTATCTCCAGTGTCCTCTTTGTGTGTCTCATTCTCTGCAGAACATCTTTCTCTGCTTCCTTGCCTTTGTGGCCAAATTTGCAAGTCTGTGTTTAAACCTCCAGCTTGATAAGCATTTCTTAACCCTTCAGCCAAATTAATAGAAGAGATAAAGTGATTAGCTATCCTTCGTAGATTCCCTATGCAGTTGACTGGGGAAGAGGAAGTTCACTGCTGGAGCTAGTAGTCTGGGGAAAGGGAGTTTTGGGTTGGACAGAATCCTAAAAGGCATCTCCTTTGTTTTGTTTCTGGAATATAAAGAAAGAATTTCACTATTTAGAGCATTAATGTAGGTAGTTTGGGATCATATATATTCTTTATCATCAGAAGATGATACCTCTTTTGAAGTAACAATAAACTAGTCTTCTCCAATTAAGGCTAGTCTTGCTCCAGTGTTTGGACTGAATTCCAAGCACCAGTCAAAATGATCTGTATAGTTTTCTAACAGCTGATTGAATTTAATGAATAGCTTTGCTTTCTCCTTAGAGAAAGATGATAGAACCTGTCAAAAATAATTGTGCTTTACTGTAGTTCTTTGCCAATAACAGATGATGAAAACTCTCAATGAAAATTTCAAAATTACCAAAACACTTCTAGCATTTACATATGCAAGAACCCCAGACCCAATGTACAGAATCATTTGGGGAGCATTTTACAAAACCAGAGGCCCAGTCTGCATCCCCACTCTCTGAGTCTGTAGGCTTCTGGTGGGGCTGGAGTGTCTATAGGCAGCAAGCTTTCCAGATGATCTGATATGCCCCAAATTTGAGAAGAGCTGCCTCAGAGGGACTTGATTTGTGGGCATTTCCTGGGATGGAAATCGTAGTCACCTCCAAAATAGACCATGCTCCAAATGGGTTCTCTGGAAAAGCCATGGCATTGTTCTTCAGCCTCAAGATGGGCTATTTAATCTCTCCCCACCTCAGCTGTGCCTAAGTTTCTTCTACTGCCTTCTTATTTCAGTCTGAATTGACAAATTCAGAAAATTTATCCTATCCAGAGCCCTCTACCCAAACAAAACAAAACAAAACAAAACAAAACAAAAAACCCAGTTTTATTCATACTAATTGTGTCTTGTAGAGTTTTCCACAGTCAGGATTTGACTGACTGTATCCCCATGGTATCATTTGACATGTTTCTCTGTTGCAGTGTTCCTTATAGATTGGTGATTGCCATGGAAGCTCAAACAGATTGATAGATATTTTGGCAAGAACACTTTATGGATGGTGTGGTAGACTTCATGATGAGGCCCACCATGCCTCTCTTTTTGTTATGTTAACAGCCATTTATGTTTGTGGCTTTGGTCCATTAATTCATTACGGCTTGCTAATTATCTTTGAATATCAAAAAAATACTGAACCCAAAATGGAGGCACTTGAAAGTTTTTTTTTTATTGAGAAACAGTGACACAGAACCCTTGCCTTGATTCTCTATTAGAAGTGACTGCACCCCTTGTCTTATGGTTTTAGGTAAGTTAGAATGGGCAAAGAATGTTCCAGCTGTGTTTACTGAGCTCTGGTGTGCTATAGACTAAGTGGATCAGTACTGACTTGACACATTCGTATTTTCCTATTCTTACCTTCAAGCTTTTGACGTGTCCATTTTCAAGGACACACAATGTTCTTTTGCTTTCAACCCTTGATTCTTACTGGAGGGAGAGGGAAATCATGCTGTGGCATGTCTTCTGTGCTCTTTCTGACTCTGTTTGAGCTTCCTTACTTTGCTGTGTGACACCCCAACTTCTCCCTTTAGATAAGAAGTGCCCAACCCTGCCCCTCTGCTTGGGACAATTAACAATTGTCAGTGCTAAGTAATTAGTTTAATATATTGAATATCCTTGACTTGTTGGAATTTTTTGTCTTCCTTTAGTTAAAAACACTTTTTAAAAAAGTAACTAGCTTGTCAACTAAAGTCTTCTAAGGGTATGGGACGTTTTAGTGTGTGTTCTGAAGGCATGGCTTTATGTTCTTCATTTTGAGTCATTAAACAAAGAAAAATATTACCCTTTGCTCTTCTTTTTTAGGAAATTCACACAAACGAAAAGGAAGTAACAGAGAAGGAAGTAACTCTTCACTTGTTGCCAGGTAACAGTCATGTTAGCATCATACCTCACATGCAGTTCAAAGCCGGTGATAAATTATGTCATCCCTAGTACCACTATATATAAATTCCTTTGTTTTCATCGTCTCTTGTGTAACAGTAATGAGTTGGACAAAAATATCAAGGTCTTTAGTTCAATAACTACACACCTGGGTCTGAGTATTATAACACCCACAAAGAATTTTTCTTGTTTCCTCTTTTCCCAAGCTGATGAAAATAAACATGGGAAATTCTCACCTCTTTATAAGCAAATGAGGCATTTTTCAAGTTGTCCTATTTGGCCCCGTCCTGTATTCTGCTCCCAATCAGGAAAGTCCCAGTGCTCTCCCCACCTCCTGCAGAGCCAGGCACCCCATATTCTCTTCCTGACACCCAAGTCTGTAGCTGCCCTGGAGTAGTGCAGCTGCCTGGGCCTCCCATGGTGGGCATTGGGGGTGGCCTCACGGCCTCTGCTTGTGCATCTGAGCATGTGTACCAGGGATATGGGGTTTACCAATCCTGGGGCCAACAGGGCTTTCCTCTGTGGTCATTGTGAAGGAGCCTGGATTGGTTGAATATTATTGAAATGAAGGAAAGTGCCTATAGCTTCAGTTAAGTTTTAATCATTTCTGAGTCCAGGAACAGAAACTATTTGGTAGGTGTTATCCTCTCCATATATGGGATAGCCTGTGAGCTGTGTATTTAATTCTTTTTCTGCTTTCTTTTTTTTTTAATCCACAATGGCTTTTTTTTGTACGTAAGTTTTTTTTTTTTTTTTTTAGGTACTTTCCTAAAGAAGAGGCCTCGTTGTGGTACTTTTAATTTTATTCTATTTTATTGAGGGGATAGGAACATGCAGAAGTTTAGATCCCTATATAGGGATAGACTTGGACTGATCTACCTTATTTGGTAAAATACATTGGAATCCTATAACTTTTTTTTGATGTTCTTAAATTTCAAGGGCCTAGGGCCGGCCGTGGCTCACTCGGGAGAGTGCGGTGCTGATAACACCAGGGCCACGGGTTCGGATCCTATATAGGGATGGCCGGTTGGCTCACTGGCTGAGCGTGGTGTTGACAGCAGCAAGTCGAGGGTTAGGATCCCCTTACTGGTCATCTTTTAAAAAAAAAAAAAAAAAAAAAAAAAAATTTCAAGGGCCTTTTTCTATAATAATGACCTAAACCTAACTCCTGTTGTAAATTCTGAAATTAACTTTTATTTTTAACTTAGTCTGATGTACATATACTCTTCCATCTCTTGGATTACCTGATGGTCTATTCTAGAAGGTGTGCAGCTGTGAGTACACAGTTAAGTTCTCTGAGTTTTAGTTTCCTAAACTAAATTAAGATCATTTCTGGCTCTCACCTCTCCTGATTCTAGACTCTGTATCTTGCTTAAACAAGTTGATAACCGTGGTGCAGCATGCACATTTGCAGAGGTTCTCACCAGGAATGTTGGATTAGCTACTATATGCTGATTTCTGGTCCCTAGTACCTGACCACAGGATGGGGCTGGCCTGGTCTTGGGAGAGGCTCACTGTTAAATGCTGTTACACGTTGGGAGTTGAAAGCACAGGAAACCTTGCTTACATGTCTTCCACCTTGGACTTAGGTGAGATGCTTTTTCTGGGACTCTTAAATCCTAATGAGGCCCTGACTTCATTGTTTTCTTCTAACTCTGTGGTCTCTCTAGAGACAGACCTAGTGACTGATCATCTTCTTATTTCCTTAGTGTTCCAGCCGGAAATAATTACTCCTTGAAAGACAGGGGAGAAAACACAGCATAATATGTGTTCCTCAATAGTCTGAGTGTCTGAAACTCTTGTTTTCATACTGAAAGCCAGACTAAATGAATTTTGAGCCAGAAAGTAGATTTAAAGACCTTGAAAGAGATATCCAGAAGGAGATTCTGAGGGGAAGATGGTTATCTGTTGGATGAGAAGAAAATTCCTTTTCTTTTTTATTGTAAAATATTTAATACTTAATTTCCCATTTCCCCCACATTTTCCTTTTTCCTGCCCTCACCCAGACACCCAGCCCTCATGAGCTTCTCCACTTCTCCAGGGAGCAGAGAACAATTACTACCCCTGTGCTAATCTTTTTGACGGGAGAGAGAAGTACTCCCTGTCTCAGGAACCGCAGTCTCTCGTGGGCTGGGTGCCCACAGCTGGAGCAGGAGAGGTGACACACTGAGAGGAAACACTCTCCACTAAGAAAGAGCGGAAGCAGTTTTTTCCCGACAACCCTCTGACCTCCTGTTTCCTCCATCCTCCCAGCGTGGAGCAAGCGTGAGGGTGGTCCTGCCATGGAAGGTCGCAGCACCTCTCTTGTCTCAGGAAGCTGCCTGGAAGCACTGGGTGGGAGACACCCCTGCACCCTCTCAGCAATTCCAGTGTTAAAGATGGCCACTCTGTTGGTTAGAACATGGTGCCAATAACACCATGGTCAAGGGTTTGGATCCCCGTACCAGCCAGCTGCCAAAAAAAAAAAAAAAAAAAGAAGTGACCACTCTCACAGGGAGGTGGGCTTGGGTCTCCATTCCAGGGCTCATTCAGGGTATCACTTCTATGGAACATCTGTTTGGGTCCAAGTAACAAAAACAGTGAGATCTATTCTTGAAAGCACAGCTGAAATCATTACCACCTATTTGGAAACTTCTGTTACAGTGAGAAGATGGAGGAATGCTCTGTGTGAAGGTGTTTCTGAGCCATTTTGATTTTACTTATCAGTATCCCCACTCTGCTGTATCTTTTCTAAGTTTTGCAGCTCCTGCCATGCTGAAAATTGTAAAGTTCTGAAGTGTTGTGTTGTGTTGTGTTTGTCCTTACATAAATAGAGCTGGAAAGATTTTAATGATTGCATACTGTATGTTCCTTGAGGACTGTAAGAAGGACTGTTTTGGTTTCCGCCAGGTGAACAGCTGCTTTGTGAAGCCAGCACAGTACTGAAGTATGTCCAGGAAGATTCCTGTCAGCGAGGGGTCTATGGGAGACTTGTCTGCACAGACTTCAAGATTGCTTTCTTGGGTGATGATGAATCTGCATTGGAGAATGATGTATGTATGCGCTGCATTTGGCTGAGTTTGGGGGAAACAGTGCGGTTGTGGCTCTGTTGTTTTTTTCCCTAGCTTCTGCCTTCCAACACATATAAATACAAAAGACAGAAGTCCTTTTCACTGTTACCGGATGGTCATTCCAGGTTCTTGGTCAAACCGTAAAGAAAAATTTTTCACAGGACCAACAAAACGAAAGGAAAAAGGGCCAGATGGATGGAACATAACGGGGCTTTATGTAAAAAAAAACAAACAAAAAAAATGCCAAAGCCAAAGTAGGGCGCAGAAGCATGTGGGGTGTCTCCTGCAAGCAAGGAACACCCCTGATGCCTAAGGGGAAGGTCCCTGTGTGGTTCTGGGATGGGGTGTTTCTCTGTCCTCACTAGGAGGAGGAATATTTGGCCATGGGGGAGGATCTAGGGTAATTAAGGCCTAATAGGCCGATGCGAGACTATGTCAGCTTCCTGTTATGTGTCCCTGAGTTTCTGAAGTTTCTAGTCATGCCAGCGAAGTCACTGCTAGTCTCATGTGGTGGGGGTGGAAGGTCATTTGCACTTTGTTCTTCCTAGTGCGCAGGTGCAGTGGTTTTTGTAATCTGTGAAGTTCCAGGTGTAGCACGTTGATTGATAGGGTGGTTAAGTTGTCATCAGTGTATTATGGGTTCATTAACTGCTAGTGCCGATCCAGTCTGAATATTTATGAGCAGCCTCCCTGGGAAATGTCCCTATTCTGTCCTACCTCATCTCTGGTCTGCTCTCTGTCCTGCAGGATCACTTTTCACTTTTTCAGTGGGCCATTTAGAAATTTCTCACCTCTACCTCTTGTCACTCTGGCTTGCTTTTGACCTCAGAGGTTGACACCATCAACTTTTTCTTCGTCTGTATTTCAATGCAGAATATATCAATCCCTGGAATAATATTTCCCCAAATATACTGTTTTCCTGTGTTTTCTATGTACTAAACTCTTCCTCAAATTCAGGAACTGAGTTCAATAATGAAACTGATAGTGAATGCAGCCTTTGAATTTGGGTTTGCTTTACATTTAATCTGAACCTAACAGCAGTGTCCTTGTGAGACTTGCCCCTACTTATGAAGAGTGAACAGTCGAGTAAGGAGAGAACTGCCCACACCACTAAGCGAGCACCATCCGTTGATGGAAACCTGGCCCAGGGCGCCAGGCGTCCGGACCACCCTTGCTTCTTGGACAGCAGCACTGGAACTATGCTGAGTCTGGTCCACTCTGCTGCTGGCCACTGGAGCGGCATGGCTCCTGGTCCTGCACAGAGACGGCATTGACCAGAAACTTGAATCTCCCAGTGTTTTCTTCTTAAAGCTGGCTTCAGGAGCTCTGTCTATCACCTGTTTTATTTAAATGGAGCAGTGTTAACCTTCATGTCACTTCTCCACACTTCTCAAAGTGATTGTGTATGGCATGCTGGGTTTGCCTGAGAGCGGCCCAGAAATGGCATGTTCAGCCTGCCTTTGAAAAACGAGTGCTCACGAGCTTTTCTCACATACTTCTTTGTCCCTTTCTGAAGAATGTGGCTATATTTCCCCTTTTTTCTTAATACTGAAGTGCAGGATGGTGATTTGCTCTGCCTCTAAGTGTCTAACAGTGCAGAGAGGAGTCACAGTTGTTTCATTTTGCATCTTCTAGGAAATGCAATTTAAGAATAAAGTTGTAGGAGAAAATGATATTACACTCCACTGTGTCGATCAGATTTATGGAGGTAAGTCTCTGTTTCCCTTTGGGGTGTTGCCAGCCTTAAAAAGTATAGTGATAATGATAATAATATTTTTATAACCATTTATAGTTTACTAAAATTTTTTCACATACATTATCTTGTTGAAATCAGTTTTTGGGGCCGGCCCATGGCTCACTTGAGAGAGTGTGGTGCTTATAACACCAAGGCCACGGGTTCAGATCCCTAGATAGGGATGACCGTTTTGCTCACTTGGGAGAGCGTGGTGCTGACAACACCAAGTCAAGGGTTAAGATCCCCTTACCGGTCATCTTTAAAAAAAAGAAAGAAAGAAAGAAAGAAATCAGTTTTGGGGGCGTTTTTTTTTTTTTTGGTAGTTGGCCAGTATGGGGATCTGAACCCATGATGTTGGTGTTGTAAGGCTGCACTCTAACCATCTGAGCTAACCAACCAGCTGAGTCAGTTTGTATGGATGATAATAACATTGAGATGTGAAGTGGCTTGTTTGGGATCACTTAGCTAGAGAATCTTAGACTTGGACTTGATGCCTGTTCTTTCTAATACTTCACACAATGCCAATATATATTAGATGCTGATCGTGCTGTTGGCTTTCATGTCAGCTGCATAGGTTTTACTTTACGGGCTAGTCTGATAAAGGTCCATTGGATTGCATTAGATTGTCTTAGAATGTCTGCTGACTTGACAAGCCTCTCCTGCCAAGCTTCCCTCTGTTCCACTTCTCTATTTTTGTGTTCAGAGCATTTTCAGAAATCATCCAGTAGCCATTTATGATGTTCTCAGCACCAATATGTGCTGAATGGGTCCAAACTGTGGGACAGGGAGAGGGGTGTCAGGAGGGGCCCTAGCTATAAACCCAGGAGTTGACTGTCACGAAAGCATGTCCTTAGTGATCTCCCTTCCATCTTTTGTAATCTCAGCTTTTGGAGCTGGGCTTTTTAAAGGCCAGTGGAGTCAGTTCTACTGATAGTGGCCAGTCTGTTTTGGTCTTGTGCTTACTCCAGAGGAATAAAGAACCCTGGCTGTTCTCAGAGAGCCGAGGCTCTGCTCAGATGGACTGGCTCCTGCTAAGAGTCACTTAGAAGGCAGACAGTATTTTTTTCTCACTTTACAGAGGTACCCTTAGAAGTTAATAGTCTACTTCGTCTCTTTAGTATGAACTTGTTGCCAAATAATATAGTTTTCCTTCCTGATTTCATCGTTGATCTGTAGTGTTTGATGAGAAGAAAAAAACTCTCTTTGGACAACTGAGGAAATACCCTGAAAAACTCATCATCCACTGCAAAGACCTCCGAGTGTTCCACTTTTGTCTGAGGTACACCAAGGAAGAGGAAGTCAAAAGGGTAACTAGTTGCATGTGTTTTTAGGTTTTATTTCCCATCAGGTTTTCCCTACTGATGCTAGTGTTTGCCTACCTTGCATGAAGGTTAAGGGGAGCCTCTCCCTCTGTGAAGATGAAATTGATTGTAATCCCATATTCTTTGATTAGAATGTGGGAAGTAATTTGGTAAAGAATGCCCGTGTGTCATATTGACACGTGCTACCTTTAATTCTTCAATCCATAATGTTTTTATTCCTGGAACCTCTAAAGGGCGGGAAGTGGCTAACCAGGTCAGGAGGCAGTTGGGGAAATGGAAGAATGGGGTAGCTAGAAGTTTATCCCTCTTCCCCACCTCTGACAGTCTTTCCAAAAAGACAGTAGTGGTGACTTTGAGCTTCCATGAATGAATGAGCTCACCTCTGGGAGGTATTGGTTGTGTGTGGAAGGAGGGAGTACACACACAGGACATGAGCAAAGCCAAGTCATCGGGGGTGTTTGTGGAGACTAAGTGGCTGTACCAATTTGATGTTCATTGTAACTTCCAAGATTTCTCATATTAAGAAAGTGAAGGTCTCAGAGTTACCACTCTCAGGGTAAATACTTCAGGAGAAACCTAGCAAGAGGCCAGCTCATGTATATTGTCATGGCTACTGTGAGTTATGCAGACTTAGAGGTCCCTCTTTTATTTTCTTTCAGATAGTGTGGTAGTTAAGTTAGAATAATACACATGACTCCAGAATCTATTCTGAGTAGGAAAAGAGTGGTGTAGATACGGAAAATTCCCTGAGAAGCCAGAAACTTCATTTTGAATGATGGTTTTAGTCATCTATCTAAACAGAAAGCATGATAGATTGATTTCTTTTTCTCATCTTCTAGAAGAAGGATCTAAAGTCCACAACAAGTGGGTCAGAACAGCTGAGTATTTTGGTTATTATCTGATATCAGTTGTCTTTGACATGTTAGAATTTAGGAGTATCTGACTTAATATGGCACTTAAGTTTTTTAATACTTTGTTTTTGAGAAATTAGACTATTTAAAACTTTTAAAAAATACCTCTAGAAATTCAGAGCTCTTAGAAAACTTGACAAAATGATTAGCATTCTGTTGGTTTGGCATTATTCCAAGAGCTGATGTCATAGACGCATAGACCTCAGTAAGTGTTGTGATGTGTGTCCATTGGAGCCCCATTAACATGACTGAGAACCTAGACCACTTGATTCTTATCTCTCCTAGTGTTTATCTGTCAACAGCATAACTATATCCTTTGGTTCGTTCTCTTCTAGATTGTCAGTGGCATAATTCATCATACCCAGGCTCCTAAACTGCTTAAACGATTGTTTTTGTTTTCCTATGCTACTGCTGCGCAGAACAGTACAGGTAAGTCTTCTGGGTTTCTATTTGAGGGTAGATATGACCCCTCCAATTCCCACCTGAAACCAGTGGTGGAAAACCTATCCATGGGTTTGTTTGTTTTTTTGTGGGGGGCCGGCTGCCCAGCACAGGGATTGAACCCTGGACCTTGATGTTATCAGCACCACACTCTAACCAACTGAACTAACCAGCTGTTTGTTTGTTTGTTTGTTTGTTTGTTTGTTTGTTTTTCTGGGTTTTTTTCCCCCTGTTCACTAGCAGTTGGTCATTTCTTGCTTGAGTGATTCATTCAGGAAGTTTCTATTTTTTTCCTGTGATCTTTGTTTTAACTTTATCTTTTGGGTTTTTTTGCTTGCTTTTTGCAAGGAATTGTTTGGTTGCTTCTTATGAAAAATAAAATCAATTTATTATAACTGGGAATGTGAGACTATAGAGAAACAGAATTGAGACAAGTTTAAAATAACCATGGCTGGCCAGTTGGCTCAGTTGGTTAGAGCACAGTGTTATAACACCAAGGTCAAAGGGTTCAGATCCCCATAATGGCCACCCACCAAAAAATAAATAAGTAACCATGTTTGTCTCTGGGTTCTTTTTTCCACTTATGTATACTTAATTTCATTTCATAAAGCTCTAGAAATTGTCTTGCTCTCAAAAGTTTTTAAACAACCAGAACATGCTTTATAGCAAATATTTTGGGGAAATGGAAAAGTACATCAGAAAACTAGTTTGGTAAGAGAAAACTCAAGTTTCCAAATGTTTTCCATTCACTTGGCTGAAAAAGAGCAAGCTTTAAAGTAAGAAACTCTGGCCATCTGAATTAGCCATTAGTAAAGCCTAGTTAGCATTGGAGGTATTTTCACAGATGTCTTTTTCCTTCTCTAGATCTCTCCCTTAGTCTGTCCACTTGCCCTGCCCATTACTCCTAACATGAAGTTGGTGTTTAGTGATCCTGAGTTGCACGTGCTTTTTGTCAGGGAAGTGGCAGTTTCCTTTAGAAGCACCTGCAATGATTTTCTGGAATGCTCGTTTAGTATAAGTTTATTGAACACTTGCTGTGGGCCAGGCCCTGTGGAGATATGGAGGTGAATAAGACTAAATCCGTGCCCTCAAGGAGCAGAAAGTCAGATAGGAAAGGCAACTGAGGGATATGTCCTCTGCTTTGGTGCCCACCCACTCTGTGGAAGGGTGGACTGTCAGAGGGAGAATGCTGTGCCTGACTGATGGCAGAGGATGTGCAGCATATGGGAGGCTTAGAGGAGCTTTTTAGGCAGAGGGATTGGCTTGTGCAGAGATGAAGATCCTCCAGAGAGCATGTGGCATTTTGGGAACTATGGAGATTTAGTAGAATAGGTGTGGGTTTTGGCATCTGTCCTATCTGATTTCAAATCCTTGCCCAGCTGCTTTCTAGCCATGTGATCCTGGGGATGACACTTGACTTTTGAGGCATCTGTTTTAAAAACAGCAGCATTAATGCTTCCCTTGAAGTCTTGTGAAGATTGTAAATTGTTAAATACATGGCACATAGGGTGTACCCATTAAGTGAGAGTTAGTTGAGAGTAGAACTACATATTATTCAGGACAGACTATGTTCATAGAATTACACTGACATAAAATACACTCACACTAAGATTAGGCTGAAAACTTGTCCCTTAATTCAGTAAGTTCATCTTCGTGAATGACAGATCTTTTTACTGTAGCTGTATATGCAAGTGCTGATTAACTGGGTGCTGGCTTATAGCTTATGGCAACATGAGATACACAAATATAACTTATTGATTACTATAATTTACATAAACATT
This sequence comes from Cynocephalus volans, assembly GCF_027409185.1. Classification (NCBI taxonomy): domain Eukaryota; kingdom Metazoa; phylum Chordata; class Mammalia; order Dermoptera; family Cynocephalidae; genus Cynocephalus; species Cynocephalus volans. The sequence goes on along the minus strand of NC_084461.1, from coordinate 29,690,104 downwards.
TACTGGGCTCACATTTGGAAAATCATTCTCTGTTATTAGGAATTTTGCTTCTTCCTTATATCCTGATTCTTGGCCAATTAGCTTTCTCATTGAGTAGGGGTTTGTAGAGATGGGTGCTTTGCAATCTGAATACCTTTAATTATTCCCTGGCTTGATAATTCACACTTGTGTTTTATCTGAAAGGTCATAAAGGTTTATGACATTGGCATTTTAGGGAAGGACTGGTCTTTATTGCTAAGAATGGCCTACTGTCCTTTAATGGGAGTGTCATTATTCCCATGGGGAAATTAAAAAAAAAAAATTTTTTTGTTAGTGCTTTATGGGAATTTCCTTTTTAGCTGCCTGGGTTTGAATTCCAGTTCCACCATTGCCTAGCTTTGTGACCTAGGCAAGTTACTTGACCTTTCTGTGTCATGTCTGTAATATGTCTGTAACATGGAACAATATTACCTTTTATATCCCCTATCCTATAGGGTTGTGAGGATTAACTTAATACACTGTAATATGCTCAGAACAGTACCTGCTACAGTGTACGTGATATGTAAGCATTGACTATTGTTATTATTATTATTCTTATTTTTGCTGTTATCTGGTTTGATTAAAAAGAGCAAGTAGTTTACTTTTATCAAACACTTTGTTTCTCCCAGACGGCTTGGTTTTTTAGAAAAGTTTTCAATTACCAATAATTATGCTTCAGATAAACCTCATTGGCTATATGATACTGCCACTGTGCAAAGCTAGGCTTAGTTTTTTATTTTTATTGTTTTCCATTTTTTTTGGTGGCTGGCCGATACGGGAATCCGAACCCTTGACTGTGGTGTTATAACATCATGCTCCAAGTGACTGAGCTAACTAGCCAGCTTTTTTTTTTTTTTTTTTTTTAATATTTTATTTTATTTATTTTTGGTTTTTTGGGCAGCTGGCCAGTATGGGGATCTGAACCCTTCACCTTGGTATTATAACACAGGCGTGGTTTTTAGATGTGCAAAGGCTTCAACTACCTATTTGTGATAGAATTTATGTAAATACCCGAAACTGTTTTAGTGCATGTCACCCCTGGCAGGTAGCTCTGTGGCTAGGAGAGGACCAGCAACAGGTCTGCTGGGCTGCAAAAGCAGTGCTCCTGGGCATTTTGTCCTAGTGCATGCTGGCAGGGCTGGGTTAGCTGCAGAAGTACCTGTCACCATGTGGACCTTGGCTAGCAGGCCCCAGCCCTCACCATGGCTGTCTGATCTGCTTATGGCCTTCAGTAACCAGATGTCACACTGAACAGTCCTCTTGCAGGCAGTGCCTCTTCACATGGAAGAGGATTTACATTTAAGAATCTGACATGCTATTCAAATCAGTTTGCCATCTTATGCATATATTGGTAAGACTAAAAATATTTTATTATTTTAACATTTGTGCCAAGCCTGTATTTTTGTGTTATATAAATTATCTTATGGTCAGATGACTGAAAATGGAGCTATAAATTACTTTTGCAAGAAATGGAACAAGAACAGTTCCTTCCCTACAATATAAAAAGACACAGCTTCAGACATAGTTTTGGATTAATGACAAAAAATGGAACAAAAAAATGTTGCAATTAAGCAATAAATTCATTCTACATGTATAAAAATGGACTTAGTGGAAGAAATCAGGGCCTGAAGATCCACTTTCACATAATTAAAATACTAGTGCTTCACAAAAAGATTTCACTGTCTTTTAATTTCTGTTTTGTTAGCCACCGATCCCAAGAATCACACAGTAATGTTTGACACACTGAAGGACTGGTGCTGGGAACTGGAGCGGACGAAAGGCAACGTGAAGTTCAAAGCAGTGGGTGTCAATGAAGGCTACAGAATCTGTGAGAGGTAAGCTGTCAGTGCTGGGCACGTGCCGCTTGGCTCTCCCATTTGAGGCACACAACGTTTCTTAGTATATTCACAGGGTCGTACAACTGTCACCAGAGTCAATTTTAGAACATTTTTATCATCTCGGAAGGAAACTCTATACCCATTAGCAGTTATTCCCTGCTCCACCCCACCCTGCAACACTCCCCTCCTCCTTCCCAGCCCTGGGCAGCCACTAATCTACTTTCTGTTGTTATAGACTTGTCTGTTCTGGACATTTCATACAAATGGAATCATACATGTGGTCTTTTATGCTTCTTTCACTTAGCGTATTATAATGTTTTCAAAATTCGTTCGTGTTGTAGGTAGTGTGTGTCAGAATTTCATTCTTTTTTATTCTATGGTAAGGATATACCACATTTAGTTTGTCTTGTTCGTTAGTTGATGGACATTTCAGTTGTTTTTACTTTTCAGCTCTTCTGAATAATGCTGCTATGAGGGCTGGCCGGTTAGCTCTGTTGGTTAGAGCACTGTGTTGTAACACTGAGGTCAAGGGTCTGGATCCCTGTCTTGGCCAATCTCCCAAAAAAAGAGCAAAACACAAACAAACAAAATAATGTTGCCATGAATGTTCATGGACCAGTTTTTGTGCGGATATATGTTTTTATTTCTCTTGGGTATATATAATCTGGGAGTGAAATTTCTGGATCATGTGGTAACTCTGTGTTTAACTTTTTGGAGAACTGCTGGACTATTTTCTACAGAGACTGTACCATTTTAACTTTCTACCATTGTATGAGGGTTCCTTTCTGCACATCAACACTAGCTTTTTAAAGAAACTCTTAAAGGGTCTTTTAAAATACTCACAAGTGAATTTGTATCTTTTTGTTGTTGTTGCCATTATTGTATTTATAATCTTAAGTTTAAAACTTTTAGAAGTGTTTCTGAATTTATATTGTGTATTTTATATCCTTTACTGTGCAGTTTATTTATTCATTCAAGAAAAAATTTTGAGTGCTTACTATGTGCCAGACAGAGACACTGTGGTGAACAGAGCTCCCATTCTAGTGGGAGGAAGGCGATGATAGAATAAAGAAGTAAATTATAATATGTTAAAAGATAAGTGCTGTGGGAGAAACAGATCAGGCAGGGGTTTAGGGAGTGCCAAAGGTGGTGCTGGGGAGGGTTGGTCAGCAAGTAGCCTTGGGGCAAAGCCTGGAAGGAGGTGAAGGATTGAATGGAGGGTTCCTGAGGGAGGAGTGGTAGCGCCAAGGTTTGTGTGAAGGCAGCAAGCAAAGGAAGAGTAGTGGGAGGTGAGGTCAGGTCAGGGAGGAGGGGAGGCGGCTGCACGGCAGGGCCCCAGGCTCTGGCTCTGGCTCTGAGCTCCATGAGGGGGAATGGGAGCAGAGGCGGAATGCCATGTGACCTACCTTTTTAAATGACGACTGCAGAGTCTGTTTTTAGAAACTTGAATCTTATCATTTGGGAACATACTCCCTAGTACCCCACTAACAGTTTCATAAAATGTTGTGTTTTTGTAAAGCTTTTTGTATTCACAATTCTGACAGGCCTCTTCAGGTCAGCTTTGATTTTGATCAATCTCGAACATTTAAAGGGGTAGCCACCCACCACCCCTCAGTGACAGCATGAGCTATGGTGGCAGTAGGGAGGGGCCCAGAACTTCACTGTGTGCACCCCCCTCCTCTTTCTCAGGCATAAAGCTTGAAACAGGAAAGCTAGCTGTTGCTCAGAAAGAGCTTAGAAAGCTCTGCTCCCAGGAGGTGATAGTTTGCAGTGTAATGTTGACACTAATATAAGGCATCCTCATTCTCAGAATTGTTTTTTAAAAATCCTGCTACATACAGATTTGTTGGTATTTGTGTCAGCACGTCAAAGATACACCTTATAGAGAGGACAGAACGGGGAGCTTTTGATAAGTGGTAAATGGGAAGAATGGAGCTTTAAAAAGATTTTCAAACTCAGAGTGCTCAGCACAGGCACACACCCCTTGGACTGCCCTAACCGCTCCCCCACCCCCCACCAAATTCCCACCGCCCACTGCTTTTCTGTCCCTTGGGGAGGATAAAGGAAAAGCTGTGTATTGTTTCTCCCTAGATTTCTGTAGTAGCCGTCTACAGGGTCTCCCCCTGTCTGCTCTGGTCCCCGCCTCCGTCTCTGCACAGCTGCATCTGGTCACACTCATCCCCTGCCTCGGTGCCTTCCCAGTCCTTGGTATAGAACAGAACCCTTAACAAGCACTCCAAGGCCGTTTCAGGGTCTGACTCCCGCCTACCTCTCCAGTTTTGTGTCATGTCCCTCTAGCCACACCGACCTCCCTGCTACAGGCCTTGCCTAGCCGTCTCCTGTCTGTAGGCACCTTTTGCTTTTAGCTGCCCACGAACAGTTGAGTCCATGTTATCGGTCAAATCGCAGCTCAGGTGCCGCTTTACTATGGTACCTTCCCAAGACTAGGCCAGGTCTCCTCATGACAGCCTTTGTTGCGCTGTATGCCTCTCTTCATAGCACTTCCCCTGCCTTCATGAGTTTGTTTTTATTTGTATCATCATTTGGCTAATATTATTTGTTTCCGCAACCCACAACTCTGTGAAATCAAGGACACTCTGTTTTTGCTCGTCATTACATCATACCAAGCACAGAGCCTGACTTCTAGGAGGTGCTCAAGAAATAGGAGAAGAAATGAATGAATGAATGAAAACCCTATCAGTAGCTGGGGGTGGGGGTGCTCTTGTCAGTGGGATAAGAATAAGAAACTGAGTATCTCCTTACCCCAAGGCTGAGCTGGCTGTTCAGTGCCATAGGTCGATGCCTTCTCTTTTTTCGTTCTCCTCCTGAAAAGCCTTTCTCTCATCTCTCCTCCCTGTGAAGGCATAGGAAGGAAAGCCTTGCCTGATCTGCTTTCTCCATAGCACTTATTCCTGTGGGGTGTGTGCAGCCAGGAGGGTCCTAAGAGGCTGGTGCAGGAGGACATTGTGGCTCAGGGGTTCCCTCACCCTAACTAAGGTTGTGCCTGAGTAGATCATACAACTTGGCCTGTATTTAGAGCAGCTGTTCACTTTGTGTTCTAAACTCATCCTAATGATTAATCCTTACTTTCCAAGGAGGGAAGATTAATTGCTTGTAGACATTGTGAGTCTCACAGTGGACTTGAGTTTGTTGGGACAGGAGAGTACCTCGTAAACACCCCTCACTGATGGCAGCACCTTGTGTCTCTGTGAGCCTCCTCTGCTGAGTGGTGGATGGTACATTGCTAACACACTTGGTTCTGACTTTTTTTGTTGTTGAAAGACTACGTATAAGAGAAAATTAACTGGTTAATAATGAACTTTGTAAAATATTCAACCTTCCTGGCTGGGGAAGACATGCAAATTTTTTAAAACAATGAGGCCCTCTCTAGCTTTGTAGCATGAGCCACTGAGGAAGGAGCTGCAAATCCAGTGTAAGCAACTCCACAGGCAACTGTCCAGAAAAGGTTGAGAACCAGTGGCCTGTTTGTAAGATACCACCTAAAGCAGTGCTTCTTGCAGTTTAAAGTGCATCTAAATCACCTGCAGATCTTGTTAAAGTGCAGATTCTGATTCAGTAGGTGGGGTGAAGCCTGAGAATCTGCTTTCCTTACAAGCTTACAGGTGATGCTGCTGCATATTTCGAGCAGCAGGGTCATCTAGAGCAACGGTTTTCATCCTGACTGCATAGTTGGAGAGCTTTTAAGCTTCTGATTTAATAGTTAGGGTGTGGAGCCTGGAAATTGGTAATATTTTAATCTTCTCAGTTGGTTTTAATGGCGAGCCTGATCTGTGAAGAGGTTTTTACTTCAGTGATAGACTTGACAAAGGGTACCTTACCACACAGTCATTCAAGCAGACATATGAAGAAATATTTCAAGCACTTCAAAACTTCAAAAGCCAAATATTCTTCACAGTTTTAATGGTTTGAGGTGTCTCAGCCTTCATCAGTGTTGGTCAGTGGTTCCCAAACCTGGTTTTACATCACAATCTTATGGGAACTTTTTTTTTTTAATTACCTTTAAGGTTTTTTCTAATAAAAAAATTTCAGACAGTATAAAAGAAAAGAAGATGGGATAAATTACTTTTTTTCCATCACCCATACTCAACAATTATTAACTTATGTCTAATCACGTTTTTTCTATACCTCTACCTACTTTCCCCTCCCTTGGATTATTTTGAAATAAATCCCAGAGCCCATCATCTTTCATTCACAAATATTTCAATATACATCTCTAAGAATTAATGACTCTTTTTCTAAACATAACCATAAAACCATATCATACCTTTCAAATTTCACTTTTAATTCTTTAATATCTAGTTGAGGTTCAAATTTTCCCTACTGTTTTATAAGTTTTTAAAAGTTTCTATCTTTTTAATCTGTTTTATTGTTAATCAAGATTTAATGAGATTGATAGTCAGTGCAATTGATTGATAGGTTTCTTAAATTGCTTAATCTATAGATTCTCATGCCATCATTTTTTTCTTGCAATGTGTTGAAGAATCCAGGCCATTTATCTGACAGAGTTTCCCACAGTCTGGATTTTGATTATCACATCCCCCTGGTGATGTTTAAATGTTACTCCTTCCCGTATGAATTGATCAGGTCCAGTGGCTTGATCACATTTGAATTTTAAGTTCTGATCTTTTAACTCTTAAAAACCGTCTTTCCCATGGCCTGATATTTAACAGATTCACGTCAAACATGTAGTGTATACATACAAACACCATCTGATTATTTTCCACTGTAATTGAGTACCATAGACACTTTATTTCTCATGAGGCTTTATTTCAGGCTCTTTGAGGGAAAGATGTTTACAGCTCTACAGTGATAGAACTTAGGCAGGTTTCTTATTAATAGAAAGCTGCATCTGCTAACTAGAAGAAGAGAGACGGTATCTCCACATATCCTTAATCTCTGCAACTCTGAAAACCTAACTTTTCCATGTCCTGCTTCTTAACAGGTTTGTTCTTTTTACAGACTAAATTTTCTCCTGTAGAAATTGAAGTCATACTGCTTGGTTGGGTTCAGGTCCCAGCTCCACTACGTGCTTAATAGTTGTGTAACCTGGAAGGGTCTTAGCAGCGTTGTGTCTATTTCCTTATCTGTAAAATGGAAATAATAATAGTATATACCTTATAGGGTTGTTGGGAGGATTAAATGAATAATTCATGTTAAGTAATTAGAAGAGTGTCTGGCATGTAAATGTTTGTTGTTGTTGTCAGAGCACTTGATAAAATGGGCAGCAATTATCATAATTACTGGTTGTCATATTTAACTGCAAGTAATACAGGTGCTTATGTTGTTATTGTGTTATGAGAAAGATCACTCCCAGTTTTGGAATTCATATACAGATGGTCCATGACTTATGATGGTTCAGCTTTGTGATTTTTCTATTTTACACTGGTGCAAAAGTGATATGCATTCAGTAGAGCATCAATAAATTACATGAGACATTCAACACTTTATTATAAAATAGGCTCTGTGTTAGATGATTTTGCCTGACAATAGGTTAATGTCAGTGTTCTGAGCATGTTTAAGGTAAGCTAGGCTAAGCTGTGATGTTCGGTAAGTTAGGTATATTAAATGCATTTTTGACTTACAGTATTTTCAACTTACGATGGGTTTATTGGGATCTAACCCTATCGTAAGTCAAGGAGCATCTGTACTTTTAAATACCAAATTTTCCAAACCCCTCATTTTATGGAAGAGGAAACAGATTCAGAGGGGTGGAGTAGTTTTACCTAGAGTTGTGCAGAATCAGAGACAGCTAGGAGTTGAACTCAGATTCCCAACAGATTTGGCTAGAAGACTTTACACCAAATTGAGAACGACAGTTCATCTGAGCTCGTTTTTCGCAGCAGGGAACTAGAGTCCTTGTCACGACACTCTGCTTAGCTTCCTTGTGTTCACTGAAGTTGAGTTTCATATTTTGTGAATGGAGAGTAGTACTAAAACTTGATGATATCTCTTTCTTCTAGGTTGCCAGCATACTTTGTTGTCCCCACCCCTCTTCCTGAAGAGAATGTGCAACGCTTTCAGGGTCACGGCATACCAGTGAGTGCATCTGGAAACCCTAACAGGCATTGTCCACCTAGCAGAATGATCCTACTTAAAGCCCTTGGCTTTGGTACTAAAGAGCTTGTCCTCAGTCCAAGAGGAATCCAGAAATATCTTAGGGACTCCCTAGAGGAGTCTCTTACACATGAGGCTCTCTGGGTCAGAGTTCTAAAGTTCTTACAAATGCACTTGAGTTTTTAGCAGAGACATTAAAAAAGCTTTAAGAGGATCACAGATATGTCTGGCATTGAAAGCAAGCCTGGTTTAACCCCTAAGTCATTTTGAACCTGAACCAACCACCCTGAGGGCAGTAGGATTTAAGATTCTTTTTGGCCCAGCTATTAATCTTTGTATGGGTGTGGTCGTGTTTTCTCCCAGAGACAACATGGAATTCTTCATAGTTTTTACAGAATAGAATGGGATGGGAGCCATATTTAATGTGTCACTGTTCAAAGAAAGCAAGACTTTGGCAGTTACTCCAGTTTCTAGTCAGTGGCTGGGATTTGCCAAACCTGCAGGGAATTTAGTAAGGAATGAGAATTAGAAATAAATGCTGTGCTGGTTCACCAAAAAGGTCACTCCCATATGGGAGGAAAGAGGGTTAAGCAGTGTCACATGTCCAGAAGCCAGTGGGGGCCGCAGGTCATGAGCATGGTCCTTGCTGTTAACCAGAGACCCCCTGCCTAGTCTGGGGCTGTTCAGCACCTGCCACTCCGTGCCATATGGGAGTATGGGCCGGGTGTTGCCAGATGGCTTGGTTTTTTGGGAGAAGCCAGAGATAGGGATTTTTATGAGTTTTTCTGATTTCTAAATATATGCAACTGATTTTGTTTAAAAACATGTCTTTGAGCGAGTGTCCCACCAGTTTGCAACCTTTGATTTAGAGCAGCAGTTCTCAAACTTTCTGGTCTCAGGACTCTTTACACTCTTAAAAATTATTGAGGATCTCAGAGTTTTTGTTTATGTGGATTGTGTCTGTTGATATTTGCCATATTAAAAATTCAAGCTGAAAAAAAACTTAAACATTCATTTAAGTAAAAACTTGTTGGTGTAAGTAACATATTTCTATGAAAAACAACTATACTTTCCAGAACAATAAAATAGAAAAATAGCATTGTTTTATGTTTTTGAAAATAGAAGACAGCTGGATTCCTGTGTCTGCTTCTGTAGTCAGTCTGTTGGGGTATGTTGGGGTTTGGTTGACCTATGTGAAGAATATCTAGCTTCATGAGGGTGGCCCTGGATTGGCACTGAGTCACCAGCACTTACACCCACCACTGCTTTTGCACCACCAGTGCAAAAGCCAACACAGTGAAAAAGACAAATGATATCTTAGTATTATTATGAAAACAGTTTTTAAATAAATAAATAAATGAAAATAGCTGTGGTCTCTCAGATCACCTAAAAGGGTCTTGGGACCTCCCTTGGAGTGTAGACTACACTTTGAAAATCAAAACTTTGGAGGAATGAAAACGAGGGTTTCCATCCTTCATCCTTTCACAGAGGAATCTAGAACAGAAGATATGCTCTGTGGGAAGAAACAAAGATGAATTCTCCACATATGTGGGAATAGGCTGCTTCTCCAGCCCTACAGTGTACAAAATTTAGATACTCTGCTTTCTAGCTGGGTCTGGGGACTGAGAAGTAGAAAATGTTCTTCTAAGACCTGAGTGAGGAGCCAGCAACATAACTTTGAGAGTAACTGTGGGAAGGTGTTCTTACTTCATTAGATCTGCTTTAATTATACGTCCTGAAAGTCATTAGTAGAGTTTGCATGAATGGACAGCAGAAAAATACAGTATTACACAAGTTGGAATTTGTACATCTACCCAGAACACACAGAGCTCTCAATCTCAGTCTCTATGTACGATTTTCATTTGACAGGAACATTAAGATCACCAAAAGTCATCTTAAGCAAGGTAGAGGCAATTGATTTTATATTTGGAATTGGTGAAATTATGTACCAACCTGGAGAACCCAATCTTGATTAGTATTGCACACTTATACCACCACAACCTCTTGTTTTTTGTTCTGTTTAAGGCAGGGTTTCTCAACCTAGGCACTATCAACATCAAGTGGGGGCTGTCATTGTAAAATATTTAACACCATAGCTGCCAGTAGCACCCTCTAAGATGACAGTAGTACCTTCCGAGTTGAGATAGCCAAAAATGTGTTCAGACATTGCCAGGTATCTCCTGGGGGATAAAATATAATTGAGAACCCCTACCTGAAGGTGATCTAGATTAGTTCTTTCTTGTTTAGCGTACGTCTCATCAGACTCTTAAGCAGACCTATAGTAAATATGACAACTAAGTTACATGAGCATTCAGAAGTCCCCTCTCTGGCAGCATCTTTATCTGTCCCTCTTTCTGTCTGCCATTCCTTTTGAACCTACTCATATTTATACATCATTCTCCATGCTTTTTTCCCCCATTGTTAAGCAGATACGATCCAGTGATAACTACTGTCCTAATACTAATGTTGTTATTGTTGTCATCATCATCTAGATTACCAACACTAAAGTCAAGTCAAAGGTGTATGTCAGGGCCGGCCCCGTGGCTCACTCGGGAGAGTGCAGCGCTTGGGAGCGCAGCGGCGTTCCCGCCGCGGGTTCGGATCCTATATAGGAATGGCCGGTGCACTCACTGGCAGAGCGCGGTGTGGACGACACCACGCCAAGGGTTGCGATTCCCTTACCGGTCACAAAAAAGACAAAATTTAAAAATAATAATAAATTTTTTTTAAAAAAGGTATATGTCAGACCATAAACAAGTCTGAGTCTGGATAGCTAGACCTGTGTTTTTGTTTGTTTGTTTGTTTTGTTTTTTTAAGACTGTATCAGTCTTTTTCATTGTGAGTATACTCCCTGGCTTAATAAAGTTGAATATATCCAGCCATTTTGTATTGAAGTTATGCATTTCCCTGTGCGAATTTAAATGCTAGGCTTACTTGTCCCCACTTGGGTTGTGTATATTATGTCTGGCAAACCTTTATTTCCCTCTGCAGATATGGTGTTGGTCCTGCCACAATGGAAGTGCCCTTCTGAAAATGTCAGCACTGCCCAAAGAACAGGATGATGGCATTTTACAAATCCAGAAGAGCTTCTTAGATGGGTCAGTACTACTTCTGTGTTTTGTTCTTGTTTAGTTCAGTTCTTGTTTTCCAAGAAGCAGGGAACAGTTCTTAGTAGTGTGTCCATTTCAGTTTACCTGCTGGTACCATAGTGCTAGGGCAGTACAATTTATAGTGGTCATTTTAAATTACTTTGCAAGGAATCAGTATAATGTAATCTTTAAGAATGTCAACTGTGTTGTCTTTGGAGATGCATGCTGAATTATTTAGGGAAGAGACGGCATAATGTCTATAACGTTAATAGTTGTCAAATCTAGGTCATGATATATGTCACTGTGCTATGTCTGCTTTTCTGCATGTTTGAAATTTTTCATAATAAAAAATTTTAAAAACCCAAAGTGGATGAATTTAAAACATAAAAAGGAATTAGACTCAAGTTAAATTGCCTTGGTCCAAATCATGGCTCTATCAGTTTATAAACTTGATAATATTGGGCCAGGTAATTCTACTGGGAACAGCAGTCCTGCAGCAGTTAACTCGCTGGTGAAGGTTAAATGGGACGATACCTGCAGAGTTCTTAACACAGATGTGGCACACAGTAAGGCTCAGGAAAAATAAGCTTTTGTAAATTCACATTTGTGTTTCTAATCTCATGTGACTTTTTGATACCTAGAATTTACAAGACCATCCACAGGCCACCCTATGAAGCTGTTAAAACTGAAGACCTATCAAGCAACTTCCTATCCCTGCAGGAAATCCAAGCTGCATACTCCAAATTTAAACAGCTATTTCTGATAGGTGAGAAGAATGCTGAGCAAAAACTTTCTGTCAAATGGGGAAAGACATGCCACGTGGATCAGGTGAAACTGGGTGCCTTTTCCCTGGGTTCCTTGTGATAGTAGATGGGCTCACTTGAGACCTTGAAGGTCACTGTCGTGGAGTGAAGGGCCAGGAGCTGAGGGTCAGCTGCTCTTGCTGTGCTCCCCCTCCCCACCTCTGTCCAGGCTTCCCCCACTGCCTCCTTCTCTGTCAGTGATCATACAGCCACCTTCCACTTCTGTCCTTTCCCCAGCACACCAGTCGCCCAGTGGTAAGCATTTTTTCTTCTCCCTCTAAAAGGTTTTGAACCATGCAATACCTGTAGTTACTCAGTTGTGGTGGTGATTTATTAAGTGAATGACCTGTTTATTTTCCTTAGTAGACTTTTTTCCCAAAGTGGAAATACTGTAATTATTTTTTTCTGATTGGGCATATGTAGTTTCTTACAATGTAAAAAAAAGTTTAAATGATCAGAAATGTATAAAGCAGAAAATGAAATATGCCTGTATTAGTTAATTTCTATTACTTGTAAGAGAAATACCTGGAACTGGGTGATCTGTAAGAAAACGAAATTTACTCCTTACAGTTTCAGAGGCTGGAAAGTCCAAAGTCCAGGGAACACATTTGGTGAGGGTCTTCCTTATTGGTGGCTTATCAGTGACATAGGAGTCTCATGTTGCAAGATGGTAGAAACAGAGAGAGAGAGACTCTCATGTGCTCTCCTTTTAAAGCCCTTACACCCATGCGCATGACCACCATTATTAATCCACTCATTAGGGCATAGTCTTCAGAATCTAATCACCTCTTCAAGGCCCCACCTTTCAATTACCATAATAGGATTTCCCACCTCCTTAAGAGTCACAGCAGGAATTAAATTTCAGTGAATTTGGGGCACCATTCAATCCACTGCATTCTACCCCTGGCTCCCCAAAACTCATGTCCTTTTCACATACAGTTACATTGATTTCATCGCCAAAGTCTTAACTTCTTTCAACTCAGAAGTCTAATAGTTCAAAGTCCTATCTGTGAAATCAAAGCAAGTTATCTACTTCCAAGATACAATGGTGGAACAAACAAAGGGTACATATTCCCATTTGAAAAGGGAGAAATAGGCCAAAGGAGAGGGGTAACAGGTCCCAAACAAGTCCAAAACCCAGCAGGGCGTGCATTGAATCTTAAAGCTGGTGAATCATGCACCTGACTCCAGGTTGGATGTCCTCTGCACACTGGTGTGGGGGTTGGGTCCCCAAGTCCTCAGGCAGCTCTGCTTTATGGCTTTCCTGATCTCAGGTGATGCTTGAGCTCTCCCAGGCTGGTGTTGCACGCTGGTAGCTCCACAAATCTGGGGTCTCCTTGGCAGTGGTCCCACTCCCACGGCTCCACTAGGCATGGCCTTGGTGAGGTTTTTCTGCTGCAACTCTAACCCCACATTTCCTCTTGGCACTGCTCAAGCAATGGCTCTATGTAGTGACTCTGCCCCTGCGACAGATCTCTTCCTGGGCCCCCAGGGTTTTCCATACATCCTTTGAAATCAGGGTGGAAGCTCCCAAGCCTCCACAGCTCTGGCATCCTGCAAGCCTGAGATCTAACACCACGTGGACATTGCCAAGGGTTCTGGCTCGTATTTTCCAAAGCTGCAGGTCCAGCCACAACAAGGGCCAGTTTAGCCGTGGCCAGAGCAGACAAAGCACCTGGGGTGCTGGTGTGGGGAGCAGCATCCCGAGGTGACCCTGGGCACTGAGCCTGTGGAAGGTGCCTCATGCCTGTTCCCCAAGATCATTCTGTCTTTCTAGACCTCTGGGCCTGTAATGGAGGATGCAACCTTGAAGATCTCTGAAATGCCTTCAAGGCCTTTTTTCCCTTCTCTTGATAATCCCTTTCTTCTGTAATAATCTCCTTAGCAGTCACTGGGCTTCACCATTGAATTGTTCTCCTGAAAATGCTCTCTGCTTTTCTAGCACATGGCCAGGCTACAAATTTTCCAAGTCTTTAACTTTTCCTTTTAATTGTAAATTCTAGCTTTATGTTATGCCTTTGCCACCATAACTCAGCATGGCTGTTGCAAGTAGCCATGGAGCTTCCCAAATGCTTTGCTGTGTAGAAATTTCTTCTCCCAAATACCCTCATTCTGTTGTGAGGCTGCCACATGAAAAGGAACCAGAACACCCAACTGAGAATTTAAAAGGGGGGTTTTATTGGCCAGCCAGCAACTGTTCCTCCAAGAAAGCCTTAGAAGGAAGTAGCCCTGAGTTTAAGTTTAAGGGGTCTTTTAAAGGCACATAGTCACACAGGCAAAAAATCATATAGTTTTTTTTTTTTTTTTGACCAGTAAGGGGATTGCAACCCTTGGCACGGTGTGGTCAGCACCACGCTCTGCCAGTGAGCGCACCGGCCATCCCTATATAGGATCCGAACCCGAGGCCTCGGTGCTATCAGTGCCGCACTCTCCCAAGTGAGCCACGGGGCCGGCCCAAAAAATCATATAGTTACATACATACATACATGCATATCCTCCTGGCATGAGGAGGGGGGTTGGGGAGGCCTAGCACAAGCTCATAACAGAAGCTGAAAGAAGCCAGTTAATCACTCAGGGACGGCAAAAACTTTCACAGGGTGGTTTCCTCCTTAGGTTGTCTAGGTACATCTGGATACAGCTCTTGGTGTTATCAGTCAGGGACAGCATAGGCGGGAAACAGCAAAGGCAGGCAGAACTTAAAATTTTTCTAAGTACAGGATAATTTTTAACCTTCAATTTTCACCACAGGTGTTGGGGGGGCTTTCAAAGAAGAACACTTTTCAAACAGTAAAAATGGCATAAGCTAAATCAATCTACCTCGTCACAGTTCAGCATCTTTAAGTTCCACATTCCATAAAACTTTTGGGCATGAACAGAATGCAGTCAAGTTCCTTGCCAGTTCATAGCAAGGGTGACCTTTGCCTCAGTTTCCAGTAAGTCCCTTCTCATTTACATCTGAGATCTTCTCAGAGTGGCCCTTACTATACATATTTCTATCAACATTCTGCTCACCACCATTTAACCAGTCTAAAACATTTTAAACCTTCCCTGGTTTTCTTGTCTTCTAAACTCCAACCAGCAACTAGGCTTTTTCTAGCCTGCTCCCTCAAAATTCTTCCAGCCTCTTCTCAACACCCTGTTCCAAAGCTGCTTCCACATTTTCAAGTATTTGTTATAAACAACACCCCACTTCTCTGGTACCAATTTTTAGAAGTCTGTTTCTGTTGCTTATAACAAAAATACCTAGAATTAGGTGATTTGTAAGAAAGCAAAATTCATTGTATACAGTTTTGGAGGCTGGGAAGTCCAAAGTCCAGGGGATATATCTGGTGAGGGTCTTCCTTATTGGTGTCTTCAGTGATGCAGAGATTCTCGTGTGCTCTCTTTTTAAAGCCCTCAGAACCATGCCCATGACCACAATTATTAATCCATTCATTAGTGCATGGCCTTCAGAATCTAAGCACCTCTTCAAGGCCACACCTTTCAATTACCATAATAGGGTTTCCCACTCTCTTAACGGTGACGGTGGGGATTAAACTTCAGTGACTTTGGGGGACCATTCAATCAACTGCAGTGCTTGTCCCAGCTACATCCATTACCCTGCCCATGCTGCCTACTAAAAACCAGTTAGAACTTGACTCCTATGTAATCATGCTCAGTCACCTCTTGATTCTCTCCATTCTTGAATGAGTCTCTACACTGAGATTGGCCATAATTTTTTTAAGGAAACTTTTCCTAACGTGGACTTTTTAACCTAACAAATTCTTAACTGTTTTAGGACTCATTTGACTGACATTTATCGAATTTCCGTTGAAACAAGAGTGTGTGCCTCCAACTAAACACATTGTGATGCATGTTATAAAATAAAATTTGTAAGAATTAGGGACCTGGAGGAGAGTAATTCATTTTACTGTTTAATTCAGGGTTGTGATTCTACAGTTTTATTTTATTTTAATCACCCAGGATTTCTAGGGATATTTGCCTTTTATTGATTTGAATTTGCAACTTTTACATTTATTAGGTTTCCATAAAATTCGTTCTCTGTTTTATAAGTTGTGTAGGAGGAAATTGTGTAGTCGTGTGCAAAGTACGTGCATTTGTGTATTTAAGATTCTAACGAAAGTCAAGTCTCTCACCCTTCGGCTTTCTTGGCATAAGGATGTATCTGGTTTTCTGGATACATTTTCTACCTTCAGGAATAGCAGCCTGAATGTTGGCTATTTTTGCCTAAAGCATGTTACTCTCTTTGTTGAATTATGGGGTGAACCATGACTTTGTGCCTGTGTTATAGACATTTCGTATTTCAGTAATAAAGATCTCTTTTTGACTACCACACCCTTCTATGGACTACAGTTCAAAAATCATTTCAGCTGAAGTTTTGAAATGCCCTTGACTTAAAGTGGAGTCTTTTGCCTGGATTCTGCGGTTTGAGTCTAAGACAGTTAATCTGAACAGCACAGTTGAGTAGCACAGGTTTTTTGTGGCAGGTGTGTCAGCGAGCAATGACTTGACATTGTCCCTCTTTTTTTTCTTTCAGATAACAGTACTGAATTTTGGGACACAGATATAAAATGGTTTTCATTGTTGGAAAGTAGCAGCTGGCTTGACATAATCAGGTATTTCAAGTTTTGCTCTTGAATTTTTCAGTTGTCGAATACAAAGTCAGAGCAAATTGCCAAATATTCTTAGATATGTTCTATTCAGGGCTCGGCTGGATTTTACATTTGTTATTTATTATTTCTCTGCACATTTGGTAGGAATTTGTAAACGTTACTTGCTTACAAGGAGACATACTTTATAGAAGAGGCTTTGAAAGACTGCAAAAAAGGGCATAGCAACCCAAAGTTATAACTGAGGCAGCAGTGGTGGTCTCCAGGGAAGAAACTGAGGAATGAGAATGGGAAAGATCCTGACTTTTCATTGAGTATCTTTTTGAATTTTGTATATTACCTATTTAAAAAAATTTTTTTAATCGTGATTATTGTTTATTAGTCATTTTTGGCTTTGGAGTTAGGTTGAGAGCTCCAGAGAACAGAGTTATATTACCCTTCCTACTTCATATATTGAGTAGCTCCTCTCTGTTGCTATTAAATAGAGGATATGGCAAAGGAACGTACAAAGCAGGAATGATGGTCTGGGGTGAGAGAATAGCTCCTACCTAGGCTACATTTAAGGAAAGAGAGAAACACTTCCTTCTACCTTGCACAACATTCTCCATCAGTTCTGCAGTGAGTATTGTGGACAGGGACCTCAGCCCTCCCGACACTTCACAAGTGTGCTTTGAAGAGCCTGCTACGTGCCCCATAATTTGAATATATGTAGTATATAGATATATAGATATATATAACTGCATATTATATATATAATAAATATAAATATATATATAAACTATATTATATTATATATATTATATCTATATTAAATTATAAATATATATAATATATTATATTATATAAATATATATAATAAATTAAATATATATTATATATATAAATTAAATATATCATATTATAAATTATATATATATAATTGCAAATGGTGGTAACTGTTGTAAAAGAAAAGAGCCCTATCTTTATGTGGGTTGGGCAGAGAAGGGTGAGCATCCCTAACCAGATGGAAGGTCGGAGTGTGGGGAATGAGGCTTGCAAGGAAGCAAGCAGAGGACAGCATGTGTGAAGGTTCCTAGTTGTAAGGGACAAGTCAAAGCTGAAGATATTGGCAACTGTCTCAAGGGAGTGATGTGTGTAGAGAGAGGCAAAATGGACTCCTGAGTGTATTGGGTCTTTTCAGCCACACTGAAACATTCGATCGTAAAGCGATGTGGACGTGTATCACGTTCTCCAGGTGTGCAGATTTAGGGATCTTGCTAGGACTCACCAGCAGACTCAGGTATGACTTTTCAAGAAGAATTCCTAGTTTAGAAATAACTTAGGAGCATTTTCACATCAATTTTGGGGTTCTCTTCTGAAATTTTTTAGTTTCTAATAAGCAGATGAGTATCTCCCAGTATCTGAATAGTGTAAAGGATAATTAGTTTCTTTATTGGAAGATTTAAGCATGAAAGAATAAGTGAGATAGAAAACTAAAGATGAATTCAGATTATCTCTAAACTTCTTGTTGTTTACAGTACCAAGCTCAAGAACTAATGCCTCTTTCTCTTGTCTCTTTCCTATTTAGACGTTGCCTAAAAAAAGCAATAGAGATTACAGAATGTCTAGAAGCACAAAACATGAACGTTCTTCTTTTAGGTAATATATTTAAAGCACAAAGGATGGCTTCCATTTTCCTTCCCTTGGCAATTCAATTTTTGTATATGTAGCTTTATGTAATTGGCATTGTCTCATAAAAGGAGTGAGCTAATGTGGAAATCCTTCCCATTCCTTTCTCCCTGAACTTGGAATCCTTTGCTTTGGATTTCAGTGTTACAGCTTAAAATAAAATTCTTTCACTTGGAACTTGCAGACCTATTTGCAACCCCAGAAGGAATTGTTTGGTATCTTTACCGTAGCGTACATGTCTTAATGTTTTGGATTTTGTTTTATATTAACTCAGCTTCATTAAGGTTAAAATCTTTTGGTAATCGCTTTTATATAAAGAGAGACATAGATGATTTAATTGTTATTTTTTTATCTTCGTGTTTGACAACTTTGTGTGCTTGCCATAGAAACTTGGTGGTTTGTGATCTCCTTTTCCTCAGTGGCGTTAACTTGTTATATGTGAGGGCAGTGACATAAACATTCAGAATGTGTAAAGCAGGTGTAAACCACCATGCAACAAAGATTGTTGCTGTAACTGTTTAGATATGAACTAAAACATCACTGCTTTTCAGAAATATTTTATTTCTTGAGCCCCCCACTACAGATTAAGTAGATTATTTCATGCTTTTATACCTCCAACTTTTATCACTTCTCTGATGCTCTCCATGACTGTTGGGCTTCAGTTCAAAGAGCAGACTGGAAAACGTGGCTCCTGTCCATCTGGTACTGGCTCACTGACTTAGATTTGAATACATTTTTGAGCACTTGCCACATACAAAGCTCTGTACTTCTGCCTTCTAGAAGTTTATATCCTAATGACATCCTAAGGAGAGAGTTGCCTTAAGTATGTTATTGAAAAAGACCTAACCAACCATGAAAGAACAGGGCATTATTTGAGTACTATGTAACTGGTGAAAAGGAAGAGGGATGAATATTGGGGGTCTGAGAGATGGAAGAACCAAGGGCCAGATTGCATCAAATTTATGCATTTATCTTGTGCACAGAGTTGCATAAAATGAAATCCCAACCTTTGGCTGATGGAACTGAGATGTTCCCCACTCCTAGATGTACTACTGAGTTGTCTCTCCTCTGAAATCTCATTTCCTAGCCCCTTTTCCCATCACCCATAGGTATACTGTTAACACGCTTCAGGTGCAAGAACAAAGATCCCCTTAAGAATGAAACTTGTTTTGAAAATTGGTAGCAATAGAAGACAAAAATGAAAATCTGTTTCTTTTAAACCTACATTTTCCCCTAGTTTAGGCTTGTTTCCTGAAGGAGCCAAGTGTAAGCCTAGACCTGTAGAGCTTCGTGATTACAGGGGTCAGGGTGAAAGTTATAACAGTGTGAACACCTCCCTAGTGACAATTCATTCTTCAGTTTCTCTAACCCCAGTAATACTAGCACCATCCTCATGGACATTATAAAAAAGCAACTTGAGTTGCCCTTACTTTTGTAAAGAGGAAACTGTGACTTTAAGGTTCTTAAAACCCAAAGACAAATGCATGGCTGTAGACTTGTGTTTTTATTTGCTCTAAGTTATAAATGTTGGACCACTATGTGAATGGGCTTTTCAACATATGGATTTTGTAAAGTGTATTCCAGGTAGGCACAAGGAAGTATATCAAGGAGAATTTCTCCTCTAGGCTAGGCGAGGAGAAGCAGGCCACCTCTGTGCTCCTCAAACAGAAAAGGAAAGAGCCTGGGAGCTAAAAATAAGAGATCATTTTGGTACAGTCCGGAAATATTAAACTTCTGAAGCAGAGTTAGTGGAGGACTTAGGAGTGGAGGAAAGGACCTCTGGGGTGAGCCTGAGAAGCAGCCAAGTCTTGGGACAGTGAGTTCAATGGTAGAGGCTTTGACACCCCAGGAAGGGAGGACTGTAGACTTGGTCTGCAGGGCTAGCAGGATGTCATTATGTGATGATTCTGCTCTCGATCACGTGGCACACCTGGACGCCCATGTACTGACAGTGGATTTGCAATGCTGTGTTTATTCATTCAGTAAGCGAATCCATATTTAATACCAGTGTATGCTGGAGCCTGTGCTACACAGGCCAGAAGCAGTTTGTCTTTCAGTCTGAAACATTACCTTTTTTGTTCATTGGCCCTTGCCTTTAGGGAACAGGAGCATGCCTGTTAATAGCAGACCTTGGTGGTGGGAGCCCTACCTTTAGCTGTGCAAGTGAGAGCACTCTGCAGCTTTTTAACACTGTATACCCTCCTTCCTCTCGGCACTGCTGCTGGGGCCCCTTCTAGAGGAGAACGCTTCCGATCTCTGCTGCCTTGTTTCCTCTCTGGTACAAGTGATGATGGACCCCTACTGTAGAACCAGGATTGGTTTCCAGAGCCTTGTCCAAAAGGAGTGGGTCATGGGCGGCCACTGTTTCTTGGATCGCTGCAACCATCTCCGCCAGAGTGACAAAGAGGAGGTGAGTTCCCTCACTGTAGACTATCCCAGTCACGGGAGAGCTCCTCAGTCTCTTATTTAGCACCTGTCTTCACGTGTAGGTCACTGCTTGCAAAGTGTATGCTATACAGGTTTGTTAGGAAAACTGGGGTCCGTTCATTGTGTGGTGGCTTTGGATGCTTTAAACAATACTGAAACCCTTCCCAGAGGAAACAGATATTAACAAGTGTGTTCAGAGTCTTCTCTTCTACATTGTCTACACCAAGGGTGTATATATATATTTCATGGTGAGAATAATATTGATCTGTAAAACTTAAATATAAGGTAACTTAGTGAGAGAGATCCCTATAATTTCTGCTAAGTCTTTGCAAAAATGGATATTCAGGATGCAGGTTTCCTACAAAAAATACATGATAACATGATGAAGTAAATTTTCCTTGCATATAAACCTTTTCAAAATAAAGCACAGGGTTATGTTAACGGCATCTATTGCCAGGGCACTAGTAGTAATATGTGTAGGGCTGTGCTTGTAGCCTCTTCTGTGTCTGTCTGGGTGAATTGCTCTAGCCCTGTGTCTCCATCTGGGTTCAGGCACAAGAAAGATAGCGTTTTAGTTCACGTGTGAAAATGAGCCCCCCAGTTTGTGGTGTACTTGTCTGGGTGACAGCTTTATAAACTCCCTTGGCTGCCTTATTGATGATTGGTGGAAGGAAAAATGAAAACGGACAAACCTTCTTTGATTAAATCACCCGTAGAGTTAATTTGTGCTAGTTGTGTGACTCGCAGTTTTTCTTACTCCGGATTATCGGCATGTCTGTCTTTGGTGCAGAACAGCTTAACGCAGCACACTTTGGGAATTGAGAGCCCTGGCTCCTGTCCTGAAGGGCGCATGGCAGGTTCCTGGGGAGACCATGGCCTTTGTTACTAGGCCAGGTGGTTTCTTTTAGGGTTGGCCTGTACTCATCTGCGTCCTATTGAGCTGGATAGAAGTCACCATCTTTCAGTCTTGGAAGGGACTTTGAAGAACTAATTTGATAGGTTTATGGGATTCACATCGTGTGATAGGCAGAGAGCTGGTTCTGTGCAGAGAAGAGTGTTTTTGTATATCTTGAGAAAAGGGAGACTGACAGGCACCATGTCTAATGGGAAAGAGTCCAAGAGAAACCCTGATCTGCTGTTCATCCAGCCCTTGGAGAAAGTCGCTCATATTTTCTGAGTTTGTTTCCCTTACTGTACAATGAGGTTGAAATATTTTCCACTTTATACAGAAATATTGCACATAAAATGAGGTGTGAAATAAAGTAGCTGAATGAATGTTTCTTAGCATCTCCACATCAAGATATTGGAGTTTTGAAGTAATTTGTGATATAATTGAGGCAGCACTGGAATTCCTTGCTCTATGTGAGACCTTCTCCAGCCTCTTAGCAGCTCTGGTCTTCCATTTCTTCCTCTCTAGGGGAGAGACTGTGACATAGCTTGAATTACCCATATGGTGGGATCCCTGGTGAATCAAGAAAGATAAGCACTTTGTAAATGTTTAAAGTACCCTCGAAACTACTGTCTCCACTAATGAAGGGCTCACCTCTGGGTGGCTAATAAAGGAGGCCCGTAGGTTTAAAAAAAAATACATTTGGGAAAAAAGTTAGAAACTCATTTCACTGTTTCTGCCTTCTCTCCCATCCCTGTGTCTTCTGGGCACTCGCTGTGGGTGTGGAGGAGAGAGGCTTCTCATTCCAGTTCAGACTCCAGGACCAACCCCTGACTGTCAGTGTGCAGGCAGGCAGTGCGGTGAAAATTCTCCCCCACAACTTTTTTTTTTTTTTTTTTTGTCCTTTTCATGACCGACACTCAGCCAGTGAGTGCACCGGCCAGTTCTATATAGGATCCGAACCCACGGCGGGAGCGTCGCAGCGCTCCCAGCGCCGCACTCTACCAAGTGAGCCACGGGCTCGGCCCTCCCCCACAACTTTTTATTGACAAAATTCAAAATAGAAACCATAATTGAGTACAATTTTTTGTAATACAGCACTACTGATGAGAAGAATGGAATGTTTAATTTATTATTTATTTGTTTTTTGGGTTTTTTAAAAAAATTTTTTTCGAAGATGACCGGTAAGGGGATCTTAACCCTTGGCTTGGTGTTGTCAGCACCATGCTCAGCCAGTGAGCAAACTGGCCACCCCTATATAGGATCCGAACCCATGGCCTTGGTGTTATCAGCACCACCCTCTCCCAAGTGAGCCATGGGCCGGCCCAGAGGAATGGAGTTTTTGAGGGGGGAGATAACATTTCCCTTAATTGTGGTTCAGAGTTAGTGCTCCCTATCATCACAATCAATTGCAAATGCTAATGCTGATGTTAATGTTGGTCCATAAGGAGACTTTGTATATTTCATTTTTGAGATGTCTTCAACACAGACTGGCACCACCAAATACTGATATTAATCCACAAGCATGTGATTTCAATAGCATATTTAAGGGGCTGGCCGATGGCTCACTTGGGAGTGCAGTGGTGCTGATAACACCAAAGTCAAGCACCAAGGTCAGGAGTTCAGATCCCCATACTGGCCAGCTGCCAAAAAAAAAACCAAAGAAACTTAATCATATCATCAATTGAGCATTTTATCATTTTATCACTTAGAATGGGTTGGAATATATGTGTTTTCAAAGAATATAGTGCTCAGAAGTGGTTATCCCCAGGTACTGAGATGGCTGCCCCTGAACTTGGGCTTTGTGCCCTCTGAGTAATGTGTATCTTGTTTTCACGTAGGTTCCTGTGTTCCTGCTTTTCCTAGATTGCATCTGGCAACTGGTACAACAGCATCCCCCAGCATTTGAGTTCACAGAGACTTACCTGACTGTTTTGTCAGACAGCCTGTACATACCTATTTTTAGTACCTTCTTCTTCAATTCTCCTCATCAAAAAGATACTAACATGGTAAGAGTCCCTCTTAGGAACCTGCATATTAAAGAAGCTCCATCTCATGGGTAGGATGTAATAATATTGATGCTAAAAATGATATGTATTTAACACTGTGTATATACCAGGCATTGTTCACTTAGCTTTCTAGGTGTTAATATATAATCTTCACAGCACCCTATGGGGAATGTATTATTATCCCTGAGGAAGCTGAGGCACACAGAGGATGAGTGACTTGCTCAAGGTCACACAGTAAATATTGGAGCTGGAAGCAAGTGTTGGAGCTTGGAAATTAAGCAAATTAAAAGCTGTCCCTTTTAAAGACAGACCAGATGCCTGCCTGAGCTACTCTGTGAAGAGAGTGGAGACGAGCAGAACAGGGAAGCTAGGCTTTTACTTTCCATCTCAAACCCCTTCCATCTGTCTTAAGCCTGTACTCCTGGGGGGTTTAAGTTGCTAAACTGATTTCAGTGCTTCTAACTGGCCTTCTGCTGGCCTCTGGGTTTGCTGGAACTAGTAGGAGTACCACGTCCCATGGTATAGTGGCAACGACAGAACCTGGGCTTCCGAGTCACACAACCCTGGTCTCAGATGCCAGCCCTAAGAGTCAGTAGCTTCATGACCTCAGGCAATTCACTTCAGTTTTCTGAGCCTCAGTTTCCTCAAGTGTAAAATTGGAAAAATAATAGATACCTCGCAAGGTTGTTATGAAAGTGCCTGGCGTATAGTCTGCCAGGTCCTTCTCACCATCATCCCCCACTGAAAGCTTTTACTGAATAATCACTGATAGCATCAGCCTTTAAAAATGGAGTGCCCGTGAACGTTCAGCCTTAGGCAGGGCAGGAGTGCCTTCCTGGTGCCTGTTTCTCAGAATTATGTGTTTGCTTTCCTCAGCCTCTCTGGAAGCCAGCGTGACCTGTGCTTGTTTTGGCAGGGAAGGGAGAGCCAGGATACACAAAGCAAGCCTTTGAATCTGCTCACCGTGTGGGACTGGTCTGTACAGTTTGAACCCAAAGCCCAGACGTTGCTCAAAAACCCTCTTTATGTGGAAAAGCCAAAACTGGACAAAGGCCAGCGGAAAGGAATGCGTTTCAAAGTAAGATGTCCACACTTCTAAACCCCCTTCATCTGCCCCAAGGTCCCCATGTATGTAAGGATAAAAGTCACACGTGGATTCCGTCTGTCATGTTATGTTTTACTCCTTGAAACAGTCTGCAGAGTCGAGATTTGTGATGGGCAGATCATTAGCACTCATTAGAATCCTCTGCTTTCAGCAAATGAACCTTTGCTCTGTGTGACACGGTATTTGCTAAATGTCACTGAGGACACTGCTGCCATTGTCATCGTTCCTCTTAGGTGATGGAATCATTCCTCTTATGCCTGCCTATGCGTGTGGTTGGCAGAGTTTTTAAAAGGAGCATTGCTTGTATGGGTTTTATTCAATATATACCAGTTCATATATTAAATAGTACGACTTTTCTTAATAAGCTGTACCTATGCAGCTTTAACAGTGGTTGGCAAACTTTTTTTGTCAAGGGCCATACAGTCTCTGTTGCAACTACACTACTCTAGTGTTGTAGCACAAAAGTATCCATAGCTGATAGGGGAACAAATGGACATGGCCATGGTCCAGTATTTAGGAAAACAGGCACCAGGCCAGATTTGGCCCGAGGGCTATTGTTTGCTGCCCTATGTTATAAACCTCAAAGGTGAAAGAATTATTTTTCCCTTCAGATATTTGTTTCTGATTCTACTAGTTGTTAAAACCCTAGAGTTCCCTAACTGATAAATAATTTAAATGGCATTTCCTAGCTCTGTCTGTAGGCCCAGAATTTCTCCCCTACAGAGCCCACAAAGGGGAGAGTAGCAACACTGGATCCAAGGCAGTGTGTGTCACTGCCTCTCCACCTCCTTCTGATCCCGCCTGACCTCGAGGGGTTCTAGGGAGCCCAGCCAGTTCCAGTGTGGGAGTTGGCTCCATTCTAAAGAGGACTGGGGACCTGTGTAAGCCCAAGCCGGCACTCAGAGATGAGGTCAGCTGCTGAGGCACTTAGAGCTGCCACTCTGCCCTTTCAGGGGTCCTCAGGCCTGGGGTGGATGTTTCCTCTTTCTGGTTCAATCTCTTTTCTACCAGTTTGACCAGAATCGCGCAGAGCCTGGGAACAGCTTGGCCACAGATCAGTTTTTCTTCAGTGTGTTGTGCCCCCTGGTGGCTGTACACACATTCTTGTAAGAGCTAGGTTAGGATCACAGATGCCTGTGGCAGAGAGGCAAGGGACCTCAGAGACAGTGAGACCCACCCCTTGTTTTACAGGGGAGGAAACTAAGGCTCCACCTTCTAAGAATGGATCTCATTTCTCTCCCCAGAACCAGTTTTTCTAGTTGTCCCTTCTCCCTGTAGGTAAGGACAGACAGCCTAGGCTCCAAGAGCAGGCTGGTGGGAGAGGTTTGAGCTGAAACATTGGAGAATTTCAGATTGCACTAGATAAAGGAGAGCTGGGGCTGGGGCAACACGGAACTTTGAACCTTGGGGTAAGGAGACAAGAGGTCAGGTCAGGGGACCTTGTTGAGTGGACAAACAGCCTTGGCTACGTTCTGTAGAGACTCTGAGGAAACTGTGGCCGACCTGCACGAAGTGCTGCTCTGTGAACTGCCACACAAGGGGCGGTATTCCTCTCAGGTGTGCAGTCTTACCTTCAGCCACAGGCCTTCACCTTGGCCAGTCTAGAACATTCTGTTCACTTAGTAGACTGAAAGAGGGGGGCTTGTTAGACCAAGAAGAGTTTAGTTAAGAGCCCAGGTTCTAGAGCCAGTCTGTGTTTGAAACCCCCTGTGGCACTTAGTAGCTGGTGCCTTTGGCAGATGACTTAACCTCTGTGCCTTGGTTTCCTCACTTGTAAAATGAGGCAGTAATAGTGACTTTGAGAGTTAGGCAAGTCGATGCATGAAAAGCACTGAGCACAGAACCGAACAGGCAGTGAGCACACAGTGAGGGCTAGGCTTCATCCGCATTCTCTGGTCCCCCACCCCGCCCGACTTACCTTGGTCACTATGGAGAAGAGAGGCCAAGGACTCCTGGCCTTCATCTCACCTGTCCCCGATGGAAAGCCAAAAATCCTGATCATCTCTGAGTTGTTTCATGGATGGTTTTACTGTCTTTTTTGTATTTTTATTGTTATTCCATATTCCACAATAAGGAAATATTTCCTTTATAATAAAGAATTTTTTTAAAAAGGAAGAACCACTGGCAGAAACATGTTAGAGAGTTATAGGGCTAGCCTGAAAATAAATCTTTTATCTATTCTTGTTTCAAATGGACATCTCAGGAGCAAAAGACTGAAGAGAAACAGCTTTTCCCCACATTTTTTAGCTTCTCCTTTGGGCATTGGGGAAACTTCACAACCTTCTGACCTTTACCCATCTTCACAACCCTTTCACAGTGCACCCCAATTGCTTTGGCTACAGAGAGAACTACAAAGGAGGAGAAAAATGTAAATGCTCTCATGTTTTTTTACTCCATGCAGGTGTAAGACAGGAACGTCTGGCCAACTTAGCCAGTTCCTCAAATTCCTTTGACCCCACCTGCCTTCATTTTCTTTGTCTAAAACAATCTTTATGACTTAGCCTGAAATTCCCTCTGGATGCCTGATAAGCTGCTATGTTATTTCATCCACATGACAGGACCTTCAGGTAGTCAGCCCTGTTTCCTTGCAGGTATTCAGAATATTGTAGCAGTTAACAGCCCTGAAGTTCTCAAAGAGACATTCTGCCCCTTTCAAAAAATGAAGAGGCATCAGCCCTGAACTCCCTAAATCACCTAAACTGGTTCTTCAAAAGCACTTTGTGTCCATTGGTACCCCTAATCCAGGGGAGGAGGGGACTGAAAGGTCCACTCTGTGTTGCAGCCTGCCTTTCTGCATAGCTGCCATGCACTCCCACATCCCGGTTTGTGTCCAGCACAGTGGGTGTTGTGGAGTAAACCAGAAGTCCCTCCTCTCTGTGTGTTCCAGCACTTCAGTGAGCATGCATTCACGGGGCACTTCCGACATCTCAATACTTGTGAAGGCAGTGTGCCCTTGTTTTAATAGTAACAGCTGTAACTGGCCCTCTTATGTTAACCAGAGGTTTTTATTTGTGTTTTCTCTCAAAGCATCAACGACAGCTTTCTTTGCCACTCACCCAATCTAAGTCATCTCCCAAAAGAGGATTTTTCAGGGAAGAAACAGATCATTTAATTAAAAACCTTCTTGGCAAGAGAATTAGCAAACTTATTAATTCTTCTGATGAGCTGCAAGACAACTTTCGAGAGTTCTATGACAGTTGGCACAGCAAGCCCACTGACTACCACGGTTTGTTGTTGCCTCATATAGAGGGGCCAGAAATCAAAGTCTGGGCCCAGCGCTACTTGCGTTGGATTCCGGAAGCCCAAATCCTAGGTGGCGGCAGAGTGGCCACCATGAGCAAACTCTTGGAAATGATGGAGGAAGTTCAGAGCTTACAAGAGAAAATCGACGAGAGACACCACAGGCAGGAAGCCCTCCAGGCGGATGTCCCCTGCCTGCTGAGGAACTCTGCCCGCCTGTCCTCTTTGTTTCCTTTCGCTTTGCTCCAGCGACATTCCACTAAGCCTGTCTTACCCACCAGTGGCTGGAAAGCTTTGGGAGATGAAGAAGATTTGGCCAAACGAGAAGATGAGTTTGTGGATCTAGGGGACATGTGACTTGTTTTTTGAGTGATTGTGAAAGAGGATTGTGGGAGATTGGGACAGATGCTCCCTGGATTAGTGTCACGCTGCAGCTGATGCTGGGAGGGTCGTTAGCCCTGCACTCTGTTGGAGTAAACCTGAGCCTTCAGGAAAAGAGCTGGCTCTTGTTTTTTTTCATTGTTCTGAAAGACTATGCAATTAAAACCATATCTCTAGTATTATCAATCGAAAGGAATTACTACTTGACCTGTAATAGGATCGTGGCCGTTTTCTGATGCCTAAGTATTATACCTTATATTATATTATAAGCTTGCAATGGTCAGTTTACTACTAGAAAGGGCTTTGTGAGATATTCTTGGACTTGATCCTTTCTTCAGATCCTTTCTGTGCCAAGATAATTTATCCAGTCATTGGGAATAGTAGGTTTCCTTATAACCCATCTCAGTTAGGGGCAAATTCAACTCTACGTGATATTTGTATGTCAAATTGAAAGATTCAAGCAGAGGTATTAAGATGTATGACATTTACTCAAACAAACCATAGCATTTTCTTTTCTATGTCCTCTTGCCTGTGAAAATCTGGGATATTCCACCTGTCACTAATTAGGTGTCATCCTAACACTCGGACCAGCCTCCCTTCTTCATAGACTGTCATTTTGTGTATGGGTGGTGGACTGGCCAGCCCCCACCCTCTATCTTGTGCTTACAGCTCCAGGGTATCCCTCCACCTGCTGCACACCACTCGCTGCTGTCCCTCCGTACTCCCCACCTTGGTGCACGTAGTCCCAGTGTCTTGCTGCTAAACCTGTCAGTTGAACTGGGGGAATCTCTTTGTTTGCCCAGAGGATCTGCTAGTTCTCTGGAGCCTTCCAGCATTTGGAAGGAGTCGCTTTGCCTTTTTCTGATTGCATGCTGAGGCTTGGGGGCACCTGTGATTGTTCTCTGCAGCACCCCCTCAGGCATTTTCCTTGTGTTCTGTTACCTGCACAGACCGAGGGGGTTGGGTCACTTTTGAAAGTGGCTTTCATAGGAAAGCAGTCAAACATAAATATCAGAAGTGACAATTATCATATGATACCTCAGTGATTTAAAAAGCCATAAAAGAAACTTGACTGTGCTTGGTCACTTTCTTGGATCTCCTATCTAAATGATATATATTTTTTTAATGCAGAAAACTATACTTTGTAAGGACCAGTTTTTTCATTCTTAATGGAACCCTGTCAAATCCCACAAAAGAAAGGTAAAAATTCATGTTAGAATGTTTCAGATGGCTTGTATGCTTCTTCCATACATTTACTCTCCCAGTATAGATCCCAGTTTGAATATTACATGTGTAGAAAAACTTTCAGTTGCTCAAGAGCAATAAGAACTTTTGAAACTAAGGACAAAGAGGAGGTTCTGGTTTGCACTGAATCATCTTCTGTACATACAGTAGTTTTTTTGTGCTCTGCACTCCATGTTCATGCATGAGCCAGCTTGATCTGTCAAGAAGACGTGTCAAGGGGAGGGCAAGATTCGTGCATCTGGGGGCCAAACACAAGTTCAGTCTTGGTTGCCTTAAGAGCCTTACTAGCGAGGTCAATGTTAGGCTTGTCTTTTTACAAGACACTAGTTCTTTAGCTACCTTCACATACGTTCTGTGGACCTTTTTAAACTTGCACTAACTTCCACTTCTCTGTCCCATTGCCTCTAAGATACACTATGGAGCTAACTATTTTTGTTAACATAGTATAACATGAATATTTATACAGTAGCCTCTTCAGTCTTAGTAATTTTCATTCCAAAAATGCCCGGTGTGATGCTTTACACTTCACAAAGTATGGTTTAAAGGCACACGGTCATGGCCCTTGTCATAGCAGTTGAATGTGCATTGAAATATTTTTCTATGATTTTTTAAAAAAATTATCATAGGAAAATAAGTAAATAAGCTGTTGTAACATGTAAGGTCATGACAATTTATGTATTTATATTTGAAATCAGATTTCTATAACTTGTATTTGTGTACAGAATTCTTAGTGGGTTTATATATTGTGAAATTTTTATTCAAGATTGAGATGTGGATTGTGCTTAACAATAAAAGTTGAAATGAGATCATTTACTTTGTTTAAAACTGCACTGTGCAAGTTTGGAAATGTACATTAATTTACTGTGTATAATATCCTGAGTTTGTTCATACCTCCAAGTTTTTACACTGAAGATAAACTAACTTTAATTAAATGCGAGGCTTTTTTTTTTTTAAGGGAATATTCTGTTGGGCTAAATCTGTATAAATGTGCTTTTTGTTTTCTGGATGCACAATGGAAGTTTATACTTATATCTCACTGCATCATATCTGATTGCAGAAATTAAAGCACAATTTCCAAGCAATGCTGTGTTTGGTGTGTTTGGTATAACACATAGAGTAATCCCTTTCTTTAATTCTGAAAATGTTAAGCATGTAGTGGGTGCCAGGCAGGTCCTAGGAGATGGAGCAGTGATGAACTCAAGGCTCTGCCCTCCTGGAGTTTGCATTTGTGCGTGTTGTGTGCGCGTGTGTGTGTGTTGGTTGGTGGGGAACCAATAAACAAATATTTAAGATTTGAGGCGGTGATAAAATGCTAGGAAGAAAAGTGAAATAGAGTGGTAGGCCCTGTAGGTTGATTAAAAGACCTTCTTTGCTTTTATGGGGATATAAAAATTAGATTCCTATTATTTTATTGCTGGAAGAGATCTGAGTTCATTTAAATCTGAAAGGTAGAAATGGCTTTGTTTTTCCTTCCAGTGAGGATGTGAGCTAGCACAGAGTGAGGTGCTTTATGAGAGTAAGATTTCTTTTTAATTAGTATTCTTTAATACTTATTAGATTGGGACATATCACCTGTGCATGTTCTGAGAAGGCTTCCCACCCCTTTGCTGGTCTCCACTACCCTTTCCTATCTGGCCAGGCCTACCCTTCTATGTCCAGAAAGCCAGCTCCAAGACATCTCTGGAATCTAATAAGCTCTCATTGCTATCACGTTCTTTTCAGACATTTTAGTTCTTCGTCTTTGTGTTACATCCCCAAGTAGTAGTTATGACTCTAGAGTTCAGCAGCTTCTAGTCTCATTTCCCATGTTTATTTAGCTCTTGGAATTTTGGTGAACTCCTGTCTCACTCTCGATTTTGCTTGCTCCTTGGTTTCCAGGTGAGGTGGGGGGCTGTTCTGATGGAGTAAAGAGTGGACCACTTTCCAGCCAGTATGAGACAGGACAGGGGTTGGTTCCGGTTGAGAGCTGGCCCCTGTGCCTTCATGTGACCTGCTGTCCCTTAAGAGGAAATTGGGAGCAGAGGGAGCCTGACCAAAGCCTGTTTTCTGAGCCCCTCCTGCGGTTGTGATCCAAGTTGCTCACCAAGAGAAAAGTCTCCTTGCTGTGCTTATGCCCCACCATGGCTCTAGAGTCTATAAAGCTGTGCCTGGGGCAGGACAAGTTGGGCTGCCTTGCCTGCGGGGAAAGATCTATAGTGACGCATGGCCTTATGGTGCCCACCTTCCACATATACCTTTCCTACAACTTGCCCAACGCATGTAATGAACTACCCTGAAAAATATTAGGGCGGGGGTGGGAGAGGCAGGACCCTGTTTGTGCCGTGGGTTCCAGTGTAACCAGGATGTGTCCAAGTGTGTACACATGAGTATGTTGATAACCAGCCATGGGTAATACAAAATAAACGTTTTAAATGTCATTTATTTATTGAAGAGGAAAGTAATTTGTTTGAGTGGTGGTTTTGTGTCTTTAGAAACATAGACATCTTGGCCTATTTTGTGGTTCAGGCTCAGGTTCTTTTTTCTTTTTCTTTTTCTTTTTAATCCTCCTATTACACTGTCTGTCTTTAGCAATTAAAGGTTATGAAGTATATAATCGTATGGAAGTATACATAGTAAGCTTTTTGGCCTTTTTTACAAAAAAAAAAAAACTTTCCAGTTTTGCTAGCCAGTCTTATAAAGGGCTATATGGCCCAGAGTCTTTTTATAAAATTCTAAATGGAGGACTTGTCAAATTATCCTCTTCACAGAAGCTTGGGCCTGGTGAATGTAGGGCTGACTCACCCCCAGCACTGACAGGGCACAAGTGCACACTGTTCCTGCGTAGGGAAGGAATGCAGTGGGACCACATTTTACCCCTGGGCTGACCCTGAGGACCTCTGCCTGGGATGCTACTGCAGTAACCTCAAGGGGAGGACTGAAAATAGCCTGTCCCCAAACTGATCTAGGGTGGAAGACCATCAGTAGAGATGCCAAGGGCAGGGGTGGAGGAGGGGGCAGGGATGGACTGGGAAGGGGCATGACGGAATGTTCTGATAAGATTTGGGTTTATATAGGGGCATATAAAAGCTTAATGAATGTACATTTATGATCTGTGTGTTTTATTGTATTTAAATTTTACTTTGAAAGAAAACTAAGCAAATATTGAACTGTTTAATGAAACTCCCACCAAATTATTTAGGGAGAAGTGTACTTTGGCATTAAAAATAAAATGGATTAATGGATGAATAGAGTGATGAACATGGCTAGATATTTGATAAAGCAGATATAATAAAACGTCAGTGGTACGATCGGAGGTAGGTATGAGGGAGTACAAGTGTTCACATAAAATTCTTTAAACTTTGCTATGTGTTTGAAACTTTTCATAATCATATGTTGAAAAAAGTTTAAATCCTTCAAGAATTAATTATAAACACAGGGGGAAAAAGTACATGAGAGTATATTGGTACTTTATGGGAGAAGAGAAACCCTATCCTTATGAAGCCACCTGGCCACCAGAAGGGTAGGTATGATGGAACTGGAGAAAGAACTAGAATGTTCATATTCCTATTCCCCTGCCTCAAACCCTTTTTTCCCATTCCCACCATCTCTCAGCATTATCATTTTTGGTTGCCTGGATCATTATTACCAACTTTCTCTCTGCTTCTTGTCTCCTCTCTTTCGCTATGTAGCTCATAAACCGCTGCCAGTGAATCTCCCTAAAGTAATCATGTAGTTCTCAGCTCAAAAACTTTTCATGGATGTTCCATTAACTCTGGGTTTCAATAACTTAAGCCAAAAAGAGGAATTTTATGTGTATGGAGGTTTAGGTTAGAGGTGCTGTTGTGTCTCGGTCCTCGAAGCCAGTGAAGTCTTTTCTCGAAAAGTGTCCTTCTGCAGACCAGCTTTCTCTCTCTCCAGTCCATGAAGTGGGATGAAACTCCCATAGCAACTCTGTTTTCAAGAGAGCAGTCAGATTGAAGCTGGAATCTTGGTCCTCATTCCAAATGCTGGGGAAGAGATTCTGGCTGGCTAGCTTTGGGGACAGGGTCGGATTAGAGGACCAGGGCTGCTTCCCCTGACTCTGGGTGCATGCAAATGCGTGGGTTCACCGTACAAAGACTTTGTGGGAGCTACTGGCGTCTCACTAACCATGACGTAGTTATCTTTCTTTTTCAGATTCTCAAATTTTGTAGCAGTATGCATGTCATATTTCAGTATTTCCCTAAATTAACTCTGACCTTGGCCATTGTCAGAGACTGTGTAGTACAGTTGTTAAGGAGCTGGGCTCTCTGAAACCAGACTGCCTGAGTCTGAACCCCTGCATTGCAATTTATGAACCAAGTGTGGGATAACATCCCTCTGCCTCAGTTTCCTCATCTGTAATATGGCACCATTTATGGAATCCACCTCACTAGAGTGTTGGAGGGTTAAAGATAAGTGACTTTTGGGCTGAGCCCGTGGCGCACTCGGTAGCGTGCTGCGCTAGCAGCGCGGCGACGCTCCCGCCGCCGCGGGTTCAGATCCTATATAAGGATGATCGGTGCACTCCCTGGCAGAGCGCCGGTCACCGGAAAAAAAAAAAAAAAAAAAAAAAAAAAAAAAAAAAAGATAAGTGACTTTTAAGTGTCTGTTGTGTTGTAAATGCTCAATAAATTTAGCCATTACTATATTGTGTGTGGTCATTTAAATACTTCATGTAAACAGAGGGTGTGTGTGTGTGTGTGTGTGTGTGTGTGTGTGTGTGTGTATTAATTTTAATCACCCCGGGAACAGTTAGCATTTGGAATATCCTAAACAGGAATCTAAGCTCCAAAGGTGGCTACATAAGCACTTCGAATGTTTTTAGAATTGACCCCAGAGGGTTTGTTGAACAGCATTTGGGATGTTAAAACCATCTTTCAAAGGCGAAATGAGCAGGAACCTGAGACATGTTGGCTAGAGAGACTGTGGAGGCCCCGTCCTCACACTGCAGGATACACAGATCCGTCAGGCCCAGCAGCGTAAACACTTAGGAAGAGAGCACGAGGTGTAAAGCCTCACTGGTCCAGTGACCTCTATGTCACCTGATAGACCACAGGGTTAGCTGGTCCTCCTATCTTGGGAGTGAAACTTTCATGCAAGATGCTGTGTGGGGGCCTGAGCACAGATGGTAGGACTTCCCTGATACTCTAAGAACAGGAAATACACCTGTTTTGTGCTGCTAAATGTTCATGCATTTGGTAGACTTGGTCCAAGGCTGGCTTTTGTTGTAAAACACCAGCTGCTATGGAGATTGTGGTGATGGTAGCAGGGACCTGCCCACTTCTAACTTCTAGAAGCTATGATACTTACCAGAAGAACATCACAACTGCTTAATGGCCAAATTGACGTAGGTCAATTCATGACATCCCACCAGATTCACTGGAAATTCAATCATATGTAGTTAGATTCCTGGGTATTCAATCATATCTGGGTGCCCCTTCCCTCATTCCTTAGTTGTTTGGGAGTGCTAGGGTATATGAAGTGTATACCATGGCTACTGCCCAGGGGTTCCTTGCCTGAGGTCTACATGTCTTAGTCTGGACTCCCTGAGAAGCAGACTCAGACGAGGATTTGGGTGCAAGTGGTGTATTTGGCAGCGGTCCCAGGCAGCGCTGTGGAAGAGTGGAGCGTTAATGAGCAAGCAGTTGCAGGGGGTGGCTGGGGTTCAACTCCCTGGGGCCCCTCTGAGAGACCATGTGGCACATGCTCAGAATTGTCCCACCAGAGGATGTGGACATGGGATACTGACATGACAACTCTCCCTGCTGGTTGCGGGTGGATTGCTCCTGGGAACCTGTTGCAGGGACTGCCAGAGATGTGGGCGGGACACCATCTGCTGCAGACTGTAGGGTCTGTTGGAAGATGGACGTCATTCCCCCCATGGGGATGACACAAAGCCCCCCGCCTGGCCTAGCACACTATGTAGCCATCCCCCTTCCAGAGCTCAGGCCTCGGCAACATGCAGCGACACCAAACTATTCAGCTGCTCTTTCCAGTCTCAGGGAGTCCACGCAGAGTCTTATGGATTAGGTGCCTCCTCTTCTCAATGCAGGAAAAACAAGCATTTCTATTGTTTTTTTAGAAATGATTTGGTTGGAGCCACAAGATTTATTGGTGTTAAATAAAATTTAGGGGAGGCCATTGCCATGGCCAATGGAGTGCCTTTCTATTTTTTATAGATGGGGTGCTGCCTGCTTTGTGAATTGCTAATAAAAGCCAATTAGATCTTTAAATCTGTTGAAATTTGTCTTTTGACATCAAAAACAGCGTTAGAAGGGGAAAAGCCTTAGAAGGGGACTATAGGTATTGCTGCCTTCTAACAAGGGGAGTTCAGCCACTTATCTACTAGCTAAGTTATAAAACAAAGTCAGTGAAGTCATACATAGTAAGTTAATTGTTAAAAAGTTGGTGGGTGAAATCAACCACTTATGATAAACATAATTGATAATTTTAAATAAAGTTTTCCACAACAAACATTTTAACAAATGAACTTTAACAAATCCAGTGGTTCTTAATGGGAGGTGACTTTGCCCCTCGTGGCCACCCAAGGAATATTTGGCAAGGTCTGGAAGCATTTTGGGTACTCACACTTGGGGGAGGGGCGTTGCTATTGGCATCTAGTGGGTAGAGGCCAGAGATGCTACTACACATCCTACAGTGCACAGGACAGCCGCCCACAACGAGGAAGTATCTGGCCTAAGATGTGAACACTGCTAGGGTTGAGAAACCCTGTTACATTCATTCCTACGTTCTTGAGCTCTAGAGTACAAGTCAAAACCTCCTTGGAACTTTTAAACTTTACCATGTTACAGAAAAGTTCTTTCCCCTTTGTAGTAAAGAGACTTAGACTAAAACTTATGTAGGATAACATGATACGAAATAAGTGCAGATTTAGCCTGGATATTATGAGAACTGGTGTGCAAACATGAATGTTTTCCTTACCTGTTTACTTTAAAAGTATAATGGCTAGTTCCGGGCTTTGTTTTTTTAAAGAAACTGTGTCAACAGTCTCTTATTCTTTTAAGGTTCTTTATTAAACTTCTAATTGAAGCTCGTAGCTTTTGACTTCAGCGATCTCTAGCCAAAGCAGAATTTTAAAATGCATGGCTTATAATTTTCTGTTTTCACATTTTACAAGTAACAGTGTCCTTTCTCTTTTTCTCTGGGGCAGCTACAGCTTCCAAACCTGGGCCAAAGTGCTGTAGCCCCGAACAAAAGGGAACTATTTTTCTAAACATTAGAACACAAGGATTTTCCTGACCAGGGAGGCGAGGACTGGGAAAAGAAAAATTTCCCTGGCCCGTCTTGAGAGTCTCCTGCAAGAGAGAAAACACCCTAGAAAGGAAAGTCTCCATGGGTTCATTCCGTGCGAAGACCTCAGGGACAAGGCCCAGAAGTATGGAAAAAAACATACTGTTGTGACAACCGTGCCCCAGCTCCGGAACAGGCAGGGGACTTTGTACTGTTAATTTAACAAGAGGTTAGACACAGTTCACGCACGTTCCTTTACCATGTATTTACACATGTATGCATAAATATAACATTTTTCATAAATAGGATCATATGATACATGTTGAATTTCTCTCTCTCGATTTCCTTTTTCCTTTTTCTTAATATTTTATTTATTTCTTGGTGGCTGACCAGGGTGGGGATCTGAACCCTTGACCTAGGTGTTTCTTTCTTCGTTTTTCTTTGTACCCTGCCTTCCCTTTCCCATCTCCTCTCTGCCTCGTGTTAACCTTGTATGTATCCTTTCATAATTTTCTTCACACTCAAATAATCACATATAAATTTATATAAATATTAGATTGGAGTAATGTGAAATTGCCAACATTTAACTACTTTGAACCAACTTGAAATTGACATTTGGCCATTTTTTACTGTAAAATGACAGTTTTCTAGGGCTGGCCTGTGGCTCACTTGGGAGAGTGTGGTGCTGATAACACCAAGGCTAAGGGTTCGGATCCCTATATAGGGATGGCCGTTTGGCTCACTGGCTGAGCGTGGTGCTGACAACACCAAGCCAAGGGTTAAGATCCCCTTAACCGGTCATCTTTTTTAAAAAATGACAGTTTTCCGTGGTTCAAATTAAGTGTATGAATCTGGGGGGTGGCAATATTTATACCCACGTCTCCTCATCTTGCTTTTGCCATTCTGCATTGTCTTGTGGAAACTGCTATAAATCAGGGGTCAAATTCTAGAGCATTGCTGTTCAGAGGGCGTCATGCAGGGCTTTGCAGCTGCCTCTCCACAAGCCAGCTTCTCACCAGTGCTTTTAGCTCTCTCCTGCCTCAAGATACGGTCCCTGATTTCTCCCCAGTCCTAAATGTGGGCTGCCTGTGCCTCCCCTCTCTATAAAGGGGCACTATTTCTATATCCCCAAAGCCTGGTGGCCATTTCTAAATGCCCTTCCTATTTCTACCAGGGTGGTGAGTTTCGTCCTGACTCGGAGCTTCTGTTTGCAGGGTCTGATTTCCCAGGATTCTTGAAGATTTGACCCACACTGTTCCTTGCCTCATAGGAAATGATAAAATTAGTTAGATGGTTATGTGATTCAATCTTTAATGTAAGGTAGAAGCTTTTATTAAATGAAATAAAATCAAGTAAAAATAATTGCATGATGCTTTCAATATACAGAGTACCTCTAAGTTCACCATCAGATTTCAAGAAGGCCCATCAACCCTTTGAAGCACAAGAACATTGCTGGTCATGCAACACCACCCCCAAAATCCTCCAAGCTACAGAGCACCAGGAAAGGCAAGAATTCAAGAAAGAAATGTTTTGTGACTTTTTTTTTAGTGAGTTAAAAGCCAAGAAATTAAACAGCCTCTGTTTATAGTAGGTGGTAAGAAAAACGTAACATAGCACATACTATTTCCTGCCTTTTGCCTGACCAGTTTGATGTATAGCTCTACTGTGTGAGCAGATTCAAAACTTGTTGGTTTTCTTCATAATAACATAGCACACGCCAGGGAATAAGGGCTCAGTGTGTTCTAGACACAAGGAGAACTTATTCTGGACTGACTCAGGCAGAAAGGAGCCAAGCTGACAAGACAAAGAGCATCTTACACTCATGAATTCCAGCATGACACCCATGGCTGCTGTTCAGAGATACAGCTCTGCGGTCGTTACCCAATGACCCACACTTTTGGGTTCCCCTCTGGTTAGACCAGGTGGTTGAAGGCTGGGTAGAGGGAAGCTGCCCTACAGCTGCAGGTTTCTTTTTGAGGCATCTGTCTCCATTCTGGCTGCTGGCTGTTGAGGTTGATTTTAACTAGAGGCCTCCTGTAGCACAGAGGAGTGACACACCCAGCATTGTAATCCCCTGTCTAATACTGAATCGGTAAACAGGTGTTGAAGAAGCTAATTCAGGAGAAGATGAATTTAGATCATCAGGTCTCAGATTTATGATGTTACCATAAAAGATTGTCTTTGATATGTGTGAATAGAGGTGTTGGGAAAATACAATAATTTAATCAGGCTCCCTTGCCTTAGGTCAGGTTGGGGGTGGTGCGGTGCATTCTTGGTAAGCAAATTGTGTGTGTGGGGGGTGGAGTTAGTGTGCATGGGTGGCGCCATAACCTTGTCTGGCTTCTGCCTCATGCACAGCCATGCTCTCGAACCTACTGATTCCAAGGACCCGTTTACCAGTTACCTAGCTCATAGACCTGCATGTGAGGAGTCTGGGGACCCAGCCTGGCATGTGAAGGGTTTGTGACCCAATCTGGAACAGGCTTGAGGGGTCTGTGAGCTCCAGACCCAGCCCTAGCTCAGCAATTGGCCCAGCTGATGGGATTACGGGCAGGTAAAAGAGCTGGACAAGAGTTATCACCAGAGATTAGAAGAGTAGTTTTGCTAATAGAACAGATAGAAAGAGAAATCCTCCCTTGCTCTG
Source organism: Cynocephalus volans (assembly GCF_027409185.1). Classification (NCBI taxonomy): domain Eukaryota; kingdom Metazoa; phylum Chordata; class Mammalia; order Dermoptera; family Cynocephalidae; genus Cynocephalus; species Cynocephalus volans. The sequence goes on along the minus strand of NC_084461.1, from coordinate 29,650,812 downwards.
TGGATCTAACTCAGCATTGTTCAGGGAGGCTGTGGCTCCTGGACTCCTCATCACCCCTGGCTTCCTGTTGCTCTCTGTTATTTTCTGTCTCCTGGTCCTTTATTCTGACCTTCCCTGTTAGTATTCCAGTGTGCCCTGGTCTAGCCTATATCAGAGCAAAAATATGCACCTTGATCCTGGTCTTCCTCTTCAAGCTGCAGTCCCCATCCCACTCCCTGCTGCCACCACCCAGCCAAACTTCTTAGAGAGACACTTTGACTTGGGTTTTCACGCTCCCACCCCACACTCGCTTCTCAGTCCACTCCATGCCACCGAACCCAAAGGACACTTCAGTTCTCAGCTCATCTATCAGAACGGAGTGTGACAAGCCAAGAAGGAAATGTACACTGGGAAGGCTTCTGTGAATGTCTGTAAGACCTTGCTTGACTCCCTCAGAGGTCAGCTGTGGGCCATTTCTTCCTTGAGTCTCTTCTCTTGGTCTCCATGACACTGTACTTTCCTAGTTTTCTTCCCACCCCTCTGGCTGCTTCTTCTCAGTCTCCCTGGGAGATGTTCTTTCCTCCACCTTCCTTAGGTCTTGCTCACTGTAACCCTCTTCCTGGGTATTATTCATGCCCATGGCTTTAATTACCTTGTGTGCACAAATGACCCTCAAATCCTTATCTCCTGCCTATACACAAATCACCTACAAATCCTTATCTCCTGCTTTGACCCATATATCAAGATTTGAATATCTACATAGCACCTCAAACTCAACATGTCCAAAATTAAATTCATTTTATTCCCTACAAACTGGCTTCTCCTTCAGAATTCTCTGTCTTAATAAAATGTCGGTACCATTTACTCAGTTGTCCAAGCTACAAAGCTGGGAGTTGTTCTAGATGTCTTGTTTCCCTTTATTCCCTGATTCTAGTTAACCCCCAAAGTCTTCTGAGTCACCCACTATTTGTCTGCATGTTAGCCCTTCCTCTTCTTTCCATCCCCACTGTCACCAGCTGGTCCCAACCAGCACGGGCAGTCACCTGGATTCCTTTATCTGCCCATCAGCTTTGCTGATTTCATCCTTCCACCTGTTTCTCTCCAATCTCATCCGTGCTCTGCAGCCAGAATCTTTCTCAAATTCAAATCAGATCATGCCTCTTACCGACATGCAATTATTTAAGGCCCTCTAATCGCCCTTAGTTTGAAGATGCAGATCTTTAACCGCTTTTATAGGACCCTTTGTTATCAGGCCCCTGCCTGTCTCCACTGATAATAGCAACGATCAAGAAATGCTTGAGAAAGAACCCCCAGGTAGAAGTGATGTGCACTGTTCAGCAGTCAATTTTCAGGTATGTAAAGCTGGTCTCATGGTAAAGCAAATGAATCAATTTAATTGACCTTGATACTTCATTTTAGCTTTTATGTTAACATAATACTAGTTTTATTAAAATCTTTTATTGTAATCCCTTTCTAGGATTACATTGGTGTCTTTTCTTTTGCAGTAAGTTTCAAGAGGGGAATTTGAAATGCCTGTTTATTAACTAGATATTACATACACATATTTGAGTATTTTCAAAAGTAGCCCATGTAAGGTGTATAGCACAATGCCTGCTGAACAGGGAGTCCTCAGTAAAAATGTTGACTTTTGTTTTCCCCTAGAACTACTTCTCTGTGTTTGGGTAAATGGTGAAGGAGAGAGGCACAGTGGCTTTTACCAATGATCAGTTTCCCAAGGAAATCAAATTATGCAAAGACTTTATTCCTTCTCCCGTGTAGCAAAAATCAATATCACCCCTCCAAGTTAACCATTTTTCTTCTTTCCTTTTAATTAGACCACAGCTCTTGTTCTCAGAAATGGATCAAATCAAGCTGAATTACTCTTTGCACCCATACCACATGGGTGCCTTTATTAAAAATCTCATGAACATAAATTGTCATAGAGCCATAAAATATATATTTTTGAAGAATATTAATTGACACAAGAAAACACCCACAATAAGGCTGGCTGGTTAGCACAGTTGGTTAGAGTGTGGTGCTGATAATACCAAGGCCCAGGGTTTGATCCCTGAACCAGCCAGCTGCCAAAAGAAAGAAAGAAAGAATATTCCCACAATATAATCTTTGAATGAAAAAAGGGTGAATTAAAAAATCATGTCAAAATTCTAACTTAATTTATGTGAAGGCAGAGAAAAATGTAAAGATATTGTAGTAGATATTCCAAAACGTTAAGAGTTATCTCAAGGTAGTAGAATTATTGGTCATTTTTTGTTTTCTTTATGTTTTTTAAAATTAGACATTTTTGTCTACAATGAACTTATGAATGAGTTATGTTTTTCCCACTGTGGTTGCAAGAGACAGAAACCCAAATCAATTGTTTTAACCAAAGGGGGGCATCATCATGAGGATTCTGTTCTGTCTCAGAAACTCAATGACAAGAAAATAGGGGGCCCTAGCAATAATGGAACCAGAAATGCAAATGCTGCCTGTGTTCTTTCTCCATCTGTCTACTTTGTTTCTTCCCTACTTCCTTTCTAGACCAGTTTTCTCTGGTGCAAGTGAGGGAAAATGTGGCCCCTGAAAGCCCCCAACTTCACAGTTTACAGTCCTGGGACTCTAAGAGAGACTAGACTGCCTCTTTCCAGATCTGAATCCCCAGGGTTAGGATTGAGAGTGTCCCCATTGGGACAAGTGCACCACCCCTGGCCCAGTCGCCCTCAGATGGGCAGAATCATGGCACACTCACATGGCGGCTGCCTAGGTTCATGTGGGTGATGCGTGTGCCTGCGTGTGTGTGTGTGTGTGTGTGTGTGTGCGTGTGGGTGTGTGTGCGTGCGTGTGTGTGTGTGCATGTGTGTGTGTGTGTATGTATGTGTGCATATGTGAAGTGGTGGGACTGAAAAGAGGAATAGTAGGTGGTTATTTCCAGAAGGAAAGGAGTTCTGTATTTACAAAATAATAGTCTTAACAACATGAAACTTTATTACAATTAGAAAAAAGTGTATGTTATTTTTTAAATGTCATAAATTGTTTACAGTACCTTCTTCTAAATCAGCACTGATTTATCCCTCTCACTTTCAAACAGCTAAACTCATTCTTCATTAGCTATCTCATAAATTCTTTCTACTAGTTACTAACCTATAAAATGTAGAAATTATCTGCTTCAACCCTGTCATTTTAGAAAAGATAAACTTAAGCCCCGAGAGGGGAAATGACTTGCCAAGATGCCTAGGGGGTTAGCAGAATGTCATCTTCAGTAACTTCCTGGTTGACTGCATTTCTCCCCTGGCCAAACCACCCACCCCTCATAAACCACCCACCTCTCCACACCTCAGCTTGTGCTCCCAAGACTATTCAAAACAAAGAACAGCAAACCTGACAGTCTCATGGCGTTGTTACTCTAGGCAGCCGCATTTCCTAGACCAGGACACTCACTGGGAAACTTAAGTCTTTTTTCCTGCATTATTAATCCTAATTCACTGACTTTCAGTAGACTGTGGACAGGGCAGAGAACTTTCAAGGATATACTGGAGAGGAGATAGGCACGTTCTGAGGAAGCAGAGCCTCCTGCCTCCAAATGTTAGATTGTTGATCTGGGAGTCTAAATACCTGAACACATCCAAAGAATGAGATTGCTCTTAAAACCACCACCCCCATTATGTATTCATTTCTAAAAAGCACATAATTGTATTAAATTGTATTAGTGGAAGAACACAGGATATGCTTCAAGTGTGAACTGCCAGGCTCGGGCTGACTGCTTGGACATATCCATATGGCCAAATCCATTTTATAAGGACAGGACGGTAAGAAGAGGATGGGCATGAAGAAAATTACTCAGTGTGGCTGGTAGCCTCCAAAATAGCTCCCAGGGGTCCAATCTGTGTGTGACCCTCTCCCCCTGAGTGTGGACCGGACCTGGTGACTAACTTCTAACAAGTAGGACATGGCAAAAGTGATTAGGTTACAGAAGACTGTGACTTCCACCTCTCTCTCTCTCTAGTTTGGATCTTAGATTAGTCTGTTTCTGTCGCTTATAACAAATACACAGAACTGGGTGATTTATAAAGAAAACAAAGTTTATTGCTTACAGTTTCAGAGGCTTGGAAGTCCAAAGTCCAGGGAACACATTTGGCAAAGGCCTTGGTGGTGGTGACAGTGATGACAAGGTATCACACTAAGAAATGGCAGAGCAGAGAGAGCAAGAGAAAACTCTCCTGTCTCTTCTTTTAAAGCCCTCAGAACCACGCCCCTGACCACCATTTTTAATCCATTCACTACTGCAGGGTCCTACAATCCAATCACCTTTTTAAAGCCCCCCCCCCTTCAATTACCCTCATAGGACTTCCCACCCTCTTAACGGTCACAGTGGGGACCAAGTTTCTAATACATAAAACTTAGGGGAAACAATTGAAACTTCAGTGAGTTTTGGGGGGACAAAAATTCAATCCACCACAGATCCCCTGGTTTGGGGAAAGCAAGCTTCCATTTTCTGAGCTGTCCTATGGAGAGGTCCATGTGGTAAGAAGCTGATTTCTCTGCCAAACAGCCATTGAGGACATGAGTCCTGCCAACGGCCACATGAATGAGCTTAGAAACAGATCCTGCCCCAGTTGAACAGTGAGATGACTACAGCCTCACCAGAAACCTTGAGTACAGCCCCACCCCAAACCTTGCTTGCAGTTTTGAAAGAGATCCTGAGCCAGAGCATCTGGCTAAGCCATACGTAGATCTCTGACGCACAGAGACTGTGAGATAGTAAAAAGTCTAGGGTAATTCGTTATGCAGCAATAGTCGGCTAGTACACTTGGTCGGAAGCTACCTCATGTGGAGAATGCATCATAAATTTCATGAAATAAAGCTACTTACTGCTGAGCTAGAGATAAGCTGAAAGAGAAATTTGAAGTGGAAAGAACTTGCAAGAACTGACGAATCTTTTTAACAGAGCCGTGACTACAAATTTGGTGGTAAGTAATTTGGCTATAGCCCTTAGCAGATCACCAAGGATTTCCTAATAAAAAATGTTATATATTTTTGCTTTTTGCATGATGCTTTTGGAAACATGGCTCTTTTGGGAAATGGGCTTGCATTGAAAAATCTGATTTTTTGTCAACAGAACTGTTAAGTAAAATACTTATGAGACCAAATTACTAAATGTTTAGGAAAAATGGATTTCCTCCATTTTCAGCTAGCACAGATGTTTTCGACCCACGCTGGCATAGCATAGTGAGCAACAGCATAAACTCTGAACCTAGACTGCATAGGTTCCAGTCTTGGCTTCATGAGTTACTAGCTCTGTGACTTTGAAAAGTTAAGTAATCTCTCTTTACCTCAGTTTCTCCACCTGGAGAAAGAGGATAATAGTCATTGATATGTACCTCATAGGGATTTTATGAGGACCACATGAATTAATAAGTATGAAGCAATTGGGAGAGTATGTGGCATATAGTTGCTGCTCTATGAGTACTTGCATGTTAGGAAGAGGTCAGAGAGGGCGCTGAGTGAACCAGTTTGCAGTACATACCCAGGAACACTGCACCATGATGTGGAAGTGAGCGTAGCAAACACTCCCTCTCCAAATGCTGGTCAGACTAACAACTAACAGTCCACACAGGATATCCACCATGCTTTATCTGATTCAAACTATTGTAGAAAATATGACGGCTAGTACTTTAAACAGTTAATGGATATATTTGTTTATTTTCCCCTGTGCGATGCTTGAAACCCCTGCCAACGGGCCAAGTTGTAGCCTGAAAATTTTTTATATATTTGTGTCATATCTAACTTTCACAGGAAAGGGGAGCGATGCTGCCTAAGCTTAGTGCAGTCTCTCTTCCATGCTGTCTTTCCTTCCCACCACTCATCACTTATCACAAGGACCATGTTTTTCCTGGAGCTAACTTAAACTGATCTTAAAGAGGGCAAGCACTAACCATGGAAATCATATGCCAACCTTCTGGTGACCTACATGTGCTTCTCCAATAGCCCAGTGTCTAGGAGAATTCTGAGTTTCTTTGTTTGTTTTTTGGTGGCTTGGGGAAGAGGGCAGGCAGCCACTTAGATGGTTTCCCAACTGTTTCCCTCCCTCCCTCCTGTGCACCTGGCTTGGGGAGGGTCAATGCAGACCTATGAGCATTTGCTCTCTGCTAGACTGGCAATATTTTAGGGTCTGAGCCTATTGACTACTATGCCTTTTCCATCCAAAAAGGGTAAAAAATAAACATATCAATGGCACTGATGAGATGAAAACTGGATCTTACTGGAGAGCCTCTAGGCTGCCTGCCACTATCTCTCTCACTCTCCCTTTTTCCGTCTTCTTTCAGTCCTCTAACCTGAAGGAAGATCCAGGCAGCCGGAGCTAAGGAACTGGGGATATCGTAGCATCTTAAGTACTTGGGTTGTTTCTCTTGTACCATTATAAAGACCACTGCAAGTGCTAAAAGCAGGGCCAGCCCTGAAAGATTCAGGTCACTCTTTCCCCCACCTCTCTTGGCTAAAGATCCTCTGGCTGGGAAGAAGAGTCTGGGGAGATCAAGGGCAAGGGCATAGAACCCCACTCCCCATGTCTCCCACTTGAGTCCCCTGAATGTGTGCAGAGGACTTTTAGGACCCACACTCTGCAACCCACAAAACTGATTTGGGAAATCTGAGAGTAGAGGGGACCTATGTCTCACTCCCCATCTGTAGCCCTCAGAAGAGGCACACTTCATAGAATTTCCCAAGCACCATGAAAGAGTAGGCATGGGAGAGCCGTATGGGAAGAGAGGCCTGAGGTAGACTGGAGTGGCAGGGAGAAGAGCAAGACAGTTTATTCCCTCGATAGTGGTCTGCAGAAGCTAAGAAAGAGGGTCAAGGAATCTGGAGGGTCTTGTGCAGAAAGAAGGCACACAGAGGCAAAGGCCAGGACAGAGCCACCTTGTTGTGTTTCTCTGTAATTTGGTCTTAGGGTCTCTCTCAGGAGAGTGGCTATAAACTCTAGCCCTGCCCTGATGGGGCAGGGGCTGAGGCTCCAGGAGACGTGGTTGTGGGTGTTTACAGTGTAGCGGAGAGAGACTTCTTTATCCTGGCAGATGATCTAATGCCTAAGTGTCTGACCTGTGACCAGGTGTCCCTCTCACAGGAAACCTGTTCATCCTGGCAGATGCCCCTGTGGCTCTTGTCTGACACGTGTCCAGTTTATTCCTGCCGAGATACCCACTCTCTCAGCGAGCCCTGACCACGAAAGAAGATAGATTTGGGTGAGACACAGAGGAGGCAACTCTACAAAACACATGAAATAACAGAAGCAGTTTGTTACCTCCAGGCCTCACCTGCAAGGCCAACAGGAAAGGGGAGCTGCCCGGGACACACATACTCAACCAGCACGTGGGGAACGAGCAAGCGAGCAAGAGAGAGAGAGAGACCTGTGGGCCGAAGCCTTTATTGGGGTTCAGGGTGTTACCGCTCCCACTGCAAATTCTAATTGGTGGGTTAACAGCAGCAGGCACAAGTTCCCTGGAGTCTCACGATGACTGAAAGGTGGTCACTGTGGCATATCTGCAAAGTACACGTGGGGTGTAGGGGTCAGTGGGATGAATCAAGTAGGTTGTATCTGGCTGTCCCATAAGGGGGTTGTCACCAGCAGGCAGTTGTATAAGGCAGATATCTGGATTGACCACCTTGAGGAACTGGGAGGAGATGGAGAACTGGAAACTATGTCAAGGGTGACTAAGCTCTGCTTCTAGTCTGAGAAAGTCCAACTTATATTCCAAATGGGTGCTGAGGCAACATAAAATTATAGGAACTCACTACACACATCCTGTCCCAGGGCCACATCTTAGTACGGCTTAAGATGATCTCCCCCTGGAGCTTCTGAGAAGTGGGAAAACCCACATTGACTGAGAATATCCTAAATTGACAGTTCAGCCCAAATTGACTGAGATTAAGTTTTCAGACAAAAGCATAATGAAGGCTTTGGGTAGAAATTAAGTCCAATTACAGACAGGCAAGGTTATGTTTTTGCACATCTAAGTGTTTCCTGTATAATAAACTTGCAGTTTTTGCTTAGTCATTCAAGTTGAAATGTGGTTTGAAAAACCATAAATTATACTGTGACATTTTCATTACATAAGAGGTTAAAAAAATAAGATTAGTATTTCTTCACTAGTCCACTCCTATTTGCATCATGTATGGATTTAGTGCAAGGCTGAGTCAGTGGGTAGTTCTTTGAAGTATCATCAATATTTCTAAACACACATTTCCACCCAATAACTGATCTCATCTACAGCAGTGATCTTGCTTGAGCTAACACTGGCATTCATGAAATAAACAGTGTCATAAATGTAGCTGCTCCTTAAAAAGCAAAATTAAGTAGCTGTGGATTAATGAAAATTAATACTTCAAATTTTACTTAGGGTACGAGTTATTTCATTTTAACTCCTGGCAACAGAATTATTTTACATACTTTAATCAAGGAAAATGTTTATCTTCACTTTCACTTTCCACATCCCCATAGATTTTAAAATACAGCAGAGGAGCTCTGTTGGAGACAGATCAAGTGGACTGTTTTTAAGAGGGATAGTTTGAGAGCTCAAAGTAGCTCTTCATTCATCCAATTAACTAACGTTTAATGCACCTGCTATGTCTAGGCACTATGTCCCACTGGAAGACCAAATATGAATAAAACATGGACTCAAGAACTCGACAGTCAAATAAGCTTCAAAATAAATTCCATCAGACATAAAAAGATGACTTGAATAAATGCAGAGACACACATGCTACTGGAAGGTGTTAGTTTTCCTCAAGTTTATCTTAACCCAGTTTCAACCTAATTCTCAAACTAAACTTGACCTCTACAAAATGACTCTAGAGTTCAACTAGAAAAGAAATATGTGAAAAATATTAAGTAGTCTATAGAGAAATAAAAGAGGATTTCCTCTGTAAATAATAAGGTATATGATCTAGTTATAACTATTAAAACATTTGTAAGAACAGAACAGATAAATGAAAAGGATAACGTTTTAAAAATGGGTTTAAATAGATATAAGAACTTCAATTATAATTACTTTGGCTTTCCAATTAGCAAGTTGATTTCCAGTCACAATGATTAATTGTTTGATAACCATGTCCGCTGCCCACCCCCAACAACCGCAACCAGCCCAGTGACGACCACCGACCACCGAGTTGTGCAGGAAGCCCCCTGGTCTCCCAGGCAGGAATGAGGGGGTTCCATGGGGCTTGACCATACCCCCCCTTCCTCCTTCTCCCACCCTATTTCCTTCCCCCTTTTCCCCTCTCCCCATCACCCCAACTGCTCTGCAACGTCTTAGAATGTAAAAAAATAATAATGTTAATAAATAAATAAACTTAGAAAAGAAAAATCAATTATAGACCAAAAAAATTGTTTGATAAATGCAGTTGGAGTACTGGCTAATCATTTGCAAAAAATAAAATTGAGATTCCTACCTCATACTTAAATTATATGCAAATTAAGAATTAAATGTAAAAAAAAATCATGAAAGAACTAGAAGAAAATGTGGGTGGATATTTTTATAATCATGGGATGAGAAAGACTTTAAATATGACACCAAAGGCACAGACTTCATGATTGTTCAGCTTTAGTCGATACTACCAGTTTTCCAAACTGATTATTACAACTTACAAATAAACTCTAGCAGTGGTGTAGAGTTCCAGTTGTTCTGCAGTCTTACCAACAACTGGTATCGTCAGTTTAAAAAGTTTTACACATTTTGGCAGTTGTAAGGCTTTAATTTGCATCGTTGTGGTTTTAACTTGCATTTCCTTGATGATTAATAAGGTTGAGCACATTGTCTTTGTTTATAAATATGCATACATTTTTAACCCAGCAATTTCACTTCAAGGAATTTACCCTGAAGAAATATATGTACAGTATACAAATTGGAAAATATGCAATAATGCTTCCAGATAAGACACCCAGAGAAGAACATAACATGATGGTTTTGTATTCTAGCAGGGGACCCAAAGTCTGAATCAAGTCATGAGGAAATACCAGGCAAGCCCAACTAAAGAACATTCTATAAAATAACCAACGTGTATTCTTCAAACATATCAATGCCACACAAAAGAGAAGGAAATACTGAAGAACTGTTCCAGATTAAAGAAGATCGAAGAAACGTGACAATTTAATACACATGTGATCCTTTGTTGAAGCTTGTACTGGAGGGAGAAATGCTATAAAGAACTTTATTGGTGTACTTGACAAAATTGGAATATAGATTGTAGAACAGATAAAAGTATGGATCAAAGTTAAATTTCCTGATTTGATAATTGTTATGACTATGTAAGAAGATACACTTGTTCTCAGGAATTACACACTGAAGTATTAAGTCTAATAAAGACATGATCTTTATGACCTCAAATGGCTCAGAAAAAACAATTACAGAGTAAGAGAAGGAGAAAGAATAGTCAAACACATGGGCAACATGTAGAGAAAATTGATTAATCTGAATAAAGGATATCTGGGAGTCTCTTATTTTTGCAACTTTTCTTTATGTTTGAAATTATTCAAAATAAAGTTTTTTAAAAAGGCACATAATCATAGTTAAGGAATGTATGAATTATTTTATCCCAAACACTCACACATACACACACACACTTAACTGAGATATTTCCATGGAAATAATTTATCTGGGGTAGGAGAAGCACAAAAGGGATCATTGTGGAGCATTAGGACCATGTTCATCAGCTCTCCTGCTTAATGGAAGAGCACGGGGAGGGAAGCAGACGATGGTAATAGGCTTCAGAAACGGAAAACGGCACGTCCACTTGTTACTCTGCCTGCTCCCGATAAATATGAAGCACAGCGCAGAGGCCACCGGGGGCTGGTCCACACTGGCACTTCATCTGCTTTGTTTCAGCCATTAAATCCCATCCGCCAAAGAACTGATTTCCTCAGTCTCGTCTTTCTAAATCTTAATTCCGTATCATTAGCTCCTGTCTAGGGCTTTGACTTTTAGTTCAATGTCAATGGCCTTTCTAGGCTTATTTTTCTATTGTAAACCAAAAAAAACCTCCTTTATTTTTGAAGCTAGATAATTTGAAAGATGGCTGTCAATAAACAAACAATCACACAGATAAACCATGACTGAGAAGGAAATTTTCTCGTGAGGAACAAGGGGGAGGTGTCAGTGGTAATTGGAATGGGATTGTCACCCCCACCAGAAGTTACAGTTAAGGATAGAAGTGCATTGCAGAATGGTAGATACCGTGGTTTTACTGATATGATAGGTAGAATACAATTCAATATGTAAGGCCCATCTGACAAGGGTTTATTTATATTTAGCTTTGCTTTTGTAACTTTCCACTGGTCTGGCCTTTGTAAAAGGCAAACCTACTCGTTTTCTTCCCCCTTTCCCCCTTACTGAGGCAAATAAGTATAAAAATATAAAACTGGTAGGCCAAACCAAAACGTTGGACAGAGCTATGATTTTAGACTTGGCTAAGGCTGTTTTACCTCAAAATGGGTAATGACCTTTGGAAGAGACATTAAGGTTTCAAGGTCACAAGGCACCAATTAGTACAATGAGGCAAATTTATCTGGCCAAGAAGAGGCTAATAGAATAAAGGAGTTAATGTGGCTTCTCTCCAGGGTAGGTATCTATGGTGGCAGAAGATGGCAATTCTAGTTGAAACTTCCCATGTCTAGGGCTGGCCTGTGGCTCACTCTAGAGAGTGTGGTGCTGATAACACCTAAGTCTATGGGTTCGGATCCCATATAGGGATGGCTGGTTAGCTCACTTGGGAGAGCGTGGTGCTGACAACACCAAGTCAAGGGTTAAGATCCCCTTACCGGTCATCTTTTAAAACAAACAAACAAAAACTTTCCACATTTATGTTATAAGGCTTCCTTTCTTTTAAAAGCATATATGTATAATCAAGTATTAATTTTACCCACAGAACTAAAAATAGTAGAGGTACCAAGAAAAGCAAACATATTTCAGGGCCATCTTTATTAAGAAACTCTTTGGGAGAATAAAATTGCTTTCCAATTGCTCATCTCAAATTCTAGGTTTTAGTTAATCTCAGCTTCTGAGGCTTAATTTTCCTGCCACTGGAGTTTTCCATTTCTTTAGTGAGTAGCCATTCTAGAGTTCCCTGGGAGAAGTCACTAAAGAAACAGTTAAAGGGAAAGGAACAAAGGATGTCAGTGGGTATGTGAGTATCTGAGTATCCTATCAATCGGGGAAATCGGGGCACGAGCTGCTCTGTTCATCAGTTCATATTTGACTTGGTATCTACCTTACAAAACTCGCAGCACACAGAAGGGACACGGTATCTACCTTACAAAAACTCGCAGCACACAGACGCTTGTAGAAGGGGGTTTATGGCAGCACTGTTGGAATAAGGAACATTTAGAAACAAGTTAAATGTCTTATACTACAGAACTGATTAGGTAAATGATTTGTCCACGTTGTGAAGTACTTTGCAGCCATCAACAAGAATGAGGTAGAGGTGGACCATGTCGGGGGTAGCAGCTGCAGCCAGACCCCAAGCCGGGCCATCCCCGCCACCTGCCGGGTAGTCCTGGGCGACGTTGGGCAGCTCCCGCGGGGGACTACAGCGCCACCCCCGGCGACATGCTCTTCAGCACCGCCCTGGGAGGTACCGGGATTATCTGTGATCGGGAATTCCTGATTGAGTGTTGGGACTCACCTGTGACCGAAACACCCCCGAGGGACCTGTCCACCATTCCTGGGGTCATCAGCCCAGCCAGTGACGAGCCCCCCATGGAAGCCAGCCAGATTCATCTGCGCAATAGCCCGGGAGACAGGCAGGCAGGCGGCGAAGAGTCGCAGTTTGAGACGGACATTTGAAGGACCAGCGCTGGACCGAGCAATGCCTGTGGGATCCTCTGGCCCTTCTCGGGAGAGGTGTCGCCGCAGCCAGGCCTTACGGACGTGATGGCACGAGCAGGCGTCGGCCGTGGGGTCAGCCACCCCAGCCCTCTGCTCCTTGCCTCAGGGCACCTGCTTCCCCTTCCTCTTGGGGAGCACCAGCAGATACCTCCTTGTGCCTCCGCCAATGCAGGGGCTGCCTCCCCGAGGGGAGTGACTCGGCAAGCCCACCCTGCAGCCTCGTGCCAGCTGGTGGACACACACGAGCCGTTCTGAATGATCGTCCTGCTCTTCCAGCCCCGTCCTCTGGGAAAGCTCCCTCCCTCCTTCCTTCCACGAGAGAGGAAATAAAAGCCACCTGTGCCCTAGGGCCGAGGAGAAAAAAAAAAAAAAAAGAATAGGTAGAAGTACATGCACTGATTTGATATGGAGAGATCCTGAAGACAGTTAATGGAAGAAGCAACTTGAAGAACAATTTACAGTCAGCCCTCTGCATCTGCAGATTCAACCAACTGCGCATCAAACATGTAGTTAGATCTACAATGTTCGCATCTGTATGAACATGTGCAGGCTTTTTTCTTCTTATTCTCTAAACTATACGGTATGACAACTATTTACATAACATTTACATTGTATTAGGTATTATAAGTAACCTAGAGATTATTTTAAGTATATGGGAGGATGTGCATAGGTTATATGCAAATACTACACCATTTCATAGCATGGCCTTGAGCATCTACAGATTTTGATATCCGTGGGGTCTTGGAACCAATCCCCCATGGATATCAAGGGACAACTGTATACAGCATCATCCTCTTACATTAAAAATCTGTATGACATATGTTCATGTATAAGAATGTAAATGCACAGAATGGGGAAGGGGTGACTGACTGGGCACCAAACTACAGTTGTTTACTTTGGGGGAAGGATGTGAAAATGGGGGTGAGGATGAAAGGTGACTTTTGTATTTTACTCTCTAGAATTGATTCTTTTGTTTTTTGGTGGCTGTAAAGGGATTTGAATGCTTGACCTTGGTGTTATCAACACTGCACTCTAACTAACTGAGCTAAACTGCCAGCCCCCTATTGGCAATTAATAACAATTCTTAATTACTGATGTGGTTGATTTACCTCAAGAAGAGAGGAAGTTCTCTGAACCTACGTACATACCTGATACTGCTCTAGAGGAGGTTGAGCCAAGCAAATTTTTTGCCCTGTGTTTCAGTTATCTATTTCTTTCTTTCTTTTCTTTTCTTGCTTTTTTTTTTTTTTTTTTTACCTTTTTCTGTTTTTTTTCTAAGTTTATGTATTATTATTTTTTACATTCTGTGATGTTGCGGAGCAGTTGGGGAGGAGCGGGACGGGGGAGGGAAGGAAATAGGGTGGGAGAAGGAGGAAGGATGAGGGATGGGGTTGAGGCCTAGGGCACCCCCTCATTCTTGCAGGGCAGACCAGAGGGTTTCCAGCGGTGGCTTGGTCATTGCTGGGCTGGGTGCAGATATTAGGGGGGTGTGGTTGAAGCCTTCACCCCACACCACCCTGGCTCGGGAGAGCCTGGGGGACTACCTGCTGAGGCTTGGTGGTCATCGCTGGGCTGGTTGCAGGTGTCAGGAGGTATGGCTGGTGCCCCCAGCCCTCTCCCCTCCCTGGCTTGCTAGCCCAGGGGACTTCTGATCCTTCTAGGTTTTATAGGTGTTCTTTGGTGATACTAGTTAATATCAAACTTTGTCTCTGATCTGTGGGTATTTGGTTTTTTCTTTCAGTTCTGTGTTGGATTATTTCCTATTCCTACCACTTAAACTCTGCACTGGAACTAATTCATTGTCCTTTGCTTACTTCTAAAATGGGGGAACTTTATTTGAGGACCAGCACTTGGGCTCTGTTGTTGAGCTAAATTGCTGCTTTGCTGCTGATTCCCTGGGGAAGGCTTTTTGTACAGCTCAGGTTTTAATGGTTGACTTTATACATACTTCCAGCTCTCCAGAGACCTGGTGCACCTGGGTTGTGTAGAAACTCTGGTCTGGGCCTGAGTCTTTTCATCAAACTGCACCACATGCAATTCTATATTCCTGATCACTCTCCTCTGAGTGGTCCTTCACTGATTGGGGTGCCAGTCAGCTGTCTTTGCTGTGCCCTAGTATTGCCCTGGTGGGCCTGTCTCCCCCAATGCCCGTGCTGCAAACACTTCCCATGGAATGGGGCTGTGTGCCAGTCCTTTGTGATGACTCACCAGCCTTTGAGTGGCTCCTTTTTTTCAGCTGTTCTGGCTCCTCACTCCTATGTGGGTCCACAGGAACTCTATTAGTGGTCTTGCTGGCCTGGAGGCCACCCTCTTCTCCCCTGCTGCCTCCAAGCAACTCCATCCGAAGGGCACAGGTATGGCTTTTGCTGGCTCCTGCTCCATATGCTTAGCAGCTCCAGCCTTAAAGCCACTGTGGCATGAAATGGTCAGAGTGGTTTTTTCTTTCTCTCATCGTGGCTTCTCCCACCTTCATGCACTCCATAGTTATCTCGTCCTCTTCCCCTGAGCTCTAGTGGCCCCAGCTTGGCTGTTATTGTTTTTTTTATAGTTGTAAATTCATTGATTTGTGGGAGAGAGTGATGCTGGGGACTGTCTATTCCACCATCTTGACTGGAAACCCCTCTGGTTCATATGATTTTTATGATTATTTTTTTCTATTTCTGTAAGGCATGTCATTGGTATTTTGATAGGGATTGCACTGAATCTGTAGATCATTTTGAGTATTATGAACATTTTAATGATATTAATTCTTCTAATCTATGAACATGGAATGTCTTTCCATTTATCTATGTCTTTAATTTCCTTCATCAATGTTTTATAACTTTCAGTGCTTACTTTTAAAGAGTTATTTCTGTTTTTACTATTGAATTGTGAAGGTTCTTAATATATCCTAGATACAAAGACTTTAACAGATACAGATACATAACTTACAAAAATTTTCTCCCGTTACAAAAAAGTGTTGTCTTTTTGTTTTCTTGGTGGCATCCTTTGAAGTACATTTTCTTGATGGAGTTATTTTGGTGATATCTGATTTATATCTTTTTTCTTTTGTCACTTGTACTTTTGACGTCATATCTAAGAAATCATTGCCTAAACCAAGATCCCAAAGATTTAAGCCTACATTTTCTTCTAAGCATTTTATATTTTTAACTCTTAATTTAGATCTTTGATCCATTTTGATTTTTATATATATCATAAAGTAGGGGTTCAACTCCATTCTTTTGTATGTGGATAGTTGTCCCTGCACCATTTATTGAAAAGACTATTTTTTCTTTGAATTGTGTTGGTACCCTTCTTCAAAATCAATTGATCATAAATGTTGAGTGTATATTTCTTTCTCTCTCTATTTTTTGCTTTAAAGTCTATTTTGTCTGGTATAGTATATGTGCTCCAGCTTTTTTGGCTGCTGTTTGATATATATATTTTACCATCTTTTTGTTTTCAACCTATTTGCATTTATGGCATAACAAATTTCTACAAATTTAGTGGCTTAAAACAACACATGTTTATTATCTCACAGTTTCCATAGGTCAGGTGTTTGATGTAGCTTAACTGGGTCCTATGTTCAGGGTCTCACATGTTGGAATCAAGTTGTTGGAGAGTCTACATTTTCATCTGGAGCTTGAGGTTCTTTCCAAAGTGCATTGATGGAGTTTGGATGTTTCATCCTCTCAGAACTCATGTGGAAATTTGATCCCCAATGTGGCAGTGTTGGGAACTGATTGAGTCATGGGTGCGGATCCCTCATGAATGGATTCATGCTCTCCCTGGGGGAGGGGGGATTAATGAGTAAGTTCTCACTCTATTAGTTCCTGTGAGAGCTGGTTGTTTAAAAGACCCTGGAACCTCCTCTCTCTCTCTCTCTTGCTTCCTCTCTGGGGAGGATATTGACATTAATGAGATAGAAATAAAACACATGTATTTCACAGGGCCAAAGCCTACAGCATAGAAGGACCAAAGTCTTGTTGTGTAGAAGACCAAAATCCTTAGTTTAGGCTGTAGTTTAGAAGGACCAAAGTCCTTAGTTTAAGCCAAAGCCTGTAGCTTCGAAGTACCAAGGTCCTGTAGTTTAGGAGGCCAGAGCCTCTAGCTTAGGGGGCCAAAGCCCAACCCTTTGGGGTAACATGTAGAAATGCTAAGATTAGGAAAGACCAGAAAACTTTCACAGGACTAAAGCCTTTGATGTAGATAAGAGAATTGAAGCACAGCAAAGAGTGATTGCTCTGGGGTAGTTGCCCTTGGTGCAGCTAAACCTACATGATGGGAAAGTACATGAGCTAAAATCTTTGAGGATATTCTTCTAATTAGTGCTTAGGGGACGTTCCACATCTTGCCCTAAACCGTTTCTTTGAGTTTCTTGGGGAGCTAAGCGCTATGGTGATTATCTTATTGTTTCTTTTTGTACCTCACATAGCTTAGTCTTATGAGTCCTTTTTGATGGTAAATTGCTTGAACTATTTTTTTTTTTTTTAAAGATGACCGGTAAGGGGATCTTAACCCTTGAATTGGTGTTGTCAGCACCACGCTCACCCAGTGAGCTAACCGGCCATCCCTATATGGGATCCAAACCCGGGGCCTTGGTGTTATCAGCACCACACTCTCTCGAGTGAGCCACGGGCAGGCCCTTGCTTGAACTATTTTTAGCTACACCTGCTTTAATAAAGATTGTCATGTAGCCAGTTTATGTTTTCGCTATGACCGATTAACCACCTGTGTTTCTTATGTAACTTTCTTGTCTTTACAATAAAAACTGAAGTGAAACCTGACTCGGGAATGTGCCTGGGCTCTCCTCTCTTGAAGGAGTTTTCCCTGGGTGCAGTCCCTTCAGGCTTCTCATTGCTCTGAATACATGGGCTCTGAGTGATCTTTTGCATCTCTGTCACTCTGTGAGAGGTGATACCTCTCGCCAAGTGATCTGATTGTACTGGCTGGCTGCCTGCCACTTTCCACCATGAGTAGAAGCAGCCTGAGGCCTGTGCCAAATGCAGCTGTCCCAGAATTGTAAGCCAAATAAACCTCTGTTCTTTATAAATTACCCAGTCTCAGGTATTTCTGTTCTAGCAACACAAAATGGACTAATACACACATCATGTTGTTGGCAGATTCCAGTTGCTTGCGGTTGCAAGACTGAGGCCATGAGCTCCAACAGGCCACCTCTCTGCATAAGCGGTTCACACGTGGCTGTTTTTTTCTTCAAGGCCATCAGGAGAGTACCTCATTAGGGAAGGATTGGATCCTCTCTTTAGGGCCCACCTGATCATGTCAGGCCTATCCAGGATAGTTTCTCTTCTGATTAACTCAAAGTGAATTTATTGGGGACCTTAATTGCATCTGCAACATCCCTTCACCTCTTGCCATATTCTATTAGTTAGATGCAAAACACAAATTCTGCCCACACTCAGGGAAAGGAGATTACACAATAATGTAAATGTCAGGGGGCAAGAATAATGGAGGCCATCATAGAATTATGCCTATGATAGATGGAAACATGGATAAAAGCACAACTTCTCTGTGTTCAGGCCTATTACCCATTTTGATTTTTGAAGTATGTGAATTTATTACTTATTAAAAAATAAAATAAAAGTTAGAGTCTTTGAAACTTTCCATTTGTCTCAGACTTTTTCTTTTATGGCAATGATCACTTTGTGTAGTTGTTCTGTCCCTAAAATCACTGAGTCATTATCAGGTCCTGGTTAAGAACATGGACTCTAGAGCTAGGCTGTGTAACCTTGGGCAAGATATTGAATTTCTCTGTGCCTCAGTTTCCTTTTCTTTAAAGTGGGGCTAATTATAGTACATAATCAGGATGTTGTGAAAACTAAATATATTAGTATCACTTAGACACTACTGCCTTACAATGCAAAATCTTAGTGGCATTCAACAATAAGCATTTATCTCTGGCTCACACAAGTGTGGGTGGATGGAATGGCTGTGCTGATCTCAACTGGGCTTGGCTAGACTTGGCTCTAGGTTATGGGTTTGCTTCCTTCTGCTCCATTCTCATTTTTCTGGGACTAGCAGGCTATAAGATGAAGTGTTTCTTATGGCCATGAAAGCAGCTCTTTTCATGGTGGCAGTAGGCAGGTTACTCAAATTCTCTGAACCTTTTTCTTTGCAGGTAAATGGGTGTCTTAGTCTGTGTTCCCTAGAAAGCAGGGCCTCAGACAAAGGCTTTTGTATTACTACTTTGTTAGGAAGGGCAACTGCAGGGAGCAGAAGCGAGAAAGTGAGGAATGAGGAGCAAATGTGTCGTGCAGCTTGCTGCAGCTGAGTGCCACTGATAAGCTGTATAAACCATCTCAAAGCAATCCATCTGGGGAGAGAAAGGGGAACTGTTATCCACCAGCTTGAAGTGCTAACTCCTCCCCACTTTTAGGTTCCCCAGATGAGCCTGATGGGTAGTGCTGCCAGGCTGTACTGCACCATGTGATGAAAGTCCATGTGGAATTGGTCAGCCCAGCAGTAGCACCTACTTTGCAAGGTTCTGGTGGGGGTTACTGGAGAACATGTCTGGCACATCAGTCAATAAATAAATGGTCATTGTTATTATTAGGAATAGATATAATGGGTTTCCAAAATATCCCTTTCTTTCTAGACAAGGTGATTTTGAAGTCTACATGGAAAAATAAGCAAGCCCCCAAAAAACAAAAACAAAAACAAAAAAACCAGGAAAGCTTAAAAAAAAAAGCAACAAAGATGTATACAGTCTCAATAGTTTGAAGAGTATGATACTGGTGCATAAATACACCATGAGCATATATTTTCATGGACAAGTCTATTCATTATATTTATATATTTATTATAGCATTATTTGTAATAGCAAAAGATTGAAAACAACCTAAATGTCTTTCAATAGAAGATTTTATTGTATGTTTATCATACAATAGAATATAATGCGCTGAAACAAAGCACGAAGATGTTCTTAAGTACTGATGCAGAATGCTTTGTAACACCAATTAAGTGGGAAAAAAATCAAGATACAAAATAGCGTGATTAATGTGATATTATTTGCATAAAAGGGAAGACAAACATATTTTCATATTTGATTAAATATACATTAAAAAAATCTGTGGATGGATATCCAAGAAAGTAATATTAGTGATTACTTATTTGTGTGTTTGAGTGTGTATGCAGATACTATTTGGTGTCTGTTACTGCAAAACAAATTACTCCAAATTTAGCAGCTTAAAACAACAAATATTTATTATCTCACAGTTTCTGTAGGTAAGGAATTTGAGAATGGCTTAGCTGGATGTTACTGACTCACAATCTCTCACTATGTTTTTGTCAAGAAGTTGACCAGGGTTGTAGTTAATTGAAGGCTTGATGGGGCAAGAAGATCTGCTTCTAAGATGAGTCACTCACATGGCTGTTGGCAGGAGGCATCAGTTTCTCCCCACCTGGACCTCTGCATAAAGCCACTTGAATGTTTTCAAGATATGGCAGCTGGCTTGATGGCACCAGAGTGAAGGGTAAGGGGATGGGGGGTGAGGAGAGAGAAAGAAGCTGCAAAGATTCTTGTGACCTAATCTGAGAAGTCACACACAGTCAGTCATGTTGGCCACATTCTATTCAAATTATATTTAAAGACAGTCACCAAGTCTGGCCCACATTCAAGGGGAGAAGAATTAGACTTCACCTTTTGAGAGGAGGAGGATCAGAGAATTTGCTGGCATATTTTAAAACCTCCACGGGGTGGGGGAGGGAGACAACTGGGTCAACGGGGCAGTGCAGGGAGGGAGATTTTCACTATACACATCTTCATACTGTTTGAACTACGTATTTGATTATTTTAGTCATATAATAAATTACATTTCTTTGACAAAGAAACATAAGCTATTTGGTAAAGAGTTCGAAGAGAGATGAAGAAAAAAAAAGTTGAAGTGGATGTGAATGAGAGAAATTGGCTGAGGTGAAAGTGACCTTTGCCTGGACTCCTTGGTGCCCACCCTGCGCCCCGCCCCCCATTTAGCATTCTCTTTCCAGGGCCGGGCATGGTGGCCAGTAGGAGTTCTGGATAATGGATTTGTGGAGGGGAAATCACTATTTAAACTACTCTTTAACCACAGCCTGTGGTCATTGTTTATTTTAAATGATATTGGATAGCACACAATGCCTTTTCTGGATAACGTTTTACTTACAAGCTCCACTCTTCTACTCCCAATCCCCTTAAATTTGACAGCTATTCTTTAATATAATTTGCACAAACTGTCAAGCACGCCAAGAGGATTTAACCTAGTAATTATATTGAGAGGCTGAATGTGCACAAAGACGTGGCATGAAACCCATCGCGTTTATTGCCTCCATAAAAGACCGTGAAGTCCGAGTGTACTAACCTGGGCAGTACCAACTAACTGTCCTCACTGCGCCCTGGTCACTTCACAGCACAAGTCGGAGGCGAGGAAAGAAAAAAGTTTTACCAACAAAACCAGTCCATTCGCTGTAACCTCTCCACCTCTGGAAACACTGAAAGTGCACTTTCAAACCTTCTAGATGCCGTTGCTCCTTGGGAAGGGTCCGGGGTCCGGACAGGGCGCGCCCTCTCCCGCCCCACCAGCAGCGAGGAGAGTCCTTCCTGCCAGTCGTGGGGACCCCGGAGTCCACGCGGGATCCCGGCAACGCGGCCGGGAAGTCCCCTCCCCACACTGTGGTGTCTGGGGAGCTCAGGGCACACCCCAGCTAGTCTCTGGATCCAGTCCGCGGCAGTGAGGGGTGCAGGGGAGGGGGACGGAGGGAGGACACGTCCCAGGTGAGGGCGGGGAAGGACGGGCGGCGGCTGCAGATCCCGGCCGGGGGGTCTCGGCTCGCCGCTTCCGGCCCGCCCCGCGCCGTCTCTGCCACATCCTCCGTGACGTCAGCCGGCGCCGCCATATTGGGAAGGCGCCGCCGCCGCCGCCGCCGCCGCTGCTCCCTCTGTTTCGGAGCTCCGGCTGTTTTGGGGGCCGCGGCTGCAGGCGGGAAGGCGCCTCTCTCCCACCGCGCCGACGCCCGGCCAGCCCGCTTCTCCCCGGCCCGTCTCCCCATGACTGCCCCCGGCCCGGCTGCCGACGGACGTGCCCCCAGCGCCCGGATCTAACACGGAAGCCCGGGTCGGAGGCCGCGGGGGGAGGGGGAGGGAGACCCGGTGTGTCCCGCGTCTCTCTCGGGCCGGCGCGGCGCCTCGGCCGGAGCCATGACCTCGCTGACCCAGCGCAGCTCGGGCCTGGTGCAGCGGCGCACCGAGGCCTCTCGCAACGCCGCCGACAAGGAGCGGGCGGCGGGCGGCGGCGGCGGCGGCAGCGGCGAGGACGACGTGCAGGGCCGCCGCGACGAGCAGGACGACGACGACAAGGGCGACTCCAAGGAAACGCGGCTGACCCTGATGGAGGAGGTGCTCCTGCTGGGCCTCAAGGACCGAGAGGTACGAGCGGGGCTGGGGGCGGCGGCGCGGGGCCCGGGCTGCCAGGGGGATGCCCGGCCTCCGGCCCGCGCACCTGCCTTCCTCGCTCCGGAGCCCCGCGCCCTGGGCCGCCCAACTGGCCCAGAGTGTGGAGTGCGTTGGAGTGAATACCGGCCCGGTATTTCCAGATGCTCCCCGTGCAGATTGCTTGGATACCTCCCCCCCGCCACTCTTTTCATTTTGACACTCTGGCAGTCTGTATTTCTTCCTCGCTTTTTCCCGAGTGCTTAACCTGTGTAGACCCCCGAGTGCAATTCCAGCCCGGAGACTGCCCCGTATACTGGACGTCTGGAATCACCAGCGCCCAGAACCCTTGGGGTTGGCAGGTTTTAGGACTTTGGAGGGGTCCACAGATCTGCTTGCTGGGGGATTATGAAAAATTTCGGTGAAATGGTAATGGAGGAAAAAGTTATCTTACTAAATAAAGTTAAAAGTCAAACAAAATTCTCGTGAAACCTGGAAAATGACATTCTAGGTGAACTTGCTTTGGGTGAGAGATTACTTTTAGTATCGCCTTTAATAAATTTGAGTCGTTGACTATTATCAAGGTCTTGCCACCCTTAAGGAAGGGCTTTTCCGTGGGTAGGTTTGTGATTTGATGAAAGGTCTCAAAGCTTTAGGTGGGTTATAGTTGAGATAAATAATTCTTTGTGTTCTGATTTTGAAAACGATTGTTTGCACTCCAATATCCAGAATTTTCACACTTAAAGTGGAAGACAAGTTACAGTGAACACCCACCTCCTAGAGTCTGTAATTAACAGTTTGCTAAATTTGCTTTATTACAAATCCTTCTGCAAAAATGGTTATTTTTAAAGACAGAGACCTGCAGATGGACAAATGAATGGATATTCTAGAAGTCATGTGTGGTAAGGTGGTCCCAGAAGCTTGTTTTATCTCAGCAGGGAAATTACAGACAGCATGTTCTGAGAGTCAGACACAAGAGTATCTAAGTTTTGATTTTGAGAAAGTTTTCAGATTCAGGAAGGTGGGCAAAACACTTTTATCTGTATAAAACAACTCACTCTTCCTGGCTCACCAAAACTTAGGATATAGATGAGTTTTATATGGACTGTTTTTGGACTCCTGATGTTTGGTAATTAATGAATTAAAGTTTGCCTTTATAGAAATGTCTAGGGCATCTGTAGTATCTTGGTTTCGCATTTCTCAGGTCTGCATAAAAGTTGATGTCCCTCTGGCTGTGAAAGAAGCCCATTACCTGTTTACTGAGTTGTGATGATGAAAAGAGACTGTATGTGAAATTCTTTTTTGTTCTTTGAATGAAAAAACAAACTAGACTTTAGAGTCCTAGTAATGTGATTTTAGAAAGGAATCAACTTGCTTTACAATTTGGAGTCTTGGTAATAAATATTTTTCTTTAAGCCTTTTTTTTTTGGAGCATAGGTAACACAGATTACTGTAGACATTTTAGAAAATACAAAAGAAGCAAAACGAAGAAAATATATTCCTGATTGAACATGATGGTTTATGCTTTTTGTGACTTTCCTGTTTGGATAAAACTGTAAAACTTAAAAAAAAAAAAAAAAAACAAACTAAAACAAGAACTAACTTTTCGTGTTCTGAGTCACACTAAGTGAGAAATTATGGTGAGAAAGTACCTTTCTGTTTTTTCAAGTATGTGTTACTCTTAATATTTAAGCTAAAGCATATTAACATGATATTTCCCTGTGATTGGTTCTCATGAAGATGATCTAAAGAATTTGTTGAAAGTTAGTGGTATTTACACAATTTAGACAATTTAAAGTTCTTTGGCAGATAATTGAAACCATCTGTTGTGTTTATTTTGTGTCAGAAGTTGCTCAGTATACTTTGCAAGTCATGGACAAGGTCCAGACACTAGCTAATTCTGAGCATTTCTTGCTGATTTCAACAATCATACAGGGAAAAAATTTTCCCCCTTTTGTAGCCAAGTTCAGGGAGTTGGGGGTGGGGGTGAGGCTGGGATTTTGCGTTGTTTTAGATTTTGGTTTTAGGGATTAGCCTATATATTTTTTTCATCACACCTTTCCATACTAATAACCAGCCCTGTAAACTCATCCATTCATATGTTTTTCTCCTTTGAGGGATTCTCCTTCTCCCCAGTATATATTGTATCACTTTTTAGGGGGCGGGAGTTGCTCTCTTACCCTGAGCCTAGGCATATATCCTTGTTAATATTTGATTTCAGTATACTAAATTTGATATTAACAAGTTCCAAACTTTAGTCATTAAATTCACAGCTTTAACTTAGTATCCATCTTTGTAATATCTGGGTACTCTTAAGATATTTAAAAGTTAAACTTTAAATTTAGGCAAGTCATTAATGTTGGACATATTTTATGTATATATATGAGCTAACCTTATCTGAAATCAAAACAATCAAAAAATTTTAAGAAATTGCTAAATGGTGAAATTAATTTTGTTTTTTTTTTTTTTTTAAAAAACAGATACTTATTAATTTATATTTTTTGGCTTCTAAAAAATTTTCTGTTGGAGAATAATATAAACCTGCAGAAAAGTACACATAAATATGATGAATTTTCACAACCTGAACACACCTGTTAAACAAGCACCTAGAGCAAGAAACAGAACATGACCAGCTCTCCAGAAGCCCCATTTGAATTTCTTTCCAGTCACTACCCATTCCTCAAGGGTAACCACTAGTTTAACTTTAGAATTCAGCATAGATTAATTTTGCCTAGTTTTTGTATTTTTATTTGTGTCTGGCTTTTGTCCAGCGTTGTTGTGAGATTCATCCATATTGTGTGAGGTTGTCATTTCTTCTTACCGTCTTATCAATTTAGCTTAACACATTTATAATCTGAAATATTAAAAAAATGACTTTGACATAATTCTGAATTGAGCCTCCCTCTCTCTTTTACTGAACAAAAGATTCAGTTTGCCAGTAAGCAGATGGTCTGGCTTCAAGTTACCTATTAGGGGTGGGTCTAAAGTCATTGCCATTGATTTTTTTTCCTGAAGTTTAAGTACACATTTCAGATTTTTACCAGTGATTTTACTTTCTGGCTTTTATGAAACACTGATCTCTGGGCCCCTCAGGGGATTCTGATGCTCACTGTGGATGGAGACTCAATGACACAGGTATTTAAATAACTCTTCAAAGGCCGCAGCAAGGATGGCAGATAGGTTTACACTTGAGTTCAACTCCCAAATAATTAGCAAGATTTCTGTAATTCCTGCTGTGTTTGAGGGTGAGGGGCAGCAAAAGTACTAGGCAGTTTCCTTTCCCCATATGTTTGTTTTTCCATAGATGCCTCCAGAAGAGCATTTTCAGATTGCTTCATTGAGAATTAACTCAAATAACTGGTGTTATATGCTTTTGAGTATCTTCATAGGTGGCATCTTAGTCTTTTAAAGTTGCTTTATTTTATTTATTTTTGGATTGGATTATTTTAAGTGGCCAGATATGCCTATGGAATAGCGGAAGTGAAGAGAGGCTTGGTCCAGGGGGTATCCTTTGTTTTACATATTATTTAAGCTTTTTGAGCCTCTGAGTTCTCATATAAAATGGAAAAATAGTCATCAAAATGATTGTTCTGATTGTACTCTTGCGGACATTTATTGTCTAACTTTCCACCGTGTCTTCCCCCTATTTTGTCTTACTTTGGAGATCACCATCGTGTGTATGTAGCCTTAGGATGCTCTCTTGAATATCTTCTTCTACCCTTTTGTCTTGTAGCCAGGCTTAGACTGGTCCAATCACATGTTTTCTCTTGGGGCTTTGGATCAATCTTGAGACAGTAACAGGCTGTAGGGTTTTTTGGAGACCGTTTCAGAGTAGTGTCACTGTGTGGCTCAGACTGTCCTCTGACATGGTTCTTTGAGCTTCTGTCTCCCTAGTCATTGGCATTGTCTTTTCTCAGCCTGATTTTCCAGTCACCTTTCAATTTTGTAAGTTTCAACAACTTTCCAGGAAATCCCTTTTTAAAGATAGCCAGAGTCAGTTATTAATGTTTCTAATGCTTGTAGACAAGAACTCTAATATAGTGACTTACTTAACTTCATATGCTTGAGCTGGATATTATACATTTTAGGGTAAAATAATAAGTTTAATTAAGATGATGGAATGGAAATTTGTGTGGCTTTTACACTGGCCACACAAAAGATGCGTTCCATTTTTGAAATAAGTTTCCTGAGGTCACTACTTTGAAATAAAGTACTTATCAAGATGTACAACTTTGTTTTTTGAAAAAATTTCCTTTCTGTATATGCGGCAATGTACACCATGTCTACATATAAAATCTAAATGAGAAATTCATTCAACAAATAGTCAGAATTTCAAGATGTGCTTGATTTTTAGTAATTTAAAATGTAATAAAGGCCCTGAGTTTTGAAAGAATTTTGTGATTCCTTTTGTAATACAAATAATGTTCCCTTTATGTTTTTGAAAGATTTGAATTTTGGTATTTTTTTCAGGTGTGTAAACACAAGTATGAGACATATGAGATCTCAGAAATTAGTTTTGGAGTTCATTGAACCGTTTGATTGTACCTTTTAAACAAGATTTTATACTGTTGAAATTACTTTTTAGTGCTTCAGGATTCTTTTGCTGCGTGGCCAGAATATTCACTGACTCATAAGTGATACTAATATTTGATATGTATTAATTTTAGACTTTCTGAGAGTCTCTGTATGGATCATTTGAATTTATGTTTTAGAATTATACTTTGAAATTATTTTGATTCGATTTTGAAATATTTGGGGAGTTTTCTGGTATTTAAAGAAATAAACTATTTTAGTATCAGCTTATGTAAATCTCAAAAGACCCTGAAGACGTCATGCTTGTTTTATTATGTTATGTTAAACTTTTGGCCGCATCTCTGCTTTATGTCCCTGAAAACTTTCCCCCCTTTCCACCAGCATAGTTTTTCTACTGCTATTCATCAGAGTGAATGGTATCATCCAAAATATGCTATAGCCTTTGTTCGAAGGATTTTATTTTTATGTTGTGAGTCTCCTTTTGAAGCAGCACAAAGAAGACTGTTCTTGTCTCTTTGTTTCTTCTAATTGAGTAAGTGTAGTGACGTGTGCCAAAGGTGAAAGCCTGGCTTCATTTTGAAATTGATGTTTATGGCTTTAGGTTTCTCTAATAAAAGCTGGAAAGACAGCAACCTGTTTCAATAGCATAGTACAATATTATATTCTAATCTGGTAAATTTTGAATTTTTAACTTAGATATTACAGGTATTTTTAGAGAATAGGGTATTTTTCTTCCTAATTGGTAAATGTCTGATTTGCAAGAATACAACTAATTTTGAAGTTCAGTAAATTGCCAAAAAGGATGTTTCTGGTAAATACATTTTTAAGCTTAAAAATATTTTAGACTGAAAAAATTAAGGGGCTGGCCTGTTAGTTCAGTTGGTTAGAGCTGGTGCTGACAATACCAAGGTCCAGGGTTCAATCCCTGTATTGGTCAGCCATAAAAAAAAAAAAGTTTATATATTTAATCATAATAAGTTGCATTTGGTTTACATATTTCTTTAATGGAGAAATTCCTAAATTGGAGGCAACAGGTGGAGTTTAGAAACTCTGAGCACTCTGTAATTGTGTGTGTATGTGTATTTTCTTGGAGAAAGAGACATAGCTTCTATTAGGACTCAAAGCATTCAGTGAACCACAAAGGTTAAAAATTACTGAAGAGGAACTGTTTTTTTGTTTTAGTTTAAGGTTTTTGTTTTGTTTTGTTTTTTCTCCTGAAAATTAACTACAGGAAGTTCCAGGTTTCAAGGTTGTAGTGAGTTGGCTTTTGAGTTCTTTGAGATTTGAGATATGAAGCTTACATTTCTGCGGCCTGTTGTAGAGGTTCTCATTTGCTGAGGGACATTTAGAAGCAGTGTAACTACCACATTTAGGAGTCTAACAATTTCCATCCATTCATCAAATGTTTGTTGAGCAAATTCTCTGTACGAGACCCTTTACTAGGTACAAATGCTAGGAAGAAGGTCTCTGTCTTCAAGCCTATTTCATTTTAGTTCTGTGGGTCAAAACTCATATAGTAAACTACAAAACTAAGTTGTGTTGTTGTAGAATTTTTTGATATATAATATCTCAGCCTGGTATGTAGCTACCACTCAGTAAATATTTATTAAGTAAATTATGTATTCTCAATAAGGGTAATGTCATTGCCAAGGGAGTGAAAATTGGTTCCGGAAGTGGTAATGAAAAAAATCTTACTCCTTTTATATATAAAGCATAGATACATGTACAATATACAAATAAATATACGTGTATTCCATCTTATTAAAATTTCATGGGGTAGGGAGTTATTGGGGGCAGAAAATCTGAAAATGCTCCTTAAGGAAGATATAATGAAAAAAATGTTGAGAAACACTGAAGTAAGTCAGTATTGAAAATACTAAGTTTGCGCTTACTGAGGTTTAGAAATCTTTTTCTCTGATGTAAATTTTTATTGTAATAGAATTTGGCTTGTAGTTTAGTAATAAGAGGAACAGTTTTGGCATATTGAACTGTAGGAAGTAAATTTTTAAGGTAAAAGTTATTTTTGTTGGGTTTTTTTGTGTGTGTGTTCCTCTACCCACTACCTTCTGGGAGGAGAGGAACATTATAAAGGACTGTGTATACGTTGCTAATGGTTATTTTTACTCTGGTTTCAGTTCTAATTCCAGTTTCTTAAGTGCAAGCGTTAATAGTTTTATACCATATTAACAAAATAAGCTCAGAAATAACATTTAAGAACTTAAATTTCAGTTCAGTCACTGAATTGAGTTTGTCATTTAATTTTTGTGTCTATAGTGTATTATATAAAATGAAACCATAGGTTGTTTAGTATTCGTAGGTTCAGTTTAACCCCAGTATTGATGTTCTACGTGCCAGTTACTTTGCTAGGTGCTTGGGTTACAAAGAAAAATTTCTACCCTCAAGGAGCATTCAGTTTATATAGAAGACAGATTTGCAAATGATTTCAATAAAATAAATTACTGACTTTAATGGAAGTATATTGTAAGAGCACAAGGGGCATAGGAAGTATGCTTCGGATTAGGAGCTGTAAGACTCTGCCATATTCTTGACTCCCAGCCTTGCCCTTGACTAGTTGGAAAAACCAGGATACATGTTTTGAATTCTTAGACCCTCAGTTTCCTGTTGGGCAAAATGGGCCTACATTTGTGGTCTCTCCCATATATAACCTTTCTACGTTGTAAGGATTCTGTGGGTTGGCATATGTGCAAGTGCTTTGAAAACTGCATGGTGCTGAACAAATGCAAATGGGCAGTTACGTAGCCCAGGGAAGTGAATTAAAATTTAGAGATTTTGACAAGTATTCACATATCAGTAAATACAGATTTTCATGGTATGTGCTCATGGGAAAGAATTCAGATGGCCCAGTCAGAAGTATGGTGTCCTGTTATTTATAGTGACTATATGATAGAACATCTTAACTTGATCCTAACTTAGATCCATGTATATTATAAATATGATCATGTTGTGGACCTTCGTTAATTTTTTTCTCTAATGGTCTGAAAACCACATTATTACTTTTTTAGGCCTTCATGTTTGTGTTAGCAGTTCCTCCTGTGTAAAGCTCTTCTTTTCACTACCTGGCAGCCAATTTTTACACATTTATTAATGCCCAGCAGAAACTCTTCACCTTATTCTGACTCCCTAGACAGTGTTAGTTGCTCTCACATCCCTTTTGCTTATCATTGTATCTCTAGCACCTGGCACAGTGCTTAGGAAGTTAGTAGATGTTTGTGCATGTTTTTGGAATGAATAAATGCTGTTTTATTCATGTCAGTATTATGATATTTTATCATGTTGAATTATAGTTGTTATTACCTTATTTACTTTTCATTCTGTGCCTTGTATCTTAGTCATTTTTATCACCTCTGTTTAGCAGTATCTTGTCACTTAATAGATGTTTATTGAATTAAAATTATTCTTGAAATTCACTATTTCAAGAATTTAAATGATTATGGTTTTTACTTTATGCAGCTTCATGCCTCTGCCTTCCAAGTGGAATGTTTTTTTTTTTTTTCCTGTTATAATTTTGCAGAGGCCAGTCTCTACTGAACAAATTCTGTTATGGTGACTTGACAGAGTTTTCTGTATACTTCTATAGGACCTTTCACAATGTTCTTTACTTAAAATATTGACAATGTGAGGTAGTGGTGAAAGCACTGTATTTAGAGTCACAGCTCTGGGGCTTGAAGTCTGACTACTGAGTCTGGAGTCTGAATGTGGTCATATTTCTTACTTCTCTAAAACTCAGATTCTTTATATGTAAAACAGTGATAATATTTTACTGGGTTATTGTGAGACTTAGGTGATAATTTATATATGTGAAAATGGCTTTGCAAACTAAAATGCTATTGTAATGTATTAATAAAACCTTCATGTTTTCTACAGAAGAATCAAGACTTTGGGATTATAGTAAGTCTTATTAATAAGGTGCTGTTACATGTACTTTTGAGAGCACCACGCTCAGCCAGCGAGCGAACCGGCCATCCGTATATGGGATCCGAACCCGGGGCCTTGGTGTTCTCAGCACCACACTCTCCCGAGTGAGCCACGGGCCGGCCCTACATGTACTTTTAAAAACTTCATTAGTCTAAAGTCTTTAAAAAATTTGCTTTAGGCAATCAGTGTCTGCTCACACTTTGTTTTGTGCTCTCTGCAGTGAAGTGATCAGTGACAGGTATGGGAAGAAAAAAGTAATACCCTCTTTTATTTTCAAGGGGCTGGAAGGAAGCACACCTCAATCACCCATTAAACAAATAGGACAGTAAAGGCAAGGCAGAAAAAGAGCCAGGGCTTTGGAGCTAAGGAGACCAGTTTTAGTTCCAACTTTGCCATTCAGTAGCTCTGGCAGGTCTCTTAAATTCTGAGCCTCAGTTCTGTTATCTTGTGAATTTGGAAGAATAACACCTACTTTCAAAGGTCTTCTAAGGATTAGATATGATGTACATCATTTGCTTAGCACATTTTTAACATATAGTAGGTACTCATTGTATGCAGAGCACATTTAAAAAAAAGGATTTAAAAGTGTATATTCCCAATGTTATTAATACACGTTGTCTTGAAGAGGGAATGGGGATGAGGGATGGAAAGGGAGGGAGGAGAGGAGGTAGGGTGTTTTAATTTTCTCTCTGTTTTTTTTGGTTGCTGGCTGGTAAGGGGATCTGATCCCTTGACTTGACATTGGCGTTATCAGCATCATGCTTTAACCAGCTGAACTAACTGGCCAGCACAGTTTGTTTATTTTTAATGTTTTGATAACTTTGATTTGGTTTCCTTTATTATCCTATGCGTTTTATTTTATTCACTTAAAAGGCAAGATAAACATGATAAACACTTAATTTTTTAATTGCTAAGTTTTGAATAAGGAGTTGGTGCCTTACTTCCAATGGTATCCAGTGAGGTGTGAGCTGTTTCCTTTTTTTGAAATTATGACTTGTATTTTTTTTGTATATTTGTTGTGTTTCAATCACTTGTATTCATTATTCATTTTGATATTTAAATTGTCCCACCTTTGGCATATGGGAGTTCCTTTTGGCTTCAGTGTTCTTTTGATACAACCTATTAACCTTTGATAACTTCTTGCTTTCTGGCAAGGCCACTACCATGGCTCAGATTCACCTTGTACATTTCTTGCCTGAGACCTGGAATCAGTCATTCCTTCAAGGAGTCCTGGTTTCCGTTAGTAGGAAATGGACCACAGTCTGGATACTAGGTGTGCTCAGTGTTACTGGGTTGTTACTGCTTCTAGGACTTTGCAATACAGAGATAGAATATATTTTCTTCAAGGAACAGGGCTAGCAAACATTTTTGGGAGAGAAAAAAAGTTTATGTGGTTTTTTATTCAAGTTTAACATTAATGGATTTTTATTTAACTTGCTGGATTTTCTACTCATATCTTTTCCTCTTATTGAAAATCTTGGTTCCTAAACTATTAACTTACTTGCATGGACTTACTGTATATATTAAAATGGTTTCAAAATAGTAATGTCAGTATTACTACTAATTGACCACTGAGTTCAGCTGAAAAATTCTTTGCAGTACTTTTATTAAGGATGTCCTTTCATTAAGGCAAAATACTGTATTCTAAAGTCAGCTAAAATAGCTTTTCTTTCTGGTTATATCACTAAGTGATATACATATAGGTTAATTCATTTGTTTTTAACGCTTTAGGAATGTTTTTTATGTTTTGAATGTGTGTAATTATATTGCAAGTTGTATTCAAATGTTTGATTTCCATCTTTGTCCCTCTGCCTCATTCTTCCCCTATTGGTAATTCTTAAAAATCTAGTTTAGAGTTTATCTTTCCAGTATTTCTTAACACATCTGAACATAAATTCATATTCTTGCCCCCTCCTCCATATACAAAAGGTAGTATACTACATATACTGATTGGCACGTTGCTTTTTACATGTTATATCCTGAAGATTGTTCTCTGTCACAATTATAATAGAGGTCTTTTATGGCTCCATAGTATTTCATTGTGTGATAGATACCCTTTAGTATATTCATCCAGTCCCTTATTGGTGGATTTATGGGTTGTTTCGAAGCTTTTGCTACTGTATATAATGTCACAATAACCATATACCTGTATTATTTTACATTTATGGAGATGTTTCTTCATAGTAGATTTCTTAGAAGTAGGATTGTCAAGTTAAAGGTTAAATGTGTGTTTGATTTTTCTAGTAGATTCCTAAATTCCGCTCAGTAGGGGTGGTATTTTGACATTACAGTCACAGTGTATGAGAGTGCCTATTTTCCTCATCTTTGACAACAGTATATGCTGTCAAACTTTTGGATTTTTGCCAGTCTGA
The DNA here is from genome assembly GCF_027409185.1 of Cynocephalus volans. NCBI lineage: Eukaryota > Metazoa > Chordata > Mammalia > Dermoptera > Cynocephalidae > Cynocephalus > Cynocephalus volans. The sequence goes on along the minus strand of NC_084461.1, from coordinate 29,617,717 downwards.
TAGGTAAGCATTATCTTATGTAGTTTAAAAAATATATGGTTATATATATGTAACATAAAATTTATCATTTTAACCATTTTAATGTATACAGTTTAGTGACATTAAGTAGATTGACATTGTACAGTCACCACTGTCCATCTCTAGAACTTCTTGGCATCCTGTACTGAAACTCTACCCTTTCAGTTTTAACTCCCATTCCCTCCTCCCCATAGCCTCTGGGAACCACTGCCTCTGAACTTGATTATTCTAGGTACCTCTTGTAAGTGGAATCAGACAGTATTTGTCTTTTGGTGACTGGCTTATTCCACTTGACGTAATGTCTTCAGAGTTCATCCACACTCTAGCATGTGTTACAATTTTCATTTTTAAGGCTGATTAATATTTTGTTTTATGTATATAGCACATTTTGTTTATTCAGATTTATCTCTTGATGGATACTTGTTTTGCCCATTTTTGAGTTTGGTTGTTTGATTTTTGCTGTTGAGGTCTCGTAGTTTAAATGTGTATTTCTTTTAGTATGAATGATGGAAAGCATCTTTTCCTATATTTATGAATAGTTTTTATTTCTATTATGAACTTTTTGTATCTTTCATCTTTTTAAAAATTAAATGTTTTAAGTATTTTTTTAAAGAATACTTCTTTCCTTTAATTTTTAGGAACTAATTGTATCTCTAATATATGAGATTTATCCATGATGTAAGTTATAAAATCTTTTCCTATATTGTCCCTTGTCTTTTGACTTTGTTTATGGTTTTTGCCATGTAAACTTAAAAAAAAAATGTTGTGTAGTCTAACTTATTAGTGTCTTTTTTATTGCTTCTACATTTTGAGGATAGCTGGAAAGTTTTTTCCCACTCCCAGATTATGAATTTATTCACTCTTATTTTGTCTTCTTGTCTTCTAGTACTTATATTGTTTCACTTTACATTTTAATCTCTAATCCATTTGGAGTTTATTGTGATGTATAATGAGGTGCGTATCCAATTTTGTTTTTCCTAACGGATATCAGTTATCCCATTACTATTGATTAAAATGTCTGTGTTTTATTCACGTTGATTTGAGATGACACTTTTATAAATATTTGATTTCAGCATGTTCTTGGGTCTACTTCTGGACTTTATTCTTTTGGTCTGTGTATTCATGTGCCAGCATCACATCATTTCAGTTCTAAAAACTTTTATATTTATTATAGTGTCTGGTAGGACAGCTTCCATGTCTGTCCTCATATATTGTGCTCTACCTCCCCAAGTTTTCCTGGCTATTCTTTTTAATTTTTCTTTAGGAACTTTATTTTTAACTTGTATAGCTCCAGGAAAAAACAAACTTGCTATTTTTATTGGGATCATATTACATGTATAAATTAACTTAGGGAGAGCTGATAACTTTATAATGTTGAGTCTTTGTATCCAAGAATGAGATATCTTTCATTGTCCAAGACTATTTTTAAGTCTTCTAAGAGTTTTAAAGTTTCCTTCATATAGCTTTTGCCTAGGTAATTTTTTGTTGCTGTTGCAAATGAGGTCTTTTCAATTATGTTTTACCTTTTTATATTTTAACTTTTGTATTTCCTTTGTATATAACATTTATTGCTGTCAGTTAATTTTATAATCCTGCTACATTACTAAATTCTTTTATTGTTTATAGTAATTTTTCCATTTATTTTCATGGTTTTTTCCAGGCAAACTACTATATCACCAGCAAATTGTAGATAGTTTCACTGTTTCTTTTCTAGTTTTTATGTCTCTATTTGCTTTTTCTTGTCTAGTCTTTTAAATCTGTTTTTACCTAAAGTCATCTTCATTCTCTTGATCAATTTAGCTATTTTTGCCAAGAACTTTTCCACTCTTAATTCTTTTGAAATAATCAAAATTTTGTGTAAGATTTCAGAACTGACTCTGTACAAGGTGTGTTAGTTATCTTTTTTGTAACAGCTTTGAGATATAATTCACATTTCATACAATTCACCCATTTAAAGTGTACAGTTAAGGGTTTTTAGTATATTTACAGAAGTGTGCAACCATCACCACAATCAATTTTAGAACATTTTTTTCATCCCCCAAAGAATCCTCATACCCTTTAGACATTGCCTCCTTTTCTCCTCAGCCCCCCAGCCACAGGCAACCAATGTTTGTTATCTTTTACTGTATAACAAAATTTAGCAGCTTAAAACAACAAACATGTATTATCTCCTAGTTTTTGTGAATCAGGAATCTGTGTGGTGCTTAACTAGGTGTATCTTGCTCAAGTCTCTTGTGAGATTTAAGAAGTTGGTCAGAGCTGCAGTTTCATCTGAAGATTTAGCCGCAGGAGTGAGTGTTTCCTGCAGGTTGTTTTTGGCCTCAGTTCCTTGCCTCATGTGGGATAGGACTGCTCAGTCTGTGGCAGCTGGTAGAGCCAGAGGGGAGGCCCAAGATGGAAGCCATGGTCTATTTGTGACCTAATCTCTATAGTGACATACAGTCGTATTTGCTATTTGGTTTGTGAGAAGTATGTTCCCAAGTCTAGCTTACACTCAAGAGGAGGGAATTACAGGAGGGCATAAATACCAACAGGCAGGGATCACTGTGGGCCATCTTATAGTCTGCCTCCATACAAAGGTATGATAACTACTACTATTTAAAAAAATTTCTTTTAGTTTTTGGCTTTTTATCTACATTCTTTTGATGATAAACTACTTTCTCATTAGTTACTTTAGCATACTGAGATGCGTGGATTTTAGGAGACAGTCAGTGGTTATTTCCAGATTTCTGTATAGAACACATCAACTTCAGAGTCTAACTTGGAATTTTAAAATCTAAATGCAAGTGCACACTTTTCACTCCTCTGTAGCTGTTAACAGTGTTGAAAAGATATTCCCAAATTTTCTTAACAGTTTAACATTTAAGAAGGGCTCAGAGTCAAATGTAGATTCAAAATTTTTCTTGTCTTCTAGGCCATGCATAATAGTGTCTACCACCAGTTTCCAGATACCACATTATTAATGTTTATCTATCTAGTGATATGTTAACTTTATTCTCTATACAGTTCTTTATATGCTGTTAAGCAGTTTTAAAATATCCTTGATGGATGACTGGCAAATACTTTTTTTGGAAATTAAAGTAGATCATGTATGCTTCTTTGTCTTAAGCCACATACTTATTCTCTTAGGGAATTCTCAATTTTTTTGAATCGTAATTGTGGAATGCTTGAAGTCTCTCAGTCTCTCTTTCTCCTTGTCTTCAGGTCTCTCATATTTGGTTTAGCCTAATTCTTTTACATCTCAGTGGCTCTCTTGTAGGAGGATTTTTATTAACTAATTGAGTTTCTTGTTATATAGGTCTATTCTAACTTTATATTTCTTCTCAATGTGATTTTGGTAATTTGTGTTTCTCTAGGAGTTTGAATATTTTGTCTAAATTGTGTAATTTATTGGCATGAAGTTTTTTATAGTGTCCCCTTATAATCCTTTCAATTTCTGTAGGGTTAGAAGTGATGTCTCCACTGTCATTTTTTATTTTGGTAACTTCCTTACCCCTTCTTCTTTTAACCTTGACCGGTTTGAAGAAACAAACCTTGGTTTCAGTGATTTTTTTTCCCGTCTATTGCTTTTCTGTTTTGTATTTCATTGATTTCCATGCTGATCTTTATTATTTCTTTCCCTTTGATTGCTTTGGATTTAGTTTGCTTTTTATAGTTTTTTAAGGTGGAAACTTAGGGTTTTGATTTGAGATCTTCTTTTGTAATATAGGTATTTAATAAAGCTACGAATTCTTTAAGCACTACTTCAGCTGTATCCCATACATTTTAATATTTTGTGTTTTCACTTCCAGTTCAAAATATTTCCTAATTTCCCTTGTGATTTATTTGACCCGTGGATTATTTAGAAGTATGTGGATTGATCTCAAATGAACATTTCCCAGATTTTATTTTGTTGATTTCTAATTTAGGAGTAAAACATATTTTGTATATTTTCAGTTCTTTTAAATTAGTTGTTTTATGGGCTAGCATATGGTCTGTCTTGGAAAATATTCCAGGTGTGCTTGAAAAGAATGTGTATTTTGCTGCTGAATGGAGAGTTCTATAAATGTCAGTTAGGTCAAATTGGTTGGTAGTGTTCAGTTCTCTCTCTCTGTGGTTTTCTGTCTAGTTCTATCAGTTATGGCAGTTTTGTCATCAGTTACTATTGTTGTGTTGTCTGTTTCTCCTTTCTATTGTTAGCTTTTGCTTTATGTATTTTGGGATTCTGTTGTTAGGTATGTGTATGTTTATAACTGTTGTATTTTCCTGATGGTTGACCTCTCTATCAGTATGAAACATCCCTTTTAATTTTCTTTACTCTCTATTGTCTCATATTAATACGTCTGTTCCAGCTTTCTTTTGTTTAGTGTATACATGGCATATCTTTTTCAGTCTTTTAAACCTATTTGTGTCTTTGAATCTAAAGTGTTTCTCTTCTGCACCATGTATGGTTAGATCTTTTATCCAGTCTTGTACAATCTATGACTTTGATTGGAGTGTTTAATCTATTCACATTTAATGTAATTATCGATAGGGCTGGGTTTACACCAGCCACTGTGCTGTTTGTTTTCTGTCAAATGTCCTTTTTGTTCTTCTCCTGCTCCTGTACTGCTTTTTGTGTTAAGTAGAAAATTACCGTTATATTATTTTAATTCATTCTTCTTTCTTTCCGTTATATTGATTTTTTTTTTAAGTGGTTGCCCTAGGGATTACAACCTGCACCTTAATTTATCACATTTGTCTTCAGACTACTACTAATTAAATTCCTTTTGGTCTTGTCTTCTTAGAAATTATTTGTTTGCGGGGCCGGCCCGTGGCTCACTCGGGAGAGTGTGGTGCTGATAACACCAAGGCCACGGGTTCGGATCCCATATAGGGATGGCCAGTTGCTCACTGGATGAGTGTGGTGCTGACAACACCAAGTCAAGGGTTAAGATCCCCTTACCGGTCATCTTTTGGAGAAAAAAAAAAAAGAAAAGAAATTATTTGTTTGCAAGAACAGAAATCCCCTCAAAAGAGGCCTAAGTAAAAGGAGATACATAGATATGATTTTGTAACATGTTATGTTTTTTAATAACCTTCTGCACCAGGGTTTTAAAAGCTGATTTCCATATATTGGTAATATTCTGCAAAACTTTAAGGATATACTGTACATAAAAGTGTTCCAAGGTCAAGAAGGTTTGGGAAATGCTGGATTTATTTATTCAATTTTTTTTAACTTTTAGATCATTTTTGTGTTTTGCTATGATAAATTATATCAATATATTTGTACATAAATTTTCATGCATTGTATTTCCTAACTAAAGGTCCATAAGAATTACATTAAAGGATATGAACATTTAGAAGTTCTGTATTCGTACTCACAGTTCTCTTATATACATGTATATTTATATAGTTTCAAATTAAGATTAAACTTTACATATGCACTATTTTTTACTCATTTCTCATGTAAAATATATATCATGAGCATTGTCCCATGTTGTAAAAGTTATTAATAACACATGAACAAAAATCTTTTAACACTTCTAATTGTATCCCTCTTATGATATTTAAACAATATATTTTTATTATATTTCATTATGGGTGGCCAACCTTTTGAGTTCCTTCTTAACAAAAAGTTTCTGGGTAAGTAGATACTTAAGAGCAGATCAGTGGCTCTTAACTCTGGTGAAGTTTTAGGGGGTTCAATAAATAATACCCTTTTTTCCATTCAGGTTGAGCCACTTGAGAGAAAAAGGGGGATCAGGCAGATGGAGATCCAAATAAATATCTGTCTTATCACTAAGAAAAAGCTGAGTAGGAGGATGTTGCTTTGACGTGCAATGAACATTCATGGGCTGTATTTGTACTGAAAGTCAAGATTAAGTGAGCTTTTGCCCTTCTCCACAGAAGGTTTCTATCCTTTCTGAGCTTGCCTTAGGATACCTGTGTTACCATTTGACAGGTGTATTGCCTGAGTCAAACTCCCTGCCTGGCACTGTCCCTGGACGCGTGGCCAGATGCTTGGTGCTGTAGGTGAGAGTCCCCTGGAGCTCATGTTGTCCCCCCCATTCCCCAACCTCCCTTACGGGGTCAGAGAAAAAATAAGTGTAGTGATATTTCACTGGCGGCCTGCAAAAAAGCCAGCAGACCCCTGCTCCCTCCTGTGGAAACGGGGGGAGGGTGCCAGGGGCCTCCCACTTATTCTTCACCTCTCATCACCATGCCTCACTACAGTCAAGCTCAACAGGGTCTTCTTTTCCTGTCAGTTGTGCCAGGCCTGTTCCATTGGCTGTGGTTTTGCAGGATGGTTGGTTCGGACAGTGGGAATCTTGTTTATCCATTCTGCACATCACTAATTCGATGATGGGGCATTTGGCCACCTTAAGAGAGTCATAGTTACTCCCACCATTTACCTGTGCTTCATTGAATTTCTTCACTTTGACATTCACAGTACTGGGCAGAAATCACATTGCAAGGACACTTAATTACCATTGTTAAATTGGCTGCTTTGCTCTGCTTGATAGGTAGGATGTAAGATTTTTGCTGGGGCACAGACACATTTGTGCCCTGAATATATAACCATCCCGCCTAGACTACACGTTTTTGTAATTGTTTCTTAGAGAGTAGTGGTTTGTCTTCTGGGCAGTGTGGTTGTTTTTGACCTGCCCTTATAAAATTGTCCTTACTGAAAAGTCAGGCAGTTTGATGGGCATGACTAGATCTGGACATTAAATCACCCAATCTTGTACCAAGCTTTAAGTACTCTCCAGTAACTGACAGGATGGGCCCTAGTTCATCTCTCCACTGCTATGCACCTGCGAGGCCTATGCCACAGGTCTTTTCTCTCTTCTGTGTGTTTAGGTTAGCTCAATACCTGTACTTTGATATATCATTTTAAGGAGTCATATGTTTAAAAGTGCATCCCAATTTCAGAAATACTAAGCTATAAAAATGTATGTTTTGGAATTGATGAAATATATAGTATTAAGGTTCGCACTAGATAAAAATTAAAAGATCAGGGCTGGCTGGTTAGCTCATTTGGTTAGAGCTCGGTGTTATAACACCAAGGTTAAAGGTTTGGATCTGCATACTGGCAGCCGTGCCCCCTGTTCCCCCTCAACAACAACAAAAAAGGAAATAAAATATTAAAGAGCTCCTCAGCATTTGGCAAGGCCAAGCTGGTGATCCTGCTTCTGACTTTGTAAGTAGTTCCCCTGCCAGTGTGTGCTCTGTTTCACTGTATTGTGACATGGATTCAATGCAGAACCTTGCAGGCCTGGGTCATGACCAAATTTACTTGGCTGTCTTCCAGTCTACTGCTTTGCCCCCTAAGATACTTAATTCCCAAATGTCGCATTGCCATCTGATCCAGTTATATCTTTTCATTTTTATTCAACTCTGCATTTTAAAAACCTCTTCTATACCTCTCTCCCCATTAGTTAATTCTTGATCATGCTTTTATAATGTGGATTTTAGTACGAGATCATCAATATACTGGACTGTTCTGTTGCTTGGTATGTCTTTGTTGGCTTCAATTATCTTTGGAATATTGCTGGTGAGTCCCAGAAGATTTGGTGCAGAACTGTCTGTCTACTCATCTACTTTCCCATGTGAATTCAGTTCTATTTAAGCATGTGTCTTTCAGTGGTAATACCCAAAGCCATTTACTAAATGTAGATCTCTAGAGTCTATTATTAAAGACCCTGTTTTGCTAATATCTCTGGGTATGCTGTTACCTTGGGAGCAGTTGCGATTGAGACATATTTGGTCCTTTACTATCAACTATAAGCTTCTAAGTACTGTTCAGCTGGAATTTCCAAGCTGTAGGGCTGTCCACATCCGTTACTGCTTCATGAGGTGTACTCTGTTGTTTGTAGAGGTTCACTAAGAACTCCATCTATATGTCCAGGCCAGTCAAAGTCAGACATCTGTAACTTTAATTTCTTTCTTTTTCTTTTTTTTGTGGCTGGCCGGTACAGCGATTGAACCTGGGAGCTTGGTGTTATCAGCAGGCACCATGTGCTAACGAACTGATCTAACCAGCCAGCCCTGTAACTTTAATATCATGTAGGATCCATTCCCAGGTTTCCTAGGATTTTAATTGTCATGGATACACAAGCCGTGGATTTTTATCTAACCTCTATAAATTACTATTTTTATTAACCACTTTGTTAAATCTCTGGTTATCTTAATTTGATCAGACCCCTAATACTTACTAAGTTTAAAAGGATCTCCTCAAATCCTGTCAGTCTCTGGTTCCCCTGCCTCATATCTCAAATTTCAATTGGCTTCTTTAAACTGATATTTTTGTTTTTCTCCTTGTGGCTCCCTTAATCTAAATTCTCATTTCCCCAAAACTCTCATTCTCAAGTGTAGCTTCGTGAGGCTAATTTATGTCCCTGTATCAATAATGAAGTTCCATGGACCCAGATGGTCAGTTATTTTCTGAAATACAAGCTGACTACACTGACCTGGGAAAAGTGCCAGATCCAAGGGTCCAGGCCTCCCTAATCTTTGGCCCTCTGTTCTTCAGAGATTTGATTGGCATGCTCTCCCTCCTACCAAAATTACATGTTACCTTGTTCAGAGCCTTAACCATGAGTTATAGCTTCTGCTTTCTCATAAGAGCTAGGTGTCTTAAATTGATAGCTGGCAACCTTGCTGGCAAAATCATGTCTTTATAATTTGGACAACTCCATTTATTTGCTCTCAAAAACTGTCCTGACTTCATTTGGTGATGCTGGTTGACCCGTCTTATGTCTGACTGTTCTTCCACCTTGAATGCTACCCTTACATTTTGTCTCTTGGGGCCAGTCTGAATGTTTTATTCATTGGCCCTTATGAGTGTTTTTCTAATACGTTCTTCCAAAGTTAACCTTGTATTTTTATCCTAAACAGCAATGAATGAGTGATGGTTCTAATTCTCCATGAGTCCAAATTGGCTACAATTTGCCAACATATCCTAAAAATAAACCCACCATAGTCTGAGGTTAACTGAGAGTGTTTCTGGAGTTTGCAATCTGAAAGAGCCTGATAAACACATAGTTTAGTCAAATACGAATTACGTTATATTTCTAAACATCTGACCTCCAAAGTTATTTGTTGTTTTCTGTACGTAAGGATAACTGGTGAAAAGATAATAAGCCCCTGTATTTTTTCAGTATTTTATTGCAGAAAGACATAAAAGGTGAAAGGCACCAAAATGGACTTTGGCTAAAAATAGTTCTATTTTTTTGATCTGAATTCAAGGTAAATTAGCTATTTTGTTTTCTTTCTTTTTTAAAAAATAGGGTTACACGTCATTTTGGAATGACTGTATATCGTCTGGATTGCGTGGCTGTATGTTAATTGAATTAGCATTGAGAGGAAGGTTACAACTAGAGGCTTGTGGAATGAGACGTAAAAGTCTATTAACAAGAAAGGTAAGAGGAGTATGAACAGTATCCTTTTTTAAAGAGTTTGAACTGCTTAAATGAAGAATGTTTTTACTAATACTTTCAAAAATTAAAGTGAAAGTTGATTTTAAAGTTATTTCTATTGAATTATGTTTCCATATCCTTTTTGCTTATTGGTTTCCTGGTTCTTTGTATATATAATTAATAATGTAATTCATTGTTAGGTTCACTGGCCACTGCATCTTACATATTCAGAAGGATTTCAGACTTCATTTACTGCTTCTGAAAGTCGTAATTTTTGAAGACTTGACATAAAAAACCCCTCCCCAAATCAAAAGTGTTACTATGCAAGTTAACTGCCCCAAAGCTGTTGATCTTTTTATCAGATTGTGAATTTAAGAACTCTGTTGTCTTTACTGTGAAGGTACTTCTCTGGTATCATAGAGGTATTATTGGCTAGTTTTTAGAATTTTTAAATTCAACCTCAATCTCAAATATTCAAGACTGTTTCTCTTCCAAGATATCATTGTGTTTCTTTAGGGGCATGGTGTTTCAAAACTTTTTTCCTTAATACTGTGTATTAATGAATCCAAAAGTTTTAGGTCAGAACTGAACATTTTTTGATTGGTATTTTATAGAAAGTAATGATCCTGTAGGAAAGAAAGCTATTAATGTATTCTTTTTTGTTTGTTTTTTTTGTTGGCTGGCCAGTATTAGGATCTGAACCCTTGACCTTGGTGTTGTAACATCAAGCTCTAAACAACTGAGCTAACTGGCCAGTCCCATTAATGTATTCTTAATAGTTACATGCAAAAAGTAAACTTGGCATATTAGAAAATATTCTGCATGAGATTTTAAATTTAAATCTAGTCTAGCTATTTAAAGTCAAGTTAAGTGAGCTGGCATGAGATTAGTTTTAAAAAATTACCATTTTAGACAACTATATAATAAAGTAAAATATAATTTTTATTTCATATTACTGTGCAACCATAGTTATTTATGGGGGGGAAAACCCTTAAAAAGCTGCCATTATAGCTATCAATGAAATATATACATAGGTTACAACTAATTATAGTAATTGTACATAATTTTACATTAATGTGATAGGATCCTGACCTAAATTGAAAAGATTTTGATATTGGATCTTTTTTGTGGGAACAAGAACCAGTTTTATATTATTTGTCAACAATATCTATTGATTGTTCATTCTTTTGTCCATTTATTCATTCATCATATATTTGTTAGTACTTAAGTGCACCATGCACTGTGCTAGACCCTGGGGATTCACTGGTGACCAAGAGAGACATGTTCCCTGCCTGCATGAGCTTGTTATTTCAGTCTCTTAGTCTGAGTGATCTTAACTAGGTAGTTGATAGGTCTTTTGGAAAAATACTCTAATATGACTTAATTTGCTAATTTAAAAGTGATTGTTGGTTTTATTAAGATGATTAAGATTATAAGGGATTTTCAAAAAATTTGCAGAAAGATTTGTATTAACTTTTAATTCTATTTTTCTATGAACTTTTGGAATTACCCTCATATAATAGTGTAAAATCAAACTTTACTGACAGAAAATAGCAGTCTTTGCCCACCCTTCGTCATTCTTTAGTTCTGTTCCTGGAAGGCAACCATTTTCAGTCCTTGTATTAGCTTCCTAGGTCTGCCTTAATAAATTACCACAATCTTGGTGGCTTAAAACAACAGAAATTTATTCTCTCTCAGTTCTGTTTGGCCAGAGGTCTGAAATCAAACTGTGCTGTGTTTTCTTTGAAGGCTCTAAGGGAGATTCTGTTCCTTACCTTTTCCAGCTTCAGGTTGCTTCAGGTGTTGCCTGGCTTCTGACCTCATCCATCTCTGCTCTGTCTTTACATTGTCTTCCCCTTCGTATTGTCATCACTTTTAAGGCCCACATAGATAATTCCAAAATGATCTTATCTTTTGATCTTTAACTTAATGTCATCTGTAAAGACCCTTTTCTCAAATAAGGTTATGGGGGTTAGGACTTGCACGCTTTTGGGGGGCCACCATTCAGTTAACTGTCATTCTCTTAGTTATTCCTTTTGGCATTTACATTCATATTTTAAATAAGCTTATACTGCTATCTTTCTTTTTTTTTTTTTTGGAGGCTGGCTGGTACAGGGATCCGCACCCTTGACCTTGATGTTATAACACCATGCTCTAACCAGTTGAGCTAACTGGCCAGCCCCACTTCTATCTCTTGATATGTCAGTTTGAGACACTGTTTACTTTCTATTAGAATAGATGAATATTGGCTCTCCTACTTACTACTCCTTGCCCTCCAATCTTTCTAATTGAATTATGCCAGAAAATTTTGGCAAAACACTAATGATTGTTTATATTATTACAACTATGTTGATATTGTTTTCTGCATAAAGTATATTCTTATAATATTTTCCTTTCTTGTATTTTTTTTCCCCCCTGGAGTCAATAATTCTTTTTTTTTCTTTCAGTTTTCTATGTAGGTATCTTACTTTTTTCTTAAATGCTTCATCAGAGAAAAATGATCATTATTAATTTTCAAATCTTTAGATACATCAGATTTGACAGTCTAGATGGTTATCTCTGGTTCTATAGCACAGCTGTCATTCTGTGACTTTCTGTCACATTTTTATTGCTTTCAATCTGCTGTTTCCTGGATCTCATTTTTCCTTCCACCTTTTTGGGAAGAAACAGTTTTGGCACTCTACATGCCTGAAAATACCTTTATTATACCTCACTTTTACTTGACAGCTTGGCTGAGACTAGCATGTTGGATTTAATTTATTTTCCTGCAGAATTTTGAAGGCATTTCTCCATTGTCTTCTAGTTGCTGTTGAAGTGTAGTGCCCTTCTGATTTCCATTCTTTGTGTGATATTTGTTTTTTCTCTCCGGAAGCATTTGGAATCTTCTGTTATCACTGGTATCTGAAATTGTGTAATATTTCATTTTTAATTCATTATGTGTGGGTTTTGTCAATCTGGAAAGGTGTATCTTTTGGTTTTGGAAAAATTTTCTTGTATTTCTGGTGTCTTCTCTCCATTTTTCTAGAACACTGTAAGTTGGATGTGGACTTCTTGGCTACTCTTATCTTCTTGTCTACTCTTAAAGGGTTATCTTCTAACCCTCTGGAGTATTTTATTGTAGCTCTCATGTTTTTTATTTCCATAAGCACTTTCTTGTTCTTTATTGTGGTTTCTTATTTTATGGATGTAATATCTTCTTTTAGATCTCTGAGGAATATAGGTCTCATGAAAATTTCCTTTATCTGTATTATCTCTGTTTCTTTAGAGTTCTTATTTTTTCTCTCGTTTGGTCTCTTCTGTTCTGGAGGCTTTCTTTCAGATGTTATCATCCTTGATTATCTGTTCGTATTTAGGGATAACTCCACCCCCACCCACCAAAAAACCAGTAAACTAAATAGAAATTATATGTTTGGACAGAGCATAGTTATTTGTGACCCAACTTATTACTGATATTTTTAAAGGAGTTTAGAACTTATTAGATGAGTCATTGAAGAGTTTTAAACAGAAGTAGATGGAATGTCATGATAAGATTTGCCTTTTAGAAAGATTAGTGAGGAGAATGGATTGAAAAGGGCTAAAATTAGCTTAGGAATATTAGTTAGGAGACTTAAATTAATCCAGATGAAAGAGAACCAGATTAGGTAGACTAGAATAATGGCAAAGGTGATGGAGAAAAAGAATACATTTGCTAGAGATTTAGGAAATAGAATTTTATAAGAAAAAGGTGATCCACCTATACCCAGGTTATTGTGACCCTGATGTAAGGTGGTTGTTGAGGCCAGATTGCAGTGGATATAAGGACTAAGTGGGAAGTAAGAAGTGGTGGCATGGCCACAATATATAGACATATAACTTTTTCTCATGAGGTTCTCCTTTTTTTTTTTTTTTCCTTGCTCTCTCGCCCTCTGCTGAAAGTATGGTTTAGAATAGCATTGTCCAATGGAACTTTCTTCCGTGATGAAAATGTTCTGTATCCGTACTGTCTAACATGGTAGCCACTAGCCACATGTGCCTGTCCATGAGCCAGACACTGGAGCACTTGAAAAGTAGCTAGTGCAAATTGAGACATACTGTGAATAAAAACATGCACTTAATTTTTGAAGAGTTAGCATGGGGAAAAAAAATCTCAATTTTTAAATATTACGTGTTAATATTTTGCCTGATTTTGGTTACATCAAATATATAAAATTAATTTCACTTTTCTTTTTCTTTTTAAATATAACTACTAGAAAATTTAAGAATAGATTTGCGGCTTGCATTGTGGTTCTTATTATATTTCTATTAGGTTATGGTGTCTCATAGATATTGTGTGTATTTTTTTAACCTTTTCTAAGATTGAGCTAGAATATAAAGGACACTTTATTGAGGACAAATTTAAGAGGACTGTCACATTTTTTTTTTTTAAATGTCCTTATTTTTTTATTTTATTTTATTTTATTTTTTGTCTTTTTCGTGACTGCCACTCAGCCAGTGAGTGCACCAGCCATTCCTATATAGGATCCGAACCCACAGCGGGAGCGTCGCCGTGCTCCCAGCGCCGCACTCTCCCGAGTGCGCCACGGGCTCGGCCCGGACTGTCACATTTTAAAGGCAGTATTGTTAAATTTCATAACATTTTAATAGCTAATATTGTAAAGTAATATAACAGATTGAATTTTGATATTATAGGATTTCCACAAGAAATTTGTTACTTAGCCAACAACATGAGTGAAGCAGTATAGCATTTTCCTCACCCATCCTTTCCTCTGGATTTTTCTATTCCTAAGATGGGTTCTATATCTCAATACAGTTTTTTTAAAAAAAATTCATATTATTTAAAAATTTTATGTTATCAAACATCTTGCTATTTTCTTTCTTTCTTTTTTTTTTTTAAGATGACCAGTAAGGGGATCTTAACCTTTGACTTGGTGTTGTCAGCACCATGCTCTCCAAAGTGAGCTAACTGGCCATCCCTATATAAGGATTTGAATCTGTGGCGTTGGTGTTATCAGCACCACACACTCCCAAGTGAGCCACGGGCCGGCCCTCTCTTGCTATTTTCTTTAAGGTTTCTGCTACTGGTGGCAATTTTTAAAATATAACCTTTCTCACACCCAAAATTATATTTTCTGTTTAAGTCTTTATCTTTTATTGTGATATAAGCTCAGAAGAGCCAAGTCAATTTTTGCTCCCAATTTGTTAGCCAGTTGATTTAATGACATTTACTGAAAAATTTCACGTCTCCAGTTATGTGAAGTGTCACCTTTATCAGATACTGAATTCTTACGTATAATTGAATTTCTTTCTGGAACTAATAATAATATTTAAAAAATGATTTTCTGGATCAAATAGCTTAAGTTTCAGCAGTGAAAGGTGTTTACAGTGAGTATAAACTGTCCTAACATTTTCTATACTAATTATTGCGCAGTAGCTTCGTTTTTGTTTATGAATGTAGCTAATCTGGTGAGGTTAAATATTGTATTTTTTTTTAACACAGGATTAATTTAAAATCTGAATTTTGATAGTACATGAACACTTGGGGCTTTAAGTACAATAATTGTTTGCATAATTGTTTTTCACTTAATGGGATCGAGTCATAAAAAAGGCATCAGTGGATCATTTTATTCTTATTGCTTACATTTTAGGTAATCTGTAAGTCGGATGCTCCAACAGGTGATGTTCTTCTTGATGAAGCTCTAAAACATGTTAAGGAGACTCAACCTCCAGAAACAGTCCAGAACTGGATTGAATTACTTAGTGGTAAGCTGCTGTGTATAAACTAAAAACTAAATTCTTATTATGTAGAAGTTTAAAATCCTTCTGAAAGGAACTTATGCAAATAGCCAGAAGCTTGTTTAATTATTTAGGCATACTTGAAAGTTATCAGTCACTGAGTAGAGAAAATAATGGTTTTTATAAAATTTTATCCTCTTTAACAAGACTGAGCAGATATTGAATGAGGTGTAATATTCTTTCTTAGAGCTCCCATCATTCTTTATCAAAATTACCACACACTACCGTATTCTGGATAGGCTAGTTTAAGCTGGGGTAATAACCCCAAAATGTCGATAGCTTAAAACAACAGTGTATTTTTCACTCAGGCTGTCAGTCAGTCACAGGCCACTTGATTCTCACTCTGCCAGCCAGACAGACGGAGCTGCCACCATCTGGAGCAATGTCAGTCACTATCATGAAAGGAGGAAGAGCATAGCAGATTACTCAGGCTCTTAAATTTCTGCTCACAAATAACATGTGGTTCTTGTTTCATTGGTCAGAGCAAATCACCTGGCCTCCCCTAATTTCAAGGAGACAGTGAAGTGCAACCCTAGGGAGGAGAACCTGAAAAATTTCGTTGACAGCGTTAGTGATTATGACATTTATGTTAAAGTTATTTGTGTATTTGTCTGATTTCCTAGATGGGAAGCACCTTGAGTATGGAACCTAACCTATCTTGTTCTTCTTTCTCTCTGTTGTTATGTAAAACATAGCTTCTGCATACATTTATTGTCATTTCATCTCATGTTCAAAACATATTCTAAAAACAACTGGACGTTATCAGAGATTGGTAATTAACACGATGTCAGTTTTCTCAGAAATAAGCAGTTTCTAAAATAATCCTATTATGAGGATATTCTGTCAGTGAAAGATTTTTGCTTTTATATTTATTTAAAGATTGAATACTTATACTCCATTCTTAGCTAATGGGTCCTTTACATTTAGGGCAAGGTCATTCTTTTTTACTGATAGATAATATACATTTATTCACAAGGTTGTTGTTAATTTTGGATTTTTGTTTTACAACCCTCTTGTAGATCTGATACAAGATCTTTTTATCTCATAGAGTGAGAGAAACTTTAACTCTACCCTTTCCCTCCCTTTGTGTTTGTGATATATTTGTATTGTCTTCAATTGTAGTTTCTTGTGTGAATATTTTTAGAAATTACTTTGTCTACTTGATGAGAGTTTATTTAGTTAAAACTAGTTTATATAATCTACAAGTCACCTAATCAGCACATATCAGTATAATACACCACAATGCTCAATGCATTGTTGTTCTTTCTGGGTTAGCTTTCCATTTATACCTGTCAGTGACATGCAGCCATCTAACATAGACTCAAGGCATTAATGTTAACTTCGTAAGTTCAGTGTTAGCAAATGTAATTTTTTTTTAGATAAAAAATTTGTGTTATTCTCATGGTGTATTGTCAGTGTTGACTCATTACTGGTTCTGGTGGTACAAATTAGAATTTGTAATTGGGTACCCAACTGGCCAAAAGAAGCGTTTCCCAAAGTTGCAGTTACTTTTTCAGTAGTAAGTTACAGTGCTAAAGATTCTTTTTATGGAATGCAGCAGGTTTTACCTTAATTCTCTTGTTATTGATAGCCACTTCGGTGCTACTTAGCAGTATGGAGATTTTTTCATACGTTTACTTATAAACGTTGCTGATGGCACATTGGGCTTTGGTTTAATATGTATCTTAGACCACCAGATTTCCTTTGACAGTTTATATACCAAAAATTAGTTTGGCACACCAGGGGGTTGAATCTCAACATTTAAGATGACTGTATACTTCTTAATTTACCTGTCAAGTAATATTTTATGAATGAAGCTAATCAATATAAATGCTGACTGAACTTGGTTCTAAACTTGGGCTGCTGTTGCACTGTTTCCACCTGATTTAGCAGTGAAAAGTGTTTAAATACAATTAGGATTTGGTAAAAGTGTGTTCATATGGATTAGGAATTTGGGTAAAACATGAGGCTAATACTTAGCAAGTGTTTCTTGTTTTTTTTTTAAAACAATATTCTGAGAGTTTTAGGTCAACTGTAAATGCCAGGACACTGCCTGTAGCACTTCAGTTGCTTGTTCTTGACATTTATTGCAAATGAACCACCATTTTAGCATAAAAGAAGGGGATATAGAGTAGAAGGAGAAAAACATATTTCTTTTAAATTAAGAAAATACATGCTTCCCACCTAGTGAAAGTGCCAAGATAACAGCTTACTGATTAAAAAAAAATTTTTTTTTATTGTGACAAAATATATAATGTAACATTTACCACTTTAAGCATTTTTAAGTACAGTTCTGTGGCCAGCTTGCTGATTCTTAAAATTTTTCAAATTTTAATTGTTTTAAGATAGTATGTAGTTATCAAATACCAGTTATTGCACCAATATTGACATAGGTGCTATGAAACTTAAAAAAAAAAAAGGAGGTATTTACAGACTAAAAGAATCTTAAAATCCATTTCGGGAACAGTTGTGTATGTCTAATAATTTCATAACAGATTAGAGTTTAAAAATGTGGTTCTCTGAAAGTTCATTAGTTCAGAAAAAAGAGAAATCCTTGGGAACTTCAGTAGTTTGAGGAAGAAAATGGACATTGGATTAGGCCTTTGAAGGGTTAGAGTGAGACATAAAGAGGGAAGTGTTCCTGTTCAGAGGAATTAGAGGTGGTGGTAAAATTGGTGAATCTGATCTTACACAGCTAAGTCTGTGCTTGCTGCATGGTTTTCAAAACTATATACTGTACTGCATCGCTGAGGGAAAGAACAGAGAATGATTGACAGGTCATCTGATGGTTACCTCTGAGGCACAGACAGCACACAGGAGGCTTCTAATATAAAAATAAAGAATGCCATTAAACCAAAGAATGTTTTACTAAAGAAAGTTTTCACTACCCAGGGTAGGGGATATCCAGGGGCTCATTTTATTAATATTTATACTGTACATATATACATGTTAAAACTATTAACAAATTTTAAACATTGTGTATATTATTTATTAATTAGAAAAATTAGTAAGTATATATATATTTGAGGCAAAGACTTTAAAAACAGTAGTCTTTAAACTTTTTAAGAATAGTTTCTGGCTTTCTGAAATCTTAAGGCATGTGCTCCATCAGTTTGGTCATAAGGTGTCAATAGGCTGATAAATTTACGAACAAAGCTGCTTTTAGTTTTGTAACGTGATGTCAAGGAAGTTCTTTGCAGTGATTATTTAGGGACTTGTCAGTATGTTATTCTCCACTGAAGTGATTGCTGGGCAGTGGACATAAATAACCTTTGAAGAACTTTTCTTCTTCATTTATACTTCTCACAATTTTCTGGACAAAAAAGTGAACTATAAATAAATTCTGTACATTTTAAATTTGCTTGTGTAACTTACCAAGTCTTTTTTACATACGTAGAGTAACTTAGGGACTGATGAATAATAGTGTGGACCTGTTGTTCATGGATTCTTTTAACCTAGGAATTCAAGCACTATTCATTCATCAAACATTTATTACAAAGCATTTAAAAGGTATTCAATATTTTTAATTGAAGCAGCTAAATGTTTGGTAGCTAGTATAGATTAAACCTGGATTATATCTTCTCTTCACTAATAATATATCTACCCTTCTCCCATCCCAATTTATACTGGTGTCTTGATTATGCCAAACTCAGGGATGTCTTTATTGTTTGGATTTCACTTAATTTAATTCTTTTAAAATCAAAGGCAAGAAATTTCAGGATAACAAGATACTTTGACCACTCAGTTATTCAATTGTACTTTTTTTTGTATACTACAAATAGTATTAACATTTGGGGTATTTCCCATACTGTTTCAACCTTCTGTTTATGGGATTTCTTCATTTTTTCAAATATCTGAGGAGATCTGAATAATCTATTTTTTTGTTGGAGTAAGCACACAGTGTTTTGCCCTCTTCCAGGGAATTGCTACAAAAAAAGGTGATGGCTGGGTCCCTTTTTATTACTTCCTCTGTGGCAGAAATGATTACCCTTAAAAAGGTCCAGGTGTAAATGGAACACCTTAAAAAGGTGGGTCTGTGTTTAGGGTCTTCTCATTTTTAATGGCAACATTAAACTGTAAGTTATGTACTTTGGAATTAAGAAATTTCTCTGAAGAACTTTGTAAGCATTACATGTTCCATTGGTTGAAATACGTATGATTTAACTAAAGATAAGGTGAGGATAAACCTTCGTATGACTTCAATACAATAGACAGTAGTCATGAACTGTTAATCCCATGTATTTTCCATGAGAAAGAAAAAAAAAAGTTATCATATAGCAGGATTAGAGGGATTTTTGTTGTTTTTTAAGGCCTGCATAGAGAAATTTAACTATGGGTCTCAGAATAATCTACTTCTTGATTTTTTTTCCTCCTATTGTTTGAGAATAAATGACTAAGAAGTTCTCTGGGGCATAGAATCCTTTCCTATGTGAACTTAGTAAGGTAAAATAAATTTGAGTGGCTTGGGAATCATTTGTTCTGCCACACTTTGGTTTTATGACAACATAAACATTTTAAGGCTATAATACTTAGTTAGCTATAAGAGTTGCCAGGGGATAGTACTACTTTGATAATGTATAAATTATTATATGCACAGTTAATTAATCTTAGAATTGAGCTATAGTTTTTAACAGGCTTTTACATACATTTGGTTATTTTATGTTGTACAAAGGTACTTCAAAGAGTTCATGGTAGTATAGAATTAAAAGATAATAAAAACCTTTCCATGAACTTTTTGAAGACTCCTTCCTATTTATTTAAATTTCCAAAAATCAATTAACACAACCTACCCAATTCTAGCCTAGAAAACAATAAACAAAACCCAGACAGTCTGATGAAACATGCAGTAGGTAGGCAGGCAGGCAGGCAGGCATTTATTGGGGAGACAGTGGTTTGCACAACATTGAAACAGTGGAAGTCATGCACCTTTGAAGGAAGATATGTGCCTCCACTCGAGGGCTTCTATTCTGCATATAATTGCTGCCTATGCACTATGTATTAATCTGTTTCTGCTTATAACAAAATACACAGAACTGGGTGATTTATAAAGAAAACGAAATTTATTGCTTACAGTTTCAGGGGCTAGGAAGTCCAAATCCAGGGAACACATCTGGTGAAGGCTTTCTTTGGTGGTGACTTCAATAATGATAGGGTAGCACATTGCAAACCGGCAGAGCAGAGCAGAGAGAGAGAGAGAGATTTGCTGGATTTCTAGATTTAGCTTGAATGTCCTTTCCCCTGTAACTTTCCTAAAGATAACCCTTAACATTAAACCTAAGTCATTTCTTATTCTGCTGGGCACTTGTTCATATATTGTTCTTATTGTTCATATATTGTTCTTATGTTCTATATTATCAATCTCTTTCCTTCACTTGATTTTAAGTTCCTATAGGGTTAGAGAAGTATATCTTACTTAATGCTTGTCTTCTTGGTGCCTGGTATGATTCTTAGAACATTATAAATATTGTAAATTCTGTCAGAATGTTGATTCTGCACATGGATAGATAATAGTAGCTGACATTTGATATATCTTAACTCATTTAATCCTCATAATAGCCCTATGAGCTTGACACAGTTGTTATCATCACTTTATAGATGAGGAAACGGCGATATACAGAGGTCAAGCAGTCTTGTAAAGGCTGCACAACTAGGAAATGACCAAATTTGGATTTCAGACCCAGCTAATCTGGTTCAAGAGTCTGCTGTTACAGCTTGTTATATTATACTGCCTCATCAAGTAACTTACTGATTTCTCAACATCAAATACAGGTGTGGGCTTAACACCAGAAATTGAAATAACTAGGATTATGTGTATTATTCAGTTGTTTTTCTTTCGTACTACTAGATTTTAAAATCAGATGTGGCCTCAAATATATTTCAGCTCTTTTCCTTTTTGAAATTACCGAGGAAATTGAATGCAGTGGTTTTTTTTTTTTTTTGGTGGACTCTGATTTGTCAGGCCTTCTTATTTGAAAAAGTTATGTTTTTCTTAAATGCAGGAGGTAATTACTAGTAATTATTACTAGTTATTTATGGTATTAGTATATGTTATGTATGGTACTATACATTAATTACTAGTAATTTATGGTACCAACCCTTCATCATTTAATTTTAGGCAATATTTAAAGTCCCTAGTTTTATAAAGTAAATCACAAAATGCAAAATGGCAGGTTGAGATCGATCATTCTTTTTAAAGAATAGCTCCCATTTTCTCTTCATTCTGTACATGGTTTTCTTTAAATTTAAGTATTTAAGCTGTTTTAACTGTTTTTTTGCTTATTCCATCATCTCTGTCATTTCTGGGTCAGATGACTGTTTCTGTTGACTTTTTTCCCTTAGTTTTGGGTCACATTTTCTTCTTTGCAAGTGTAGTGATTTTTTTATTGGGTGCTGGATGTTGTGAGTGCTGAGTTGTTGAGTGCTGAATTTTGTGGTCTTAAAGAGTATTGAATTTTGCTTTGGTAGGCAGTTCAGTTACTTGTGGACCAGCTTGTTTTTAAGACCATAGCAGGTCTAGTATGGCCTTTACTCTAGGTCTAGTTTAGCCCTACTACTAAGGTGTGGTCCTTCTGGGTTACATTCTGAATGTCCTGGGTGAACTTCCCGCAAGGCCTTTCTACTAAGGCTAGTTGGTGCTCAGATTTTTCCTAGTTCTGTGTGAACTCTTGGAATTGTTCAGCTTACAACTTTCTGGTAGTTGTTCTTTGCTTAGCCTTGTGGAGTTTCTCATAACATGTGCGGTTTAGTTTTCAGCCAAAGACTCAAGAGACTATGCTGATTTTAGACCCCGTTTCCTGCACAGCCCTCTTTTCTCCAGTACTCTGCCTTGGCTGCCTTGAACTCTGATCTGGGCCTTCTTAACGCAGTGTGATTGCCGCACTGTACCTGGGGTCTTCCTTCCACCTCTGCTGTCCGGGATGTACCTCCAGGTAGTAAGCTTGGGCAATCTTAGGGATCACTTAGTTTTCTTTCAAGGATCACAGTTCTGGGCTGCTTTTTGGCCAGCATCTGAAAACAGTTGTTTCATATATTTTATCCAAATTTCTAATTATGATGAGAGGGCAAGTCCAGGATTGACTACTCTATCATAGCTCCATACGCTTTAGTATTAAGTCATATAGTAAAATAATGTTGTCTGTGGCCAACTGAATAGTGTGTATTTTAAGGTAGCACCTTAAAACTTTAAGGCAATCCACTAAAACTTTCTGTGATGATGAAAATGTTCTATTCCTGTGCTACCAGGTCAGTATAGTTAATGTCTATTTGAAATGTGGCTAGTGCAACTGAGGAACTGAATTTTTTATTAATTTAAATTTAATAGCTCCATGTGGTTAATGGCTCCTGTAATAGACAGTGCAGTTTAAAGTTTTCTCTCAGTAGTATAAAATTTCAACTTAGAGCTTTTGCATTTAAGAAAGGTACCTGTGGCTGATCTTTAACATGTTCTAATTTAGGAAATTACTATAGTATTTCTTTTTAATTATAAAAATTATTATGTGTTCATTGGAGATCATTTAGAAAATACGGAAAGTACAAAAAAGAAAAATTGTCATAATCCCAAAGATAAACAAGATTAATATATTTCCTTCCAGTCTTCTATAAAGAAAAAAAAAAAAAAACTATTTTAGTGAAGAATTATTTGGTTTTATTTTAATCATTTCTGTTTCAAAAGGGTATATGCATAAATGGTAAGATTAAAATTGTGAAAATTTTTTGCCTCTTAGAATTAGCTTTATATTATTTGTCATCAGGGAATAGCATTGCCTAAATAGGCAGTCCTAGCTTTATAGGAATAACATATTAATCTGGAAACTTTTTTTCTTTTGTCTATTTGTTGTAGATTATTGTTTAACAGAAGAGAAATTTATTTGCTGTTGGCTGCTTTTTGACAACAGCTGGAGGGAGGCTGGAACATAATTTAATATTTTGCACAATTCCACATTAGACCTAGGGGGACTGTGGCTTGAAGACTACTTTTGGTTTAGTCCTTTTTTTTTTTTTTTGTCTTTTTGTGACTGGCCGTACCGCGCTCAGCCAGTGAGCGCACCAGCCATCCTTATATAGGATCCGAACCCGCGGCGGGAGCACTGCTGCGCTCCCAGTGCCGCACTCTCCCAAGTGCGCCACGGGATCGGCCCTGGTTTAGTCTTTTGAGTGAGAATGTGCCAGTTCTTTAGACTCTGAAGGCCTAAAGGGGATTATAGTCTGGTTAGGGACTAGAACTAGTTAGGGAGAAGAACATTTTTGGATTTTCTTTGATTTCTCTGGGAAAAAAAATTAAATTTTACCATTTGTTTCAATGGAATAAAAATTTGGCAAAATTAGCAGGTAGAATCCATCATTTCTAACTTCCAAAATCTTTTTTTTTAGGTGAGACGTGGAATCCATTAAAATTGCATTATCAGTTAAGAAATGTGCGGGAACGGTTAGCTAAAAACCTGGTGGAAAAGGGTGTATTGACAACAGAGAAACAGAACTTCCTACTTTTTGACATGACGACACATCCTCTTACTAACAACAACATTAAGCAGCGCCTCATCAAGAAGGTACAAGAGGCTGTTCTTGACAAATGGGTGAATGACCCTCACCGCATGGACAAGCGCTTGCTGGCCCTCATTTACCTAGCCCATGCCTCGGATGTCCTGGAGAATGCTTTTGCTCCTCTTCTGGATGAGCAGTATGATTTAGCCACCAAGAGAGTGCGGCAGCTTCTCGACTTAGACCCTGAAGTGGAATGTCTGAAGGCCGGCACTAACGAGGTTCTGTGGGCGGTGGTGGCAGCATTCACCAAGTAACTGCTCAGAATGAAACGTTCTTCTTTCTCTCATGTGAACCAGTAGTTTTTCTTCTATAGACTTCTGGTTTTCCCTAATTTGTACTTTCTGACACTATAATCGGCTTTTGTTTTATGAAATGGTGGGTGGCTTTTTCTTTATTGTGTGTATGCAGGATTCTGCTGGTACGAGAGGCCTTCCTCTTTCTGTTTTTAAAAAAGTTCTTTTGCCATTTCTTTCCCTGTCACCATTCTCACTATTTTTATTTTGGGTTTCTGGTATACTTTGACTTTTAAAGTACCTCCAGTCTCCTGACATGCCCAGTTTTGTGTTACCTCAGCTTGAGTTTTCCCTCATGTGCATGTATACCTAGCATTCTGCCTACAATTCAGACAGAAGTCACAAAAAGGCCTTCAACTCACCAAAGGTAAGTATCTGTATCTATTAGGACATTTTATACACAGACCTTAGTTGAGATGTATACTTAGCAAAATTATTTTTAAATTGAAAAAGCAAATACTTAATATAAAATGCCCCTTGGATTTTGCTTCTCATGTAAATCTGTTGTATTATTACACTTGTTATAATTTTAACTATTAAATCATAAAGGTCCAATTGTTTCACAAAGCCAGTTTGGAATGGGCTGCATTCCAGTTATACTGTATATAGTTTGAATTATATATAAGTTGCCCCTTCTTCTGGCCACTTCTGCCCCATCTTAGTATTTTGCAAGACTTCATTAGTTGTACACCTGGTGCCCCTCACGTGCTTCAGTCATTGTTATTTGATGGCAAAACAGACCTCTCATTGAAGGAGAGAGAAAAGGTGTGTGTTTGATTTGTTCCGGAATTTATTGAGCTGTGCCGTTCATGGCCCTCTGCCTATGCGTCTCCTTTCTGGATTTCCCCCCCCCCCCGGTCTTACTGCTATTATAATTTCTATAGGGAAGAGGCTTGTGACCAGTACTAATCTTGAGTACAGTTTTTTTCTTTTTCTGTCCACAATTAAATTAATGTCTGCTCTGAAATGTCATTTATCTCTTCACACTTTTTTGGGGAAAGAAAAAATCAAATGTCAGTTCTAGCAGATGTTGCATGTAAATTGGTAGCAAGTAATGACTACAACCCAGATGATTAAGAATTTTGTAACAGAAAGCTCTGCTATCTTTTAATATTTTATATACAATTATGAGAAGTAGCACATTGTAAGTCTATAAACCTTTGCTTTTTAAAGTTTATTTTTACTATTTCTTTATCACTGTTGATCATACCATTGGTTTCATAATGTAAATATTATACATTGAACAAATTAAATGTTAAATTTTTTATTACTATACTTCATGTTAATAGTGGGGCTTTCAGGTGTCTAGAGATTTTTTTGGTTAACATTCAATGCAAAAGTACTAGATGGTGTATAACTCTAGAGTTGAATTTTAAGGGATTCCCTAATATGTATACTATCTTTTTATCTGAAATAATAAATAAACTATGATCTTGAAAGTGCCTGAATCAGAGCAAGCATGTCATTTGTACTTTTGTGTTCTCACTTAGTTTTCTTTCAAATCAAGTTTTATTTAGTATAGCATTGAAATATTTCAATGCAGGGGTTGGCAAACTTTTTCTTAAAGGTCCATATAGTAAATGTTTTAGGCTTTGTGAGCCACATGTGGTGCCTGTCGCAACTGTTCAACTCTGCTGAATAAAAGCTATCATAGACAATACAAATAGCTGGCTAGGCTGCATTCCAATAAAACTTTATTTACACAAACAGGCAGCTGGCTATGGGCTGTAGTTTGCCAGCCCCTGTTTTAATGCATGGAGAAAGACAGATTTTTTATCCATGAAAATAACCTCCTTTACCTTTAAAAATGACACTACTGGTGCTAAGTGTAGAAACTGTTAATTTAAAGTTTCTTTTCTTTTCTTTTTTTCCCCCAAAAGGTGACCGGTAAAGGGATCTTAACCCTTGACTTGGTGTTGTCAGCACCACGCTCTCCCAAGTGAGCAAACCAGCCATCCCTATATAGGGATCCGAACCTGTGGCCTTGGTGTTATCAGCAGCACACTCACCTCACCCAAGTGAGCCACAGGCCGGCCCTTAATTTAAAGTTTCTACTCATAAAATGGGTACTGAAAACTGATACTATTATACTGGAATTCCTTATGAGATAGAAATTTACTATTTTTCCCTTGAAAAGATTTTAGAAGTGAGGTAATAGATGTCTCTAAGGTATTCGTCACTTCATCAGTAGCATTAATATCCCCAAGAAAGAGGGATAAGGGCCTCACCCAAATTTCTGTTAGTGTTTCAGAGCAGAGTGCACACTGAGCTCTACCTGTGTGTAGCCTCAACATCAGTAAATGTTTCTATTCCAGAGGAGAGGAAAAGTAATAAAATCCACAGCAGGGGGGCTGTTATCTAGGACTGTTTCTCCTGTGAAATGCTGTTGCTTATAGACCTTTGTAAAGCAGGAATGGTGTGACTCCATGGAAATAATGATTCTGTGTGGTAGGAGCAGTACGTTCACAGGTTTATGCCACTTTGGTTGAAGGCCTTCAGATCCAAGAATCAGGCAGTGAATTTTTATATTATAATAAAACATAAATTATCAGTTGTGCAAAGAATTAGTAGTTGCTGTTTCTTTTTTATTTCAATATGTTGTTTAATTGATGAGTGTTCCTTCAGATAGCCTGATCTAGTGCAATGCTCTAACAGAAGCTTACTGAATGCATGCTTTGTGCTTATTTAAGTATTTTATATCTCATTTTGACCTCCCCAAATCCCAATTACTGTCTTCATTTATTGAAGAACAGGTTCAGGATGACTTGCTCAATCTTATGTCATATAGTTACTGTTTGAGCTTTTAATCCCACAGTGATTGAGCAGCAGTGATGGCATTCAGCTGCAATTTTTCCTTTCTTATTTGGGCACTAGGAGAGAGACAACAAGAATAGCAGGCATGCAGAAAATTCTCATGGTGGTGCAAAATAAAATGTTTAAAGGACATTCCTAGTTTATTCTTATGTCTTGTTATAATTTACATAAATTATCTTTTGTGGATGAAAAAGGTGACCAATTTTGTATGTTCTCAGAAGAAAGCAGCATTGTTCCAATGTCAGATAGCCAAGAAAGCTCCTGGTCTGCTGAAGCAAGATTAACCAGTGATCTGTGACTTATTCCACCACTTGACCCTACCCATTGTTTGTGAACAGATGGATACAGTTCTCTTTTTAAGCACAGTAAACCTCAGGAAGGAAGGAAGTGAAGGTGGCGGCTGGTGTCTGGTTCGGTGGCAGCATAGGACTAGTAAATGGTGACACCCAGCCTGATAAAAAGGGTCCATGGCTGCCAGGCATGGCTACTCTTGCCCCAGCAGCATGGAAGTCATCAGCCACAAAGTTTTTGTGCGGTACTTACTTAATGGAGTTTGTTTATTTTCCAACTCTACGGCCTCTCCATCTTGCGTTAACTCGTTATATGTTCTCAGATAATACTGCTGCATTTCACTTTCATCCAGATAAGATGACCAGCACTCTGCAATTCTGAATTCTGAACAGGGCCAGTCTTCAGAATTTTTTTTTTTTTTTTTGTGGCTGGCCAGTATAGGGATCCAAACCCATGACCTCGGGGTTATAAGGCTATGACTTAACCAGCTGAGCTAACCAGCCAGCCCTCAAGATGACCAGCAAACTGAGGTAGTTTCCAATTAATCTCAGCCTATTGGGTATGATATGCTTGGCTCTTATGAGTTCTGCGCAAATGTCATATATTCTTTAACAGCATCAGTGAAGTGGTGGTAACATTCATAACTTAGCAGGCTGTCCTTCAAAGGGGTATGGATGGTAACATAGTTTAATTAAATTGATATCCACACTTTCTCAGCCCAGTGTTAGAATTATATAGGTGTTTTACTCATAATTCAACAGTGGTTTAATATGACTCCCATTAACATCATTATACACTGATGTGCAATCTACTTTTTGCACTTAGGTTGAGAGCTTTCAGAGTAGGTATGCATTCTTTTGAATGGCTTCATTATATAGCTTAATTAAATCTTCCATTAACAGACATTTGGCTTATTCTCATGTTTCATTATTACATATAGTATTGTACATTTTTGTACATGTCTATATTTCTCTGATTTCCAATGGGAGGAATTAAAATAAATGGATTTGTTCAAAGATGACTTGAACATGTAAAACATAGAGCCACATTGATTTCTGAGATTCATATTAACTTACACTTCCAACAGTAATGTGAATGCTGATTTCCCTACACTCCAGCTGATACTGTAGAGGGTATCATCAATCCTGGTCTTTGCCAATTGAATAAGGGAGAATTATCAAGTTATTTTAATTATTGAGGGGTTGATTATCATTTACTGTCTTTATTGGTAATTTGTATTTTTTCTGTGAATTACTTGTTCATGTTCTTTTTCCATTTTTTAAATAGGCATTGATCTTTTTATGTGTTGATTTTTTTTTTTTTTTTAAAGATGACCAGTAAGGTGATCTTAACGCTTGACTTGGTGTTGTCAGCACCGTACTCTCCCAAGTGAGCTAACTGGCCATCCCTGTACAGGGATCTGAACCTGTGGCCTGGGTGTTAACAGCACCGCACTCTCCCAAATGAGCCATGGGCTGGCCCTTATTTATTGATTTTTATGTATCAATTTACCAGGACTTAACTCTGAGACTGTGATATAATTGGTTTTTCCAGTCTTTGGAGCTGGTATATGGTAAGTTTTTCTTTTGCTTTCTTTAACATTCAGAAAAGCATTAGGTACAGTCCTTTTTATATGTATATAAAAATTTGGGGGGATATCAAATTAGCAAATGAAAAAATCAAATAAATGATAGGTTGTGAATATATATGTACACAAACATTTCGTTAAAATTTTTAATGATTAAAATACAAAAAATCGCATAAACAAATATATAGGTTAATGTGCTTACAGCCATCATCCAGGTCAGGAGATACAACGTTGCTGGCCACTCAGAAGCTGTTCGAGGCTTCTTCCCAATTACAGTCTTCCTAACCCCTAGGAGTACACTGTCCTGATCCAGTGTGCGTCTTTAATAATATTGTCGTTTGATTTTTTTTCCATTTGATATGTTTTTCAAGTTTCTTTTAATTTGTAAGTTTGTCCTCCATCTCTCTCTCGCAAAATATTTGTTGATGAAATTGGATCATTTGTCCTGTCGAGTTTTCCAAAGTTTGGGCTTTGCTGATTGCATCTCCATGTTGTAATTTAATGGTTTTCTCTGACTTCTGTGTTTCCCAAGAATTGACAATTGGTTCTAGAGGCTTAATCAAATTCAGGTTCATTTGTGTAGGCAACACTACTTCATAGGTGGTGGTATGTACTTCCATCAGGAGGCATGTAATGCCTCGTCTCCTGTGATGTTAGCAGCTTTGCTGTTCAATTCGTAGATCCTACGATTTATTGGGGTTGCAGAGTGGTGATATTTTAATTCTTTTTTTTTTTATTTAGCTAGAACATTTCTACAAACAAACTTCACCTTATTACATTACCTTTTAGTATCGTTCATAGAGGAAGGTTTCTTTGCTGTTTATTTACCAATTTTCAAAATGGAGTTAGTTTCCTGGTACCCTTTAAAGATGACTGATATTTTTTGAAAAGTATTATGAACTTACGGAAATAAACATTGTTTTATGTTTTGATCTATTATAGTTATTATCCTTATTAATCCTCAAAATGTCCTATCCTTGGCCAGTGGAACCTTAAAGGATCCTGAGTCCTTTTGACACAATTCTACTGGTTTTTGATAACCTTCCAATGTGGCAAGATGTTCCAGGCTCATTTTGTACATTTGTGTCCCACATCTGGAATGTTCCGTTTCTTGAAAAAACCGTGGTTTCTTTTTAGCTTGAAATGATATATCAAGACCATAATTTGGGTTTTTAGAATACTTGCTCCTACTGCCTTGGTCAGTGCTTCTAGGGGGGAAATTCTGTGTATGTGTGTTTATGTGGGGGGAGTGTGTGTGTATGTGTGTGTGTGTATATATCAAAGTACCTCACAGAGTTTTAGTTTGGGAAGATGAAAAAGTTCTGGAATGTATGGTGGTGGTGATGGTTGTACCAAGTCAGTGTACTTAATGTTTTGTCTAATTGTATTGGATTATACCTCCAGAACAATAATAGCACACATCCTGTGTGTGTGTGTGTGTACTCCTGGCTTTAATGGGTTGTTTCTGGAGTTTCTCCACTGGAGAGATGCAGGCTATAAAAAAGTATCTATTGAGGGGCTGGTCAGTTAGCTCTGTTGGTTAGAGCACAGTGTTATAACACCAAGGTGAGGGGTTTGGATTCCCTTACTGGCCAGCTGCCACACACACACAAAAAAAAGAATGAAAAGAAAAGGTCTCTTGACATCTTTCACAATTTTTTTTTTGTCCTGTAAATATAATGAACTACTTTCATAGCTTTCTTGATTTCACACTATTCATGTATTCCTGGAATTAACATTTGTGGTGCATGATGTTTTCTTTAATGTACTGCTGAATTCTACTGGCTAACATTTAATCAGGATTTTTATTTATAAATTTGCCCTGTCCATTTTTATTGTATTCTAAACACATTTCAGGTTCATCTTCAGTGTTACTGACTTGGATTTCTGCAGTTTGATTTGACTTGTTGCTTCTAATGTTGCTTTGGTTTGGCAAGATGGTCGCATTTCTTTAGTTTCTTTTCTTAGTTCTACCAGATCCTGATTCATCTCATTTGGTTTTCTTCTTCCTTCTTTGATCCTGTGCTTCTTAGAAGCCACTTACTCCTTAAGTACATTGGGAATACAAAACAGTTTATATTTAGAATCTTTTTTGATTCCCACATGGTCTTCCAAATTACATTTTTTATCTGCTTTTTCCCTCCCCACTTTCTCCTTTCTTCTCCCTTTTCTCCTCCTCCCCTCCCTTTACCAGTTCTATATTGATCAGTAGGGACCCTTGTTGAATCTGATTATGCATTGGGGGGGTAGTGGAATTCTATCAAGACTGCCGTTTGCCCAAGATGGGTCAGTAGTGAATCCTTTGCAGCCTCTGTATTTAAGCATTGTTTAATTCATCCCTTAGGACAACAGAAGGAGTTGGATACCAGCTGATTTTACTCTTTATTGAGATACTCAGCTGTTTGGGGGCGGATCAGGAGGAGGGAGTGTGGAGTGGAGGTGGCCGTAGCCATTTCGGCGGGCGGGTGAGTTGGGACAGCTGGTCTCGTACTGAATCAGTTGAGTCCTTTCATTGCAGGAGCCTGTCTGGTGGGGGCTCCCCTCAGATCAGACCATATTCTTGCCTGCTACTCCTCTGCCCTGTGTAGACTGACTACCAGGTGCCTGGGAAAGTGAAGATGATCCCCTCTTCAGCCTCCTCTGCCCCACCATTCCAAGACACGAAGATGACTCCACTTTGGGGTGCATACTGCTTCTCAAAGTGCTCTCCTCTCCTGTGTCCCTTTTCTTTAAGGATTTTGGTGACATTCTTCAGAACTCATTTCAAACCCCACCTGTGCTTGCTTTCATTTGGAGAGAATTATATCCCATTTCATTGTTCTTCAGTTTGATCTTAGGTTTTATTATACACGGAATGTAGTTTTCTAGATTCATAAGATGAGTTTGTGGCTATTTCTGTATTGTATTAAAGCTAGGGTTTCCCTTTTTGTATTTGCTCATTTCAGTGAGTTTCTGGGAGGGGAGTTATGCAAATAAGCACTCTCTCTCTCCTAGGAAAAAGCTTTACCCAAGTAGGAGCAGGCTGAGCCAATGGGAATCTTACTTTGGGGATGTATGTACATGGACGATCGACAGGCAGCAGCTTGTAAGTCCAGAGAAATTATGTGCTACAGAATAGGGCCAAAATTATAACAAAATGGCATTCAGAGGTGTTTTCTAGGTAAAGACAGGTAAGGAGTTGGCATAAGGACGCCAACTGGTGGAGGGAGAGGAGTGGGCCAGCAGAAACAGACCCCCAGACTATGGGACCCTGCCAGTGGAGGGCAAAAGGCAAAGACCTGTGAGTGCTGGAGTTCCTCCCCTCAGGCCTGGTCACGTGCTGGGGCCTGATCCTAGACTTCTCTGAGAGGCCATTGTCTTCCTTGGGCTACTTTGTGTTGGTGTCTTCATCTTAAAACCAAAGGGCTTAATAAAGTAGATGTTTTTTATTTTGCTCTGGATGTAGAATCCCAGATCACCCAAGTAGTGAGGGGGAAGATGAATGGATAGGGTTTTTGGGAAAAACGAAGGATGTAGTCATTGAGAGAGAACTGACAAGGAAACGATTGCCTAGCAGCATTGAGGATCCAGCTGAAGTTGGAAACTGTGAATTTACAGCAGCTTCACTATATGGTTTTGGGATTTTTCTGTAGGAATGGCATGTAGGAACCAAGGTGCTGGCTAGTTGGAAGGACCCAGGATTGGCTGGTAGGACAGGACAGTGGGGCGAGGGACCTAAGCCTATGCGCGGGACAGAGATTGCTGTGCTCTACCGCAGGGTCTAGTCGATAGATAGATAAGAGAATGAAAGGCCGGGGTTCTGATGGTGAGAAAACTGGCCATTGTCAAGGGATTGGAGGGCTTGTTGAAAATGAAGACAGTAAGTAGTGGGAGGAAGTGACCGGGACGTGGTTGTAAAAGAGGAGTAGGATGTTTAAGATTTTAGAGGTGGAATGGTTTTGGATTGTGCCGTGGTGGCTATGGAACAGAGTGGCTAACTGGAGTTCTATTGCCTTTGTACCTCTTACCCATTTAGGTAATAATTAGGTAATATTTCTTATCTTGACATTATAAATGCAGAACAATGAAGAAAACCAAGTAGTAAGCAGAGTGTTTGTTTAATTTAATTTTATTTTTTAATGGTAAAAAATGGCAAATTTTATGTCATGTATTTTACCAACATAAATTTTCAAAAAAAGAAGTACATACAGCATATTACACTTACACATAGAGTCCAGTGATAGGTAAACTAATCTACAGTGCTGGAAATCAGAGAGTATGTATTTGGGATTGTGAGATTTTTTAAAAAATTTCATTTAATTTTTATTAAATCAAAATTGATTATACATATTTTGGGGGTTCAACAATATGTTAAACAAATCAATATTACTAGCATATATATTGTTACAGATTGTAATTGTTCTTTATGCCCCTTGTCCAATCCTGCCCCATCCTCCTTCCTCTCCCCCTCTAATCACCCTAGATTTCTTCTCTTCTTCTGAAAGA
This sequence comes from Cynocephalus volans, assembly GCF_027409185.1. Lineage (NCBI taxonomy): Eukaryota > Metazoa > Chordata > Mammalia > Dermoptera > Cynocephalidae > Cynocephalus > Cynocephalus volans. The sequence continues at coordinate 29,584,535 of NC_084461.1, read as the reverse complement.
ATAATGGTTACTTTGTTGATTTGCTGCCCAAATGATCTGTCCAATGCTGAGAGGCGTGATCAGGTCCCCCAATACTATCATAGAGCAGATGTCTTTTCCATCACTATGAAATGGATTCTGTGGAGACAGACATCCTCCTCCTTTCTTTATCTCTGCTGGTGACTCTCCTTGTGTCATCTCACTCCAGTGGCTGGTGGACCAATTCACGGCAGCCATGGTTATCGTGGTGGCTGTGGTGGGCCACCCACATGGAGGAGTTGTTTTGGGCCTGCTCCGTGGTGCTGGCAGTGTGCCTGGTTGTGGAGAGTGCCCAGTCCCTGGTTCCATGCCCCAGGTGCCCAAGTGGGTCCCAAGGTGTTGGCACAGTGTGCCTGGTTGTGGGAGGGGGGTCCAGTCCCCAGCTCCTTACCCTAGGTAAGGTACTAGCACAGTGTGCCTGGTTGTGAGAAGGGGTTTTGGTCCCCTCCATGCCTTGGGTCCACAGCAGGCCTCAAGGCACTGGTGCAGTGTGCCTGGTTGTAGGAGGGGGATCCGATCCCCTTCTCCGTGCCCCGGGTCCCAGGGAAGGCCCTGAGGTGCTGGCACTGTGTGCTTGGTTGTGGGAGGGGGGTCAGGTCCCCTTTGCCATGCCTCGGGTCCACGGCAGGCCCCAAGGCACTGGCGTAGTGTGCCTGGTGGTAGGAGGGGGGATCTGGTCCCCTTCTCCATGCCCTGGGTCCCAGGGCAGGCCCTGAGGTGCTGGCAGTGTTCCTGGTTGGGGGGGGTCTGGTCCCTTTCTCCATACCCTGGGTCCCCGGATGGGCCTCGGGGCACTGGCATGTGGTGCCTGATTGTGGGAGGAGGGTCTGATCCCCAGCTCTTTACCCTGGGTTCCTAGGCTGGCCATGAGGTGCTGGCATGGGGTGCCTGGTTGTGGAAGGGGGGGGTCTGGTCCCCTTCTCCATGCCCCAGGTCCCAGCGCTGGCCCCAAGGTGCTGGCACAGGGTACCTGGTGTGGGTGGGGGGGGGGGGAGTCTGTTTTCCTTCTCCATGCCCCGGGCCCCAGCACAGGCCCCAAGGCACTGGCGAGGTGTGCTTGGTTGTCCGAGGGAGGTTTGGTCCCCTTCTTCATGCCTTGGGCCCCTGGGTGGGCCCTCATATGCTGTCTTGGCATGCCTCATTGTGGGATGGTGGGTCCAAGCCCAACTCCTTATCCTGAGTCCCTGAGAAGGCCCTGAGGTGCTGGTGTGGTGAGCCTGGTTGTGTGTGTGGGGGGGTCTAGTCCCCTTCTCCATGCCCCAGGTCCCCGGGCAGGCCCTGAGGCACTGGCATGGTGTGCCTGGTTGTGGGAGGGGGAATCTGGTCCCCTTTTCCATACCCCCGGTCACCGGGCAGGCCCGAGGTGCTGGAATGGGGTGACTGGTTGTGGGAGGGGCGTCTGGTCCCTGGCTCCATACCCCGCGTCCCTGGGCAGGCCCCAAGGAGCTGTCATGATTTTGGATTGTGTCATGAATGTGGCTATGGAAGTCGCTAACTTGAGTTCTATTGCCTTTGTACCTCTCACCCATTTAGGTAATAATTAGGTAATATTTCTTATCTTGAAATTATAAATGCAGAATTAATGATGAAGAAAACCAAGTAGTAAGCAGAGTGTTTATTTTTTTAAAATTACTTAAAAAAGGTTGTTTACAGAGATGTGGATTTACATAACTTGGCGACAACATTTTTAAAATGTACAGGCTATTCCATATTATTGCACTTACTCTTTAATATATAAGGCATTTTATTTTACATAAATAAAGGATAATGTATAATATCATACAACAGATGTGGTGCCAATTAAGTCAACCATAAAATTAAAGAGATGTATGTGGGAGGATGGAAATGAAACCCAACCTACTTCAACCAACATGGTATGTTCTTGCAGTTACGATTTACATGTTATAACACATATTTACCCTCATAGCTTATTGTGAATGACCAGTTAAGAAAAACAAAACAATAGAAGTTTTAGTAGGACAATACCATTAGTGTTCACTTCAGGAAGTGTGAATTTATTAGACTAATTAGAAATACTAGTCATGCCTTGAATACTGAAGACAAATAAATAGCTTTCTATCTTAGGGTCAAAGACAGTTGAGCTTTTGCTTCTTTCCTTAAATTCCAACTATTGGCCAAGGAACCCTTCTGGCAAGATATAATAGAAATGGCAATGACTTTAATGGTGTCATAAACCAGAGGTCTACCCTTGTACCTTTCAGATAAGAGAATATTAGGGATTCTCAGAAGGAGATCCCATGGCTCCACATTGCTCTAGAAATTCCTGTCTGTCCACATAGGACTGTGCATTTCTTATTAGAAGGCATAGCTGTAAGAGTGGAAGCAAAAAATGATTTTCAGTGTTGACTTCAAATAGTCTCGTCACTTAGGCAAGAAAGCAGAAACCATGAAATTGACCCGAGACAGTTAAAACAATCTAGCATGCACCTTGCACTGACTTTCTATAGTGTCCTACCTGTAATTGTAGTGAAAAGTAGAAGCTAAATCAGGTCTTTCTAGCTAACTCCTGTACTATATTCTCCTTTGTATAGCTTGTTGAAAAATGAGAAATCTGGGCTTAGACAAGCCAGATCATGTGCATCTGAGGGACCGACCTCTCTGGGCTGGCTACAGAAGTTTAGTGGGACTGGTCGCTCAGAAAAATGATGTGCAAAGGTGATGGCTCAAGCACCTCCATGGTCCGGGGGGGTCATAGCCATACACCCAAGTTGTACATTATTCAAAAAAATCTCCAACATAAAATGGTAGCATTGTCATGCGCACAGATATGACACACGTAATCTCCACCCGTATTCCCAGGATTCAACGGGTTGGTCTGTGCCACCTGAGGATTTCGGTTGTAACTACATAGTTCTGCTCCTTTACCTTGACAGTGACTCATCCTGTGTCTCCATTTTCCTCCTCTTTCTTATGACATTTTGGTAAATGAAGCTGATGTGGGTTTGGAATTTAAGAAAACAGTATAGTATGAGGGGAGAAAAACCCAACTCTGTGATGACAACCAGCACATCGAATGTGAACAGCTACTACAAAGAAGCTTGTGCTTCAAAAGGAGGCGCACGCAGGGTGAGTTTCACGAGCAGCATGAGTCACAACAGTCTTCTGCAGTGAAACATTTTCGGCAAAAGGAAGAATTTGCAAAACAGGAAAACAGAAAGAGCAAAAACTTCAGTCACTGCAGTCATGTCTTTACACCAGGTCAAGAAAACAGATCCAATACTTAGAAATGTTACATTTCTTAAGTACGCTGGAGAAGAGGAGAAAAACCAAAGTCCTGTAAAAGGATTATTTTAAGCTCCTCTATTTGGATTGTAGATATAATGCCTATGTTTATAAATATAATTCCAAGGACACTAAAGAGATACAGTACTTGATTTCTAAAAATTAGTTTAAATTAGCAGTTGGAGTGCATAAAATGTAGAAATGGAAACCCAGTGACTGTGGTATTTTTGCCTGTTCTTGCATCAACCAGTCTTGAGTTCAAGCACTTACTCAAGACAAGTTCAGAAACTAGATGCATGGTGCTTTCAGATCTGGAACTTTCTGCTCCTAAGCTGTGAAACTCATGGCTATTTAGTATAGTTTACTGGAACTACTAGTCTGTAAAACAGCCTTATGACTTATGTTTTTGGAGATAGAAAACGTTCAACAATTCATGATGATCAATAACCCATTGAGTTGAACTCTGCATCCATACATTATACATTACACTCACTAAAAAATATTACTTTCTGTATTTTGATTTTTCATTTTCAGATAATTCCTGAGCTCAGCCTAACAATTAGGTCATAATTCATATTCTTTTTTTTTTTTTAAGTCTCATTTTCTTTTCAGGGTAACATTTATAGACCTATAGCTCCTCCTTCTATTGAATGTGCCTAAAAGCATTGTGTCATTTACTTACGAAATTCTATAAAACTATAGTCCTCTTAGTTGTGACATCTGTGGCACCCCTCAGACTTTGTTCGTTCCCTCATCACCAGGATGTTGGGAGAGCTGGCAAGAGGGATGCGACGTTCTGGCTGTTTCAAATGAAGACGGGCATGTCACATCTTGTATCCCCATCAGCAAACATAAAGGGGACAGGCACTGGAACAAAATGAATGCTCCACCCTGGGTGAGCCAGGTGGAAGGCTTCCAGAGTCCAACTTTGCTGCTGTGGCACACACAATAGGTTAGGCTTCGTGTGCAAGCACAGACTTGGAGATTTTTATAGGCCTTGTCTGTACCGATGTTTGTTGTTTTAAGAACCCATCGTTTAAAGTAAAGTAAGAAAAGGGAACTGAGAAAAGGAGATTCTTGTTAAAATTCATGAAGAATTCTTGTGCTTTCTAATTACTAACTGCACTTGTCCTTCTGGGACAGACTTCATAATATTCCAGGCATCGAAGTGCATGAGCCCAACCAGAGGTTTTCCATTAATAGCAAGAATTTCATCTCCAGCTTCTATTGTTCCAGCTTGTTCAGCTGCACCACCTGTGAGAATAAATGCAGAAGAATGGCTTAGCACTTCCATAGTTTTCAAAAAAATTCCAAGTAGGCTTAAAGAAGAAAAATCTCTAAATGATATATCATTTATTCTTAGGATAGGGAAATACTTCTTAAGACAGAAAAAGCGTATATCCATAAAAATAAAATGGACTACATAAAAAATTTCAACTCTGTAACACCTTTCCCTCTACCCCCACAAAACATAAGCAAGATAAAAATAAGTAGCTCACAAGGGGAAGATATTTTCAATGTATTTAATCAACAAAGGGTTAACATCCAGAGTAGGTAAAGAACTACAAATCAACAAGAACATGACAAAGTAAAGTAGGGCAAAGGAAAATAGCTAAAATCCAAATACCCAATAAATGTAGAAAAACAGGTTCAACTGTTAGTTGTTAACAGATAACTGGCTGATATATCAAGTTCTGAAAAACCAGTGATTACATGATCATAAGTGACTGTGGAGATTACTTAACTGATTACACACAAACATACTTCTACTATATTATAGCTTTGCGTAGGATATAGCAAACTTAGGAGCTTTGAAAAACACAATTTAAGGCTTCCTCCACCTACCTTCTTGTACACATAGATCTAAAACAATCACATTGAAGAAATGCACACTGGCTATGGAGGCATTTTATCACTGAAAAAACAGCATTGAAAAAAAAATTCCCAAGTATGAAAATAAAAATCAGTTTTAGTTTTCTCAGAAATCTAAATCAGATCTCAAAAGACTGAGCAGATGTATCCATTTTATCTTAAATTTCTGAAAGTCATTGTTAAATATTTGATATTTATAAACAGGTAATTATAGTTGATTATAAAAATTACTAAAATAATACCTGAAAGCAATCAGTTCAAATGCAATCCTCCCAAGGACAAAAACATTTTATGTTGATAATGATGGAGGCAGATATTATCAGAAGAGAGACCACACCAATGTCAGCCCCGTAGTGGGAGCAAAGAGAATGATTTAGTCCCAGTCACTGCTTTCTCAAGATACACATTTTTGGAAAGACCAAAGCACTGTTCTTTGGCATAACCATTTATACCTGGGGTAACACATGTACCCGATGTCCTGTTCTAGAATGTTAACTGAAGGCCCCAGGCAGGTTATGTGAAACCATAGAATGTGTGTGTGTTCACCTGGGTCTAAGGACACGGGAGGTTCCAACCAGGCAAAACAGGAGGCTGTGTGTTAGTGGGAAGCACACTGAATGAGCAATCAGACTGGGTTTTGGTCTCAGTTCTGTGATTTCAGGCAAGTTACAAATTTCTCTAAACCTCAGTTTTCTTATCTGCAAAATGGTGATGGTAGTATCTGCCTTGTTATCTCACTAGGTTATTACAAGGACCGGATGAGAGGGAGTAGGTGAAAGTCCCTTAGGAAACTTTGGGTGTTGTGCAGACCAAAGGTCGTGCCAGCATTTGTACTTCTTTTACATGAGGGAGAAATAAGCTTCTCTCTTTCTAAATAACAGTTTAAACCACTGTTATTTAGGGTTTTTCTATTACATGAGGCCAAACTGAATTCTAACTGATTTGAGCAGGATACGTCTGTCTCTCCATTTTCTGAGATTTGAAAAAAAAAAAAAAGTCCTTTGAGGGAGCTTTTAGGCTTTTCTCCAGAGGTCTTACATAGCTTTTCTTTTGACACATTCTTAGTTTCCTTGCAGTTACTGTGAATTGGTGTCACATGGTGGTAAATCAAAAAGCATTTGGCTTTTTTTTTTCTTCACTTAATACTGTTTTTGAGCTAGTCCTGGTTAATATATAAAAAATGTAATTTATCTCTTCAGTTGCTATATGGCTGTCCTTTTTATGTATATATTTTATTTATCATTCTGCTACATCCAGAAGTTTAAATTGTTTCATAGCTTCCATTTTAGTAAGCACTGCCAAAGTTTTCCCCAAAGAGATGAACCAATACATACTTCCACCAGAAACAATGAATGATTTCCTTTCCCCACATCCCTGCTAATACATCATATTATGAGATTTAGTTTTGGCCAACCCGATAGATTAAAAAAATGATTCCTAATAGTTACAGTTTTCACCCAATAACTAAGTTTGAGTATCTTTTCCTGTGTTTCTTGGCCATTTAAGTTTTAGCTTTTGGTGTTTTTTTGTTAGTTTTCTATTTGCTTCCCTTATCCAAATTTTCTGTTTGTATTTTTCTTTTTTCTTTTTTGGCAGCTGGCCAGCAGAGGGATCGAACTCTGGACCTTGGTGTTATGAGCACCCCTTTTTTTATTTTTGGTGGCTGGCTGGTATGGAGTGTTTGCATTTTTTCTTATTGAGTTATAGTTCTTTATATAGTTTGGACATTAACCCTTTGTTGATTAAATACATTGCAAATATCTTCTAGTCACATATTTTTTATTTGCTTATAATTTTTTTTGCCACAGAGTAAACATTGTTTTTAAAAAATGTTTTTCTATTATGCTTAAGAAATCCTCCTCTGATGTTTTAAAATAATGTTATTGCAGATATATAGGAAATTCTGTTGATCTCTGTATGTTGATTGATGAATTTATTAGTAGTCTTGGTGATCTATTATATTGGCTTGACATTTGATTATCTTAGATTTTTTTTTTCAATCAGGAAGAACATATAATTTTCCAGTAATGAAAACTGTGTTCCTACATTTCTAATTTTGTACCTCTTATCTTCTTGGCTTACTGTATTGCTGAGCTATTTGGTAAAATTGTGAAAGGAAGAAACATTTTGGAAGCAGCCCAAACACCTAACTGTACTAGTGACAATGTTCTCTACCCTTTACCTGGATGGCTACCACTTCATATAGTACATTAAAAATAACTATTTACTAATTTTTTCATGGATAAAATCCCTGATCTTCAACAAAACTTTGGGGAAATTTAATATTTAATTCCTTTATTACTCAAAGGATTTTTTGTCTTAGAGAATGCAAGAAATCAACATTGCTATATTGCTCTCTGCTGTTTGAGCTAAAAGGCACAGAAAAAATGAACAGAAAGTCTGCCCATTAAATTTATAAGTATGAAATATGAGGGAAGAAGATGAAATCTTTGGATCAGCCCTAAATCTGTACAAAGAAACTAGATTCCCTAGTCTCCTAAAAGAATGTAGGGATCTACCATATAATATTCAGAAATATTTGAAAGCCTGTTCACAAGAATAAAACTGCAGATGTGTACATAAGAACATCTAAAACACTTGTCTGTGGAACCATTTACACAGCCATTTTCATAGGTTTCTGGCCAGATGCAAGAGACAACAGCCAAGAAGTTATCCAGGACATCGTGTCCCTGCTTTGTTGGAGGCAGATCTGGAGGCTGCTTCTCCACTTTAGTGCTGCAGCTCCTGTGGGATCCCTGAGCCTGGCCTCCCCACGCGATCACAGCCCAGGTGCTGCTTTAGCCGGCTTCAGCTCTGGTCCTTTGGCGCATAGGCCTTGGATACCTTTTTGGGCTGTGCTCCTGACCTGTGAAGGCTGCGTGCCTGTGACTAACCATGGAGGCAGCGACTCCAGCTCCTTTCATTACAGTGTCTTAAAAAACCCATCTCACTATCGCTCGAGTGATAGTTTAGCTGGGTACAGTGTTTGAAGCTGATAAGTTTTCCCTCAGTCCTCTGATGGTGTTATTCTGTTGGCTTCAGTCATTCATGTTGCCAGTCTGATAGTAGTGCCTCTGTGAACAATCTGAATTTTCTCTTCGCTTTTTAGATTTTATTTCTTTTTTTGGTGGCTGGTTGGTATGTTATTAATCCTTACATTCTGAAACTTTGTGATACATCAAGGTTTGGGTTTTTATAAAATTCAGCCATTTTGCCCTTCTTTGATCAGAGTTTTGTCAATTTGAGTAACCCTTTTGTTTCTCAGTTCTAGAAAATTCTTAGTCATGACTTATCTAAATATTTTTCTCTTATTCTGTGTTTTCCTTCTGAAATTTCTTATCTCTTATCACCCTTTTGTAATTTTTATCTCTTTACTCCCCTGTGCTGTGTTTTCTGTGGCTTGTTCTATATTTTTACAGATTCTGTCTTCATATGGATAGCAACAGATGTGTCCTTATGCACTTTGTACTCCTGGTGTGAAAGCTGTCCCTTGTGAGTGCTCTTAAAGTCGAGTTGTTTCATGTTTGCTCTAGCTTGGCTCTCTGGATTCTAATACTCTGTCAACTTGACGAGTTACTGAATCTGGGGTTTTCTCTCTACCCTGGCATCACAAGCCCAGGGGCCACACACAGCATACCACACATAGCAGGGGCCTGAATTCTGATCTGTGTCTGTCTTCTACTTGCCCATGGGCCATGAGCAGGCAGCCTGTCTTAGTAAAGCAGAGATGTTTTGACCCCAGTTCACTGCAGAGATCAGGTCCCAGCTCTCCCCATCACAAGATGCCTGGTGCTAGTTGCCCACAAATTCAGGGGGTTCTCAGCCCCTGCTTACTGTGGGCCACAGGGTTACACTGCAGCTCTGCTTACCACTAGGGGCTTCACTTTTGATCCATAAAAATTTTTAAGCACAGCTCCTGCTGTGGATTGAATGTCCCCCCAAACTTACTGAAGATTGAATTGTGTCACCCAGAGTTCCAGGCCTGCCCCATGGAAACTACTGAGGGTGGGAAATCCCATTATGTTAATTGAAAGGTGGAACCTTGAAGAGGTGATTAGATTGTAGGACCAGGCTGCAGTGAATGGATTAATAATGGTGGTCAGGGACGTGGTTCTGAGGGCTTTAAAAGAAGAGCACATGAGTCTCTCTCCCTCTCTCTCTGCTCCACCATTTTCTGCCATGTGAGAACCCTGCATTGCTGTAAAGCCATCACCAAAGAAGACCATCACCAGATGTGTTCCCTGGACTTTGGACTTCTCAGCCTTTGTAAATTTTGTTGTTTTAAATAAATTATCTAATTCCATCTATTTTGTTATATAAGCAACAGAAACAGACCAATACAGCTCTATATCTAAAAAAAATGTTTTTCTCTATTAATACTATAGGTCAGGAGTGAAGAGAGGCTTTGGAATTCTTAGGTATGATTTAGTTTGGATCTGTTTGTCCCCTCAACTTTTGTTCCCCCAAAGCTCATGATAAAATCTGATCCCCGGGCCGGCCCGTGGCTCACTTGGGAGAGTGCAGTGCTGATAACACCAAGGCCACAGGTTCGGATCCCTGTATAGGGATGGCCGGTTTGCTCACTGGGTGAGCGTGGTGCTGACAACACCAAGCCAAGGGTTAAGATCCCCTTACTGGTCATCTTTAAAAAAAAAAAAAAGAAAAGAAAAATCTGATCCCCAATGTGGCAGCAGTGTTGGGAGCTGTGTGGGTCATGGGGGGGCGGATCCCTCATGCATATATTAATGGCCTCCCTAGGACATTCTCACTCTGTTAGTTCCCATGAGAACTGGTTGTTCTCCAGTTCAAAGGAGCCTGGTACCTCCCCCCCCCCCTCTCGCTTCCTCTCACCATGTGATCTGCTCGTACCCACCAGCTGCCTGCTCTTTTCCACCATGAGTAGAAGCAGCCTGAGGCCTGTGCCAGATGCAGCTGTCCCAGAATTATGAGCCAAATAAACCTTTTTTCTTTACAAATTACCCAGTCTTGGGTGTCCTGTTATAGCAACAGAAAAGTGGATAATACAATGTAATTACAGAAATATACCACAAGGTCACTATCTAGATGGTCATTTAAAAAACCACCACCCTTAGGTAAGAAGAACCAACCTTATTATCTGCTGTCCTACTTATTGTTATATTCTCTTACTTTAAATGGGTTTCTGATCTATTTGTGAGTGTAATTATATATAGATATCGTTGGTACAATTGTATTGTTAATATAATTGTTCAACTCCAGAATCTGAAGAGATTTTTGAGAACTGTCCAAGATCATAAAATGAATTATTCAAGTTCACGAGGAAATTTCATATTTACCAACTATTTCAGTAATATCTATCTCCCATCTAACTTCCTTACAGTCTAGTTTATGAGTCTAGTATTTTAGTCGATAAGATCTTGGCTGATATGAAGGACTTCTGACTGGCAAGTCCGATGACATTACCTAGCTTGGTGTAATAACAGTAAATATCAATCGAGAACAGAGATAGGAACGTGCAGCTCAGGCGTGTAGTGTAGAGGTTTGGGGCACAGACTCCAGAGCCACACACCTGGGTTTGAGCCTATGTGACCTCAGGTGCCTCCATTTCTCTGTAGTTCAGTTTCTGCTTTTGTAAAATGGGGAAAATCATGGTACCTACCTGATAGGGTTGTCATGTGGACAGCACTGAAACACTAAATCCTATCTGTCACAAAGCAGTAAAAACATTTTAGATTTTTAAAAAACAAACTTGATTTCCAAATGCAAGGCACAGATTTTTCATTGAGACGTACGTGGAAAGAAAACAGGTAGTAACAGGCTGATTGAGTTTTCTAGGACATTACCTCTGTACACTCTTTTAATGAGCAGGGGCCCATCTGCAGACATAGATGATTTCCCTCCATCCAGACTCAGTCCCAGCCCAGCCTCGGTCTTCAGCACTTCAACACACAGAATGTCATGGGCAGCTACGCTTCTCCCTGCAGCAGTGGCGTTTGCCAAGATAAAAATGACAGGGTAGCTCTTTGTGCCACTTGTCCAGGTGCCCCCAGATGCATTACCTTGTGCACCCTGGGCTCCTAGCACTGAGTCCCATCTACCCTGAAGCACTTATAACAACATTTGGGCCCAGCATTAGTGTTGCTCTCCCAAATTTGGAGCTGCCCTCCTGGCCGTGTTCCTGTGGTACTTGTGTCTTCTGCTCTCCAGTGTTTCTGCAAGCATGGAGAATGCTTCTATGCCTGAGCAGAAATCCCCAGAAGAAAAGCTGCTCTTGTCAAGCCCCTTTCATTGGCGGCACACATCTTAGTGAGAACTGAAGTCACTCTTGGGGAATCAAATCTGATTTCCTGCCTTCCCTGGCTACTGAAGGCAGTGGAGTGTCACCATCTGGTACTGAAAATTGGCAGCACCAAAAAACTCAGCCTCATGAAGCACCCAGTCTCACGTGAGACTGTTATAATTGACTCCAGAGCTCCCTGGGACCCCGCGGAGCTTCTTTCCTGTCCCTTTCTGCCACTCATGCTCCTGGGGAGGGAGACCCTGCCTCCGGTGTAGCGGCCTGCATCACACACCAGCTGCCTTCACTGGCATCTCACTCCACTGTGGGCACAGACGTTTCCATGGTGATGCCTGCTCCACAGCAACCAACTGGCGCCCACTCTGTGTGCTAGTTTGGAGAGGCCAGGCTGGGGGCTCAATAGGGATTGTAAACTTGCCTTTTATTTCCCTTCCTTACGTGCTATATCAGCCAAAAATGTCAGGGTTGTGCACAAAGGCGCACTTAGTTGCTCAGGAGGCAGGGGAAGGACACACACAAATTAAACTGCCCGCTTAACGCATTCATCAGGGTTGAGGCTGAGCTACCGTCATCATCTCTGAACATAAAGGCCAGTCCATTACTGTGTTTAAGGAAAGCCACTCCACATGATCTGAAGGACCTTTACTAATATTGAGAGAAGCATGGTTTTCCACAGTGATTTTACTTGCTGCTAAACAGGAAAACGGGCCTATGACTGTGGCTCTCACCTCCACTGCATTCTGGCATCACCTGGGAACATTGACAAGGTGCTGCTGCCCCGCCCCCACCCCTCAGAGTTTAGTTTCTGACTTAACTGTGCTGGGGGAATTTCCTGGGCTTTAGGAATTGTTTTTGTTTTTGGTGGCTGGCCGGTAAGGGGAACTGAACTCGTGATCTTGGGGTTATAAGGCTGTGCTCTAACCAACTGAGCTAAACGGCCAGCCCCCCGCACATTAGGGTTTGGAAAAGCCTTCCAGCCGCCACTAATATGCAGCTTATCAGGCCCCAAGCTGGATACTGTCAGTGGATGGTGAGGAATAATTGCACAGGACCAGGCAGACCCGGGGCAGCGGGACTCTGGAACAAGAATACATCTAAGAATAGGAATAAGTTTAGGAATAAGCATACATTTAAGCGCGCAAAGTGCTTGCAAATTGATGAGCCCTGCAGGGTCTGGTTCAAATTAGATGCCCTGAAGGTGCTGCAGGAATACTTAGTGATTATCCATGACGGAGAGCCTTCCATATGTGAGTTTCTGAGTCTTAAAGACTCTGGAAGCTGTTAGGATTAAGTGCCGGGTGGTTTCCTTTGATAGGTTAATTGCCAGGAGCCCCCTGAAAACGCTCCGCGCGGCTGAGACGGTGCCAGGGCAAAGCTGGGCACGGCGGGTCTGACGACTGAGGTGCTGCCTCTACTGGGAAGGGCCTCAGCTCAAGGCGGAGCAGCAGGAAGACGAGGACACCCCTGCCACTGCGGGGGCTTCTGGACAGGAAGCGTTTCTCATTTGTTTAATGGAATCAGCTGTTGTCAGCAAACCCTTTACAAACAGCTCAGGCCACAGTGAAGCCCAGTTGAGCAGAGGAATTCAGCTACCCTCGACTTCTCAGAGAGATGCTGAGAAGGAAGAAAAGGCCCCTCCCAGAAGGCAGTGCCCGACCTGAACTTCTGTAGACTCTGCTTCGCCCTCTGGACTAAGGAGAGACTTCACTCCTGAACACCGAACAGAGGGCACTCAGAAGTCCACAGCACTCGTGTGAGGGTGGCCGTCAGCCTGCGCCCCAGAGACAGAGGCGGTACTCGGTTCGGAGGCTCTGGGTGTGGAGGGCACAGAGAAAATCTGCCTCTGCACCTCTTCCAGCAAGCTGCCCTCGGCTGAAGAAGGCTGCAGTCTGTTTCCAAACACAGAAACACCTTGGCCCCCTCATTTCCTGACGTTCTTCTAAAACAGGACAGAATGCCAACTTTGATGTTTCCCAAGGTAAATCTGGGATCCGGAATGTCTCCTTCAACCCTGGTCCCCCCATTGCAAGGGTTTCTTGTTTTACTTACCAGCCCCTTGAGTCCTCACAAGAGGATGTGAATATGGAAGGGGCTTCCTGCCTTCTTAGGACATTTAGAGAAGTGGTTGAGCAGGCATTTTAAATCTTCAACAGTGTGGCTTGAACTATGAGGGGATTTTTGTAATTTATCTGTAACACAGCTTTTGCAAGAAGCATCCAAAAACACTAGACGACTTCACTAACGTTTAATGTTTCTGACCCAGAGTTAGCCGTTATTTCCCTTTATGTCCCATCAGAGTCTACTTATCTCTCAGCTGCTGACACCCAGCTGGTCGTTGAAGTGATATCTTACCAATTCCAGGCTCCGGGGGGACGGTCTTTCTGCACAGCAAGCCCTTCCCGTTGGCTGTGGGAGGCTCCTGCCTGGTGGAGGGTCTGGGCTGGTCATTCCCTCTCTTGATGACCACGAGGGCGTCTTTGTGCAGCTGTGCCTGGTGCAGAACCTTCAAGACATCCCGGTGGCCTAAGCCAGCCAGTGAGGCACCATTGACTGACAGAAGGAAATCCCCTTGGTTCATGGTCCCTTCCTGAGAAGCCGCCCCCTGAGAAAACACCCTGTGGACCTGGGACAAGAAAAGGAAAAGGGAACAAGAGCCACATCTGTTTATGACCTCCACTGAAAGCAAGAGAGTAGCTGCTAATCGGCAGGAAAGGAACTTTCTAATGACAAGTTTTCTAAATCATACAAATAGTTCATCAAACGCATATTCAGTGTGGGGGTGGAAATACAAATGTAAGCGGCAGAGTCTGCTCACATTTTTCCTCAGCTTCTCACGAGTGTGTGATGTGGGCCCAGCATCCGTGGGGCAATAACAGTACAAAGATGAATGGGACCTGGGCAGGTCCAGTGAAGAGGCCTCCTTAACAACCCCAGAGCAATGCAAAAAAAGCAAATGCAGCTGTGGTCAGTTGATTCTAATATTTTTCTAGTGCTTAAATAAGTTAGGCACATTATAAGGATGTACAGAATTGTGTTTATACATACTGGCATTCGGCCTACACATCGTGTCAGCTATGTATTAAAAATGCTTATCTTTCAGTAAAATCTTACATACTATTTTCCCTACTTTTCCATTTTTATGTTGGTAGTAGAGAACAAACCCCAGCAGTCTCTGAACCCACAGACTGGGATTTGTGTCCTGATCAAATTCTGAGGCTGTTTCAGGAGTGACTTTCCTGAGAGCCTAATGTCATGGTCACTTACCATGACTGACTTTGGCTCCACATCTGTTCCTCCTGCCACGCTGAATCCCAGACCTGAGCCTTCTTTTTTACTCAAGACTATGAAGCAAACATCTTTATTCTAATGAAAACAGGGGAAAAAAAAAAAATTCCTTGCATCAAGAGTAAGGAAGCTCTGATGTAAATCCTTCTGTAAGTGCTTGTCACCCCTGACCCCAGTGATTCTTCAGCTGTCACAGAAACATCGGAGGAGCCCCGTCTCAACCATCCTGCATCCCTTCTGGGTGGTGCTTAAACGGGAAGTTTCAAGGGTCCACCCCATAGCTGTAGACCACAGGGAAGGTGGACATGAACAAGGATGGGGCAGGGACAGTTTAGAATTCTCAAATCTTCAAGCCATTTAAGGCATTAGATTATGTCTTCCCAAATCTGATCGTAGCACACAATCTGCCCATGAAGGAAACCCTTTATTCTACAATTCTTTATGTCTACAATTTAGCAAAGCCAGTTCCAGCAACAGCATAAAGTGTTAAGTGCCATGCGGCAGGATAAGAACACCTGAGGCCGTGTGTTTTATACACTTTCCTCCCCATGTCCAGGTCACTGGATTTCAGGTGCAATTAATTAACTGGTGCCATAAAATATAAAGTATGTTAAAACTGTTAACCCATATCGAGACTAGAACATTCTTAGTAGTGTCCTAAAGAAATAAAAGACTCGGGCCAGCCTGTGGCTCACTCGGGAGAGTGTGGTGCTGGTAACACCAAGGCCATGGGTTTGGATCCCATGTGGGGATGGCCGGTTCACTCACTTCGGAGAGTGTGGTGCTGATAACACCAAGTCAAGGGTTAAGATCCCCTTACTGGTCATCTTTAAAAAAAAAAAAAAGAAATAAAAGACTGTCCTCTGTTTCAAACATCAATCAAATGATGTCTTGGAATAAAAGATTTTAAAATAAAAAATTAGCTGGGCTAATTCTTCTGAATTTTGACTTCCTTCACCCACACACTAGATATGATTCATCAACGTTTTAAAGATCTGCATTGCTAGGTTTCACATGAAGTGATTTATCATCCATCACTTCTAGGGATTCTCAAACATAGCAATAGAACAAGATCTAATAATAACCCTTAAGGACTGATTTGATTAGAGAAAGTGAAAATGTTGGTGGAGAAAACCACCTGTATAATGTGCTGGGGAGGAACCCAACATTTAAAAGAAAAAGTGTTTAATCTTATTCCTAAGTCATGAGGGCCAATTCCAAGCACTTTATACCTCTCTAAAGAAGTTCATTCAAACCAAGGCCCCATATGCTGATACTAACTTTTGGGGGGTTGGGATGTGAACTTCATGGGCACCTTCAACCATGTATGTGCTCAGGCACAGATCCATGGAGAGAAGGATGACAACTAGGCTTTCTTTTTTGACCGGTAAAGGGATTGCAACCCTCGGCATAGTGTGGTCTGCACCATGCTCAGCCAGTGAGCGCACCGGCCATCCCTATATAGGATCCGAACCCGTGGCCTTGGTGCTACCAGCGCCGCACTCTCCCGAGTGAGCCACGGGGCCGGCCCGACAACTAGGCTTTCTAAACAAAAACAGACGTATACGACCCAGTGACCCAGTAAATGATTTCTGTACAGCTTCTAGGAGGTAACGTTGATGCTGAAATATGTAAACTTCTCAGATATTTAAATGCCTTATTGCAATAAAGGGAAAGAATATTTGAAAATATTCTTCTGAATTCTAGGACATATTCTCACCAAAATTTTTATTTATTCAGATTTTTTTTTTCCAGTTGTGCTTGAGGATACAAGTATACTAGAAGCTGACAGGCCAAATTGGGCCTCTCTGAGAGGTTCAGCATAGTGTCAGGGAGGTCAGGGCAACCCTCAGGAGTTCTGCAAAGTGTGGGTGTGCTGCAGTAGGAAACCCGGGGCTTGTTTTCAGCCCCTCTCTAATTTCTCATGCATCATCGTGCGGCCACAGGAAGTAGTTCTGTGCACTTCAAGTTTTAGCACCTACAAACCATACTCATTGGAAAAAAGCAAGGCAGGAAACTTCTAGTCTGAAGATGGCAGAGTAAGGAAATCTCTGCTCACCACTCCTCTCTGAAATCAACTGAAGACAGTAAGAAAATAAAGCTGCTTGCTGATGAAAGCAGGAATGGTCTCTAACACCAAACCACAACACTTGCCTGGTGGTGAATATGGTGGTGGGGGGTGGGGCAGCAGCACAGAAGGTCCCAGAAGATGCCCCTAAGGGCAGCTCTAAGCATCCTGTCCACACACAGTCTATTTTGTTTATGTTCCCTGAAAATGTGCAACTACTTATTTGTGTGGTTGGTTGAAACTTTTTTGTTTTCTCCTTTTACATTTTATCTAATATTGTAATAGGGGGCAAAGGGGACCCGGCAAAGCGTGACCCCACTGTGCCACCTTGACTGGAAGTCCCAGAGTGAGACTTCCACACGTGAAATGCTTGCTTATGGTGACACCTTGAGGGAGGTAGGGAGAGAATGGAATGTTCCCTCTCACTGAATGTGGAAAGTGCTGACATCTGTCTCCTCTGTTGCAACCACCTCCTGGCCATCCCAGCTAGCCTCTTACTAGATTAGATGCCGAGGCTGCTCCTTAGCTGAGAAACCTTGCAGCCCCTCTGGGTAATATTCAAATTTCTGGAACAGTGTTCTCAGATGACATTAGTGACCCAGGCCCATTACTACTAAAGAAAAATGATTCATATTGCTGTTTTCTCTAAATAGAAAATATTCATTTGTATTAGGGTTCAAATTTCTATGGACAGTCCTGAATTAATGTTGTTCTTCAGAGAAGTGTCCTATATGTGAAACCATGGTTTCTATTGTTATTGTTGACTGTCACATCTGACTTATTTAAAGACTTTATTTGTAATTACTAATTAGCTTGTCTTGTACTTCAGGCCATGGTAGGATTACAGCTATATAACTCTTCCTTCACCAGCAGGTGGCTCCCTTGACTAGGTAGTTTATGTCCACACGTAGGTGGACAGCAGTACTGTGGTCATTCTCCAAAATCTCCAGGGTGCCTAGTTCTGCTTTGAGGACCTTCTGCAGACAAACTCCCAATGCAGGGATGGGGAGGATGGTAACTAGTCAGTACAGGGGAATTTAAACAGCTCTGTGGCACCTGAACATCCAGGACAAGGTCTAGCTTCTGAAGTCAGCTAGCAGCAAGTGAAGTCAGACTGGGTCCAACTCACAACCCCGGGCAGCTGTTCCAGGACTCGGGCAGGCTCTCCGTGGCTGTCTGTGCTGGTGACCCCCACCTGGGCACTGACCCTACCGCAGTGATTCCTGCATTTCACTCACCTCTGATTGTACTTTCGCTTCCTGAATGAGAGTTAGGATGGTAGATTTTGACCCCACTGATGATAAAACAGACTGTAATCTTTGCTGGTCCCCCGCCGAGACAAGGAGTTGATCCAAACTAAATAATATAAATATATATGAGAAACATTAAAGAAAAAAGCAAGTTCTCCATCTTGTAAGGATGCATTTAACATGACCACCTTCCTACTCTATTGCAGGTATTTTCTGATCTTCATGCTCTCTCAGTCACACCGCCCACTCCAAACTAATTGAAGAATCCTGTGTGCGGATCAGGAATGCCACTCACTGCCAAAGGCCAGAGAAGGGCTACGGATTCAGGAATCTCTCCGAGATGTGAGGGGACCAATGCAGGAGTTTAACGGAACATTTCTGACCATATTTAAAAACATTTATAGGCTCAAGTGAAATATTTTAAAATGTCAGAAATTCCCCGTTTAACTCCATTCACCTTCAAAGGCCCAGATCCTCCCCTTATTTTCCTTCCCCACCCGCCCATCTCCCTCTCGCGTTGCTTTTGTTTAAGTGCCATGTCCTGTAGAATTTTCTACTCAGAGCAACATTTTGAAAAATGCTTTTTCCCTGCAGGCACTTTTATTTTTCCAGTAATAAAGGGGCTAGATGCACTGTAGTATCCTGGATTGGATCTTGAAATAGAAAAAGGACATTAGAGGAATAAGTTCAGCAAAATTTGAATAGAGTCTATAGTTCAGTTAGTAGTGTTGTTCCGACATTGATTTCTTACTTTTGACAAATGGACTGTGGTTATCTACGATGGTTAACATCGGGAAGAGCTGGGTGAGAAGTACCTGGGAACTCTGCATTATCTTTGCAACTTTTCTAAAAATCTAAAACTATTTCAAAATAAAACAAGTTTATTTAAATAAAAGGGGAGGGGCAGATACTTACGTTACTGACCAGCTTTTTTCTAGATCCTGGGTGGTTTCACCCACATTGTTGGCTGAACTGGGTGTCCCAGACTCCCTGGCTGGCGAGCTGCTTCCTCCTGGGCAGGCCCTGTTCCTGCCACTCCTGGGACATGCAGGGGCAGCTGGTCCATCAAGGCCTCTAGCAGGGGAGCCAAGCGACCTCCTGGGAACGATCTCCAGCTCTGTTTTGAAGAGCATGGTGGTCGGTCCTGCCGTGTAATTGTCGCTGCAGAGCTTGTCCAGGTCAGGCATGCTCAAGGCCCTTAGTTCCTGGAGCTTAGAGTGAGAGAGAGGCGCGGGCTGTGTGTGGCGCACCGAGGACTTGTTCCTCCTGATGGGAGAGGCTGGGGTCACTGTGGGGGTGGGAATTCCTGAAGAACCAAACTTTTTTGGGGGGTCTGATTCAGGGCCCTTGTTATTGGTCTCTGGTGGATTCTGCTGGGAGACGGTCAGCGTCATGCTGGACGGGGACTTGGTCATCTGGGGGACAAGGGCGCTGGCTTCACTTTGGCTTTCGCTGCAGGAACTCAAGCTGCGCCTCAGAGACCTCGCTGCTGGGTCACTGGGGTGGCTGAGGCTCCCCGAGGCAATGCTGCCAGATGACCGTCGCCCAATGGGGGGCTTGGAGCTCACCGACAAAAAGGGGGAAGGCCCGGGCTTGGCTGCAGGCCGGTCAGCATTGGCCAGGTTCTCAAAGGACTTGATCCGCTGCTTCACAGAGAAAAATGAGGTAGATTCATGGGGCCAGTTCTGCTCATAGTAGTAATGTCTTCTGGTGACTTTGATTTTGTCTGTGACCGGGCAGCTCGTCTCCTGTATGGAAATGATCTCCCCGGGGTCCGTTGCTGGAAGGTTCCCTGACGTTTCCAGCAGAGGCTTGACACTGTACACACTGTGCCCGTTAACCAGGCCGAGAAGGCTGCCCTTGGATGCCTTTGCCTCCAGGAGACCACGGCTCGCCACAGGGGTCTGGCTGTTCTGAGGAGAGTGACCTGGGCTGTGTAGGGCATGACCCTCCCTTCCAAAATGGCTCGAGAACTGGGCTGGCATGGAGTAGGTCCTGGTCGCTGGCCGTGGTGTGAAGTAGGGATGGTCCTCCCCCGCGGGGCCGGTGGGTGTGCCGTTCTTGGGCATCCCTAGGGCCTCCGGCAGCTGGCTTGACGGTCCCTGGGGGGAATCTGTCTTTTTAGCACGCAGCTGAGGGGACAAGGATGCCAACCTGGCCACGCTGAGCGATCTGTGCATTTCCTGCTCCACCTGGGAGGCACGCGATTCCACGGAGTGGTGACAGAGTTTGATTTCATTCTGCTCCTGACAGCTGCTCTGGGCCCACAACCCTCCCCGTCTGACACTTTCAGCCGGCTTGTCACCACATCCACTCTTTGGCATTCTTTCAGAAGAAATCTCAACTAGTTTCAGCTGGTTTGTTCTCTCTAGGGGATCGCTAGCAACGGTTTTGCTTCCTTTTTCGCCAGGCGCCCTGGGTTGGGTGGCTTCAGAGGCTGAGGCCATCTGTCTATCCCCTGCCATGGACGCACTGCTCCCTGATGCAGCAGGACTCCCTAGCCCAGAGTCTGCACAGGGCACCTTGCCCTCTGACCCACGTGTAGAGGATCTGGGGGCAGCTGGGCAACCTCTGCTGGGTTCTGAGTGGACAGCCGTGTGGAACCTACTACACGCATCTTGCTCAGGAAGAGTCTTGGTGAAGCTCGGGGGTGGAATGGGCATTTTGATGCTCGTGTCTGACGCCGAGGGCTTCAGTGACCCAGGGGCGGCCAGGGGTGGCTTGCCCTCCAGCATACACTGGGGAGACTTGGGGGTGGCTATGGTGTGTTTGTCGGGCCCCTCGTGGTCAGCTACCTGGGATCGTTGTGACACTACCTTAGAGAGCATTTTGTGGGAGCTCTGGGGTGAAATGAAGGATTTCCTGTGGTCTATCCCACCAGCTTTGGCAGTGTTTGCAGCGGGGGTCTCTGAACTGACTTTGCTTTTATTTTTGATGCTCAGTCTCTTCAACTTGGGGCCACATTTGGGCTTCTGACAGTTACTTAGAAGTGTTTCCATGGAACCCTTTTTAGGTGTGTCTTTATTTTCCAGAGTCATCTTCAGCTGAGGAGGGCTATTGGCCATGGCAAGCCCCTTTTTGTGGTTCAAGCTCAGTATCTGAATTTTGGAGTCAGGGCTTCTGGCTGCCACCATGGATTGTTCCTTCTCAGTTTTGCTCTGCAAGTGTGTACCTTGGTTATTTTTGTTTATTTCTTTAAACCAGGCCATGATGGGCCTCCGGGAGGTTATTTTTGGTTTCTGTAGCAAGTCATCCAGGTCTTGACTTTCAGAGATGTGTAAGCTTGCCAAAACAGATTCTCCGTTCTTAGGGACAGCCACATTCAAGGGGGACAGATTTTCAGTTGCATTAACATTTGTTTCTTGTTTATTCAGGGTTTCATCATCTAGCAGGTCATGTTCCAACCCATTTACCACGTTAAGGGAGCTGAGAGTGACCGGGGGGTTGTGACAGTGCCTGGCGACTTTAGAAGGCTGACTGTCTTCCACGGCTGAGCTAGTGCCGGTAGTCTCCCTCGTGTCTTCTGCACACATGGGCCTGGGGTCCTGCAACACGCTTACGTCTGCATGAGTCTCCTGCTCCTGAGAGCTTATGTCCCAGAGAGAAAAAGGCTGGGAAGCATTTGGGGTTGAAGCGCACAAGGCCCCTGGCAAGAAGGAGGCTGTCTCACGTGGGCTCTGCAGTGATGCACTCGGAGCACTGTGTTTCAATGGCAGGACTTTGGCTAGAGCAGGGCAGGGTGCAGCCTGGGCAGGAGCAGGAGGCGTTGCGGGTGGATCAGGCAAGCCATTTGTGGAACAGATTTCGATTTGCTCCTCCTCAGACTCTGTAGTGTCTTCCTTGTGAGAAGACCCATGAGACCGGGGAGGGGGCCAGCTGTCCCCAGCGGGAGCTCGCGGGGCTTCCGTGAGCGACTCAGGGTCAGAAGAGGAGTCCTCGGCATCGCCGTACATGGACGAGAGAGACGGCTCCGTACTGTCACCCAGGCCCGACAGCGAGGTGCTGTCTTCGTGAAAACTGCTAAAATTTCTAGAGTAGTTGCTCAGAAAGTTCTTGTTCACAGTAAAATGTTTGTCAGGATGAATGGAATCCAACAGCGAAGGCTGGGAGGCCCACTGGGGGGCGGGAGGGGCGCCAGGGGCCCAGGCCTTCCTCGGGGAGGGGGTCTGGTCACCCGTGGCCGGCTCGGTATGGCAGGAACCCGGACAGTTGCCCTCTTGACCCCCACTGTCCCCTTTTTGAGAAGACTGGATCCTTGCTTCAGAAGCATCCAGCTCCTTGATGAATCTGTCGATGTCTGTCACGGGGCTCTCCCTGCTCCCCGCCAGGCAGCAGTGCCCTGAGGCACTGCCACACGCCTCTTTGGCCTTGCCAGTGGACAGTGGCAGGGGGAGGCTGGCCTGCAGGGTCCTCGCAGATATGGAATCTGCTGCCTCGAGCAGGGCAGGCTCCTGAAGTGTTTCAGGCACACAGATTCCTGTCGTTGGCAAAGCCTGACTGGGGTTACCTGGAGCTCCTTGTCTTTTCTTCTGGCTTGTCAGAGGGTCTCGTGATGGGATGGCACTAGCTGGAGTCACTCCCTCTGCCCCGTGCCCCACTCCCCGGGGACCAGTCGCCTTCTCATTGTAGTGGGGCGAGCTGGCTTCTGGAGCTGCCTGAGTCTCGCCGAGGTCAGCACGAGCTGCTGCCGTCTCCCCTGGGGACGCGCTGCATTCACAGGCCACGTGGATGGTACATCTGCCCTCGGACTCGGGGGCCCTGGGAGGCACAGGCTGGACCTGCCTCACGTCCACTGAGGTCTTGCTGGGGTCAGGACCAGCAGCCCCCTTCTTCCTCAAGGAAGGGATGAGACCTGGGGAGCCGTCCAGTCCTGGGAGAATGCAGACAAAAGTGGGGTCGTAGGGGAGATAAAGGGGACATGTGAGAAAACAGAGAACCTCTCAGCTTTAAAAAAGTTGTAAACAATCTCAGTATTTTTTTTTTTTTCTTTTTCAGAAAGACATTCCACATCCTAAATGTGGGCCTTCTTGTCTTTCTGTTTTTGTCTCTGAAATTACAGGGCATACACATCTAACAAATACCAGCCTGCTTTGGATGCTCTAAAGTAACTTGGACTAGCTGGCAGAAGGAACATTTGTGTCTGCCTGTTTTTCTTTCTTTCGGTTATTTTTACGGCTGGGAAACACCAGAAATCCTTCACTTGGTTTCTTTACGTGATCCACTCTCACAGAAGCCGCAGGAGTCAGGCTGTTGTTCTGTTTAGTTCTTAGCTCTTGCATGGATTCTGCAGAGGTCCTGCGGCTCTCAGTCCAGCGTCTGGGCTTAGCCTCCCGCTGGAGATGTCAGCAATACCGGACAGTGTAAAACAGCCCAAGCACCAAACCTAAGGGACTTGCGTTTAGCACAGGAGATGAGGCTACCCGGGGAAAACATACAGAATGCTACACACGGGACACAAAGTCTACATGGAGCTTAGCTCTGGACGAAGCTTGGAAGAGTGCGAGAACCCGAAGTCCAGATTATTCCCGGAGCCTTGACAGAGGAGGTGGGGACTTGTGTGAGGTTCACAAGGGATGGTTTGGGCAGACAGCGACGAGGAGAAAGCAGAGACAGTGGAAGGAAAGCAGAGAAGCAAGAAAGAGCCTGAAATCTCAGAGGCAGCAGGGAAAGGTGACGTGTGCCAGCAGACGGGGAGGTCAGGTCATCCATGAGATGCTTCTGAGAGCCACTCTGTCCTGGAGGTGTCTCCTTCTAAGTCCCTGCACACTCTCGGGCTAATCTGCCCACCTCTGGCACATTGCATCTTGCAACAGGGGGGGAAACTGGCATAAAAAAGAACACAGGATTAGCTATTTCCTTAGGAACTGTGGGTCTGAGGTTGGAGTGGAAAACTCAGTCACTCGAGAGCTGCTCATTTGAGAAATGTCTACCCCAAATGTTATATTCATCCCACATCTCCCACAGAAAACCATCTTAATCATGTATGTTTTTTCTCCTGAAGTTCCTATGTGAATATTTATGAATGAATTATTAGGATTTAGCATTGTGCTAAGAGTTTTTCCAATAATGAAGGATTTAGCACCATGCTAAGAGTTTTTCATGCATTAGTTTTTCTCCTGATGCTGTGGGGTAGGTCCTGTCACCATGTGCACTGGAAGGATGAGGAAAGTAGGTGCAGAGTGATTAAGCAACATACCCTACATCACAGAGTTCACAGGTGGTAGAGCCAGGGGTCACCTCAAGAAGCTGGCTCCACAGTCATGCTCCTGCCTGAACCCTAACTATGTGGCCTCTGTGTAGAGCACTTGGCCATAACAAGCTTGGATCATCGAGATGCCCATGGAGACTGTACATCACTCTCTCAGGCCACCCGTTGTGAAAGGCCAGGGACCTGCCAAGATTCAAATCCACCTGCTCTTCTTTTCCTTCTCTGCTCAGCCTTTCCTGAACTCCCTTAAGCATAACCTTCCTGATTCTGCTGACACCAAAATTTGGGGGAAAGTAGCAATGACACAAAAGGAAGGGATTTAAAGGCTATGTTTTAGTTTCAGATTTACTCGTTGAACAAATCCTAACAGGCCATTTTTCTTAGCAATTTGACTTTATTGCCAAGTGTGTAGCTTCAAAGAGTTTTATTTGAGGGAGATGAAGTAACACTGAGACAGGCAGCCTTTGATGTCACCTTTCAAAATAATCTTTCATCTGGAAACTCCCTAAATGCCCAGTAATGGGAGGAATATGGGCTCAATGACAGCACCTCCGCAAGACGGAAGGCCCAGCAGCCTTCACAGATGAAGTTGTAGGTGTGGAGGGACTTGGGGGACAACAGTGTGGCTTCCTCACTAGAGTAGGGTACAGGTGTGCTGGTATCAAATTGTTAGTGCCAGGGCTGGCTCAACTCATGCAGGCTTATGAGCAGTCCTGTTGACCCCAGCAGAAAATATTATTTTTTATGGATGTATGAGGTAAAAAAGGTCATGAGGTACTGGCGACCATGAAGTCTTTTTTTTTTTTTTTAAATAAGAAAAGAAAAGAACAGGACTATGATATATTTATTTTCTACACACTCATATATGCACAAGACTGAAAGGATACATACTGGAATATTAATAGAGTTTTTTTCTGCAGCTTAGGTGATTTTTTATGCTATCTTTTAAATTTTCCCTCTCAACTGTTATTTGCTAAGTTTTTATGATTAACATTCATTCCTTTCATAGCAGAGTTATTTAAAAATTTAGTGACGAACAAGGGGTCTATCCTCCTGATGCTGCTTTGGGGCTTTTCTTGCACAGCTCTGACAGCTCTCCCAACAGCTGCCACCTCCTTTCCTCCTTGTTTGTGGGAGCCAACCATCAAAGGAGAAAATTAGTTATTGCTGGAAAGCTGAAAAGGATCTAAAAATCAGACCTCACAACCAGCACATCTCAGCTGGCCATTTGCTCACTGTAAAACAACAAGTTGAACTTCGTTCCTTTCTGAAAACTTTCTTAGAAAAATCATGTGTGTGTGTATATATACATACATACATATCTCACTGAGTGCATATTATATACTAGGCAGATATGTACATACATATGTATGTTTTTCCTTGGGATGGTCACATACATACATATATAACTTATTGAATGCATATTAGGTATTAGTGTTACAAGGGCTCTACATGAATCATTTCATTGGTTGCAACGAACGGACATGAGTGACTTGCCCAGGGTCACTTCCCTTGTCAAACTTTGGAACTTGGATTTAAACCCAGGCAGCCCTTATGTTGTGCTCATGTGCTTAACTACCATGCTGTGTATATATAGTGTTGGAAACTTAAAAAGGAGGCTTTTCCTTAAAAGGTAAGGTGTTCCTTCTTTTATCAGTTATGCAATTTTGGCTCTTTCCCTTAAAACAGGATATGTTTTGAAGAACATCCTTCCACAGCTAAACTATTTGAAATAAAACTACAAGGAAGAAGGGCTGCTACTAGCAGTCAAGGTGTCAGCAGGACCAGTTGGTCACAGATAGCTTTTTAATTGGGACGGAGAGAGAAAAAACTACTTAAGAGACAGAAGCTCTAAAAAATACCGGGATCAAATACCTCACATATAACCCACAAGCCCTAGAGGGCGCCAGTGTGTCAATGCAACTCAATAATCAGTCCCCATAATGAGGATGCTTATAAAGAATTAAACATATTATGGTCCAATATGTTAACTATATGTTAATTAAATAGAGCACATATATTATTTATTACATATTAAACAATCAGTTCCTCGCCCTAGTATTTTGGCTGCTTGGTGGATGCTAGGGACACACCGTTCTCCTTTCTCAAGGCTTGTTACCTGTGGGAAGTCCAGAGAGAGGAAGACAGAACCCTCGCCCCCCAGCCTGCACTACGCTGGGTCAGTGCTCTCTCAGGGGTGCACGAAGCACCATGGAACACAGGCGGGCAGTTGTAAGGGGAGGGGGTGGGGGGAGACCAAATGTCTGCACTGAATATAACACAAGAGAACTTTACCTGTACAAACTCATTTACTTAAGGTACAGACCCTCAGTATTCAGAAAAACTTGCCTATCTAGAATAAGAAATTCCTCAAGAAAGGAAGGAATTTTCTGCACTAGGTTGTGAATTAGGAGGATGATGGTGTCAGTGAAAAAAAACAATCCCCCCGCTGCTCCCCTGCCCCATTCCAAAGCAAATATGGGTTCCAAGAAAACTTCCAGAGGATCATTATACGGAACATGCACTCTTAAAATGTATGAAGATGCTGGCCTCATGTGAAGCATTATTTTGAAAGTTATTTGCAATAAAGTCAAATTGCTAAAAAAAAAAAAAAAAATCTGTTAGTTTGTTCAGTGAGCGAATGTGAACCTCAAAGAACAGAAACCATAGTAACAGCCTCATCACTGATGGAGGAATGCATTGCTTCAGGTGTTAGGGGCTTGTGTTTTATTCTGTGAGTAGCCGTCAAGGTATAGAGTTCTGAGGTCTTAAAATTTTATAGGACAGACTTAACAGGTGAGGCTATCTCATTTCTCTCTGCCACCGTAGTTTCTGACCAATCAGAAGGCCAGCACTGCAGCAGGTAAAGGACCTACTGCCAGCAGCAGAGGGACCACAAGACTCCAGCAAAGCTCGACAAATGGCCATCACAATGACCGCCAGCCGCTGAGAGTCTCCCACCCCGCAGAGTACAAATTTAGAATATTAATTTTCAATAAAGGCCTCCAGTGAAAGAAGCAAAGTCAATTCATCTTGATTTAAAAAAATCGCGTTTTGCAATATTATTTTGGAAAACTACTAGATGACAAGTAGGCAAATAAATACTGAGATGATTTCTGCTCCCATGATGTTACTCCATGTGATGAATGCTTATGACAGTTTTTCAGTATGGATTGTCTACTCTTCCTTTGTGGAGGTTTCTATTGCCATTTCTCAGTGCATGTGATTTCACATAAGCAGAGTGTTGAGATTCTGAAGGATGTGACATCCTTCCCATTCATCTTGTGTCTCATTCATATCACAAAATGAGTAAATAGTATCGAGTAACTGAAAACGGATACACTCAGCATGGAATTAAAACTAGGAGCTTAAAAGTCTGGCCGGTTAGCTCACTTGGTTAGAGTGTGGTGTTGATAACACCAAGGTCAAGGGTTTGGATCACCTTACCAGCCAGCTGCCAAAAACAAACAAATAAACAAACAAAAACTATGAGTTTAGGCACAATGATATAATAAAGTTGTTAAAAAGAAGCAGTGTTCTAATGTCATTAATTTGTATGAGGGTTTTTTCCCTCCTCAAAATTATCCAGATGAAACACTTTTATTGGGGTATCTACCCTTCTACCTTTAAGCTTAATAAATGAAGAATTAATCTTACCAGTCACGGGTTGCTGTTCCTGCTCTGTTGCAGGTTGGGGCAGGTTCTCCCTGGGTTGGACAGCGCACAGAGCTGGCCCACTGTCTGTAGGGACACGTCCATCCTCGATGGTGAGCTTTCCCAGAGATTCCTAGCACAACCACCACAGGTCTCTGTAAATAGCTTTCAGGTTTTCTGCATCATTAGACAACATCATATATATACAGGAGAGCTGGCTTGGGAAAAGTCAAAAGAGCCCCAGACTAGGAGCCAGAAGATCCAGACTCTGGGTTTAAGATCTGCTAGAATTTCATGTGGTCTTGTCACCTTCCCTAAGCTTCACTTTTCTTGACTTTAAAATGGAGATAAAAAGACTTGCCCAGTCTTACTCTTAGAGTTTAAAATAAAAGATTAAATGAAAACAGTGTAAAAACAGCATGCAGCACACAAAAGACTACATAGATGTAAGATATTACTGTTATTCTAGTGCACAGAGATATCCAAGACTGTAAAATCAACTCCTGAGTTTGGTAGTGAGGGAGAGGACTAATCTGGATAAATGAAATTGACATTTAATATTTCAAAATTTCACTTTGGCCAAGCGTCAATTACTTTATCTTCCTTTATCTAATAACCATGACAAAAAAAAAAAATATTAAGACTTTAATATTAAGACTTTACTAAAAAGCTAAATCAGATTTACTTCAAATTTACCCTTGAGATAATGAGTCATAAAGTGGCCCAAAGGTAGCATCAGAGGAAATAGGTCAAAGGGACAGCGTGTCTTTCAGCTCCTCTTGCAAAAAATCATTTCACAGTGTCAATTACTGGCTGAGGGAAACCTACATGGGGTTTAACTCAGTTAATTTTCTGTTTGCTAGTAAGACACAAATGTAATATAAAAACAGTAGAAAAGTTTTGGAGCTACATGGTGGTGGCGGTTGCATTGCTTTGTGAATGTACTAAGTGCCGCTGAATTGTACACTTTAAAATGGTTAATTTCACGTTATATGAATTTCATCTCAATTAAAAAAATAGTACATGAAAACCAAAGACCATCCATTTACCCAAAGAGAAAAGGTCTTTTGGCTTTATTTTAGCTCCCAATATTTGTGGGTAAATACTTTCTGGCAATACATTCTATTTTCTTTCTTATATAGAAATAAAATCAAGTTTTGAAACTAAGATTTTCATGAGAAAAATTCAACTCTTTTGTACAAAAGGTTTAAATGCTGCTCAAAAATTGTTAATGGTCTCTTTCCCTGCTGGCGCCAAGTTGCATGGAGACTTGGGTGCATCTGAGATTTGGCTTCCCCCAGTAACCCACGCTGGCCGAGGAAGGCGTTGCTGCCTGCTCTACAGGAGGTGGTGAAGAGCGCCCGCATCTGAGAAGCTGCCAAAGCCTCAGATAAGCGCAAGCCCACCTCTGCGTGCTTGCATCCAGCTGTGTGAGCCTGTGAATGTCAACAGGTGGATGGAGGCCTTCCGTGCTGAACACCAGATCAACCTAATTAAGGTTGATGACAACAAGGAATTAGGGGAGGGGGGAGGCCTCTGTGAAGTTGACAGAGAAGGAAAATCTCGGAAAGTGGTTGGTTGCAGTTACGTAGCAGTTAAGGTCTATGGCAAAGAATCTCAGGCCAATGATGCCATCAAAGAGCACTTCAAGTGCAAGAATGGAACAAATAAAAAATTTGGCTCATAGGGGTCATTGGTTAGCTCAGTTGGTTAGAGCACAATGTTATAACACCAAGGTAATGTAGGATCCCTGTAGCAGCGAGCTGCCAAAAAAAAAAAAAAAAAAAAGGCTCATGTTCCTGAAAAAAAAGTTTCTAATTAGGAATACCAATTCAAAATTGCTGAAGCTCTTATTTGAATAAATATAAGTTATTATAAATAAAAATCCTGATTTGCTTTTATTTAGTTATCCAAAACTTGATCCTTTTTAAAAGAAGGAATTTACCCACTGGCCAAACATTACATTTTAAAACACAGGCTGGTTAGAGGTAAAATATAATTTTTGAGGAAAAAGAAAAAAAAAGATGTGCATTTCTGTTTTAAAAAGTAAGGATTTTTAAAAAAGGACTTCTGCCTAGTATAGTTGTTAATGACTTTACATTTTCCGAGTGAACTTACACATATGTTTATATAAACCACATGAACATACATCTTTATAAACATGGCCTTATAATTCATCTCGGATTCTTTGCTCAGAGAGAGAAAGAAATTATTTATGTTGAGACTGTAAACAACATTAATTTCTCTTACTCTCTCCTTGCTAAGGTAGAGGTATTGTGAAATTTTTAAAAATGAACAATTACATAATTCTAATATACTTGTAACCAAGTAGTAACATAAACAATATTAACTTGCATTTAATGTGGTGCAATACTAGTTAAGTGACTGCGTCCCATTATTTCACGATACAACAGGGTATGAGTAGCTACAATTATACATAGTCACTACAGAAAGTTTGAAAAAAATAAGGATCACTCATAACCTTGTCAGCTGGAGAAAAATTTATTGATGGTCAATAAATGATGGACATTTATTTGATGGTCATCTCAACTCTGTGGGATGAAGGCAGATAGCACCATCCCTGTTTTATAGCCCAGGGAACTGAGGTTCTGGAAGGTTCAATAACTCGCCCAGGTGTCACTCAACTAGTGCCAACTAGTCAGTGGAGGAGCTGGGCCCAGGCCCAGGGTTATACTCCACCTGCAACATAATGCCTTTCCATTGTCAACACTAGGCCCCGTGTACAGGTAAGAGAGAGGTGACATCTTTTGGTCGAATGATCTTATGACTAATAACCTCCTGATGTATTAATAGGCTCCCAAGCCCTCCCTGTATTTCAATGACTGACTCTGTTAAAAGATAACTCTCCAATCGCTAGTAACTAATACCTTTTCTTTCAGGCAGGTTACCCTAGGCTTGATAACAGACTTCATATTCATTTACACGATATTCACTTAGATTCAAAGTAACTAAGAGAAAGTCAGTTACCTTCTCTGTAGTTCCACCTGGCTGAAAGCCAGTGACGGTTACTTTGACGGAAGTGGACTGGACTTTTAAGTCTAGATCACACGGTTCATCAGTTCTGCCGGTCAGGTTCACTGTGTCTGAGCTGCTGGCCCTGGCCTCGGGCCTCTTGCAGTGTGGGCTGACCCTGGCCACTGGTTTGTGCCTGGACCCCAGGTTTTCATTCTTCTGCTGGGGGGACCTGGAGCCCTCTGTGCTCATCAGACTCTGGGTGCCTGCATAGACTTTGTATTCCAATTTGGGTGAACTCTTTGATCCTGACAGTTCCTTCTTCCCCAAGCCTCCAGGGCCACTCTTGGCCTCTGCAGAGTCCAGCACGTTGGCTTCATGGGAAGTAGTGTCCACCATATCCTCTGGGACACTCTTCTCTAAGTCCACCGAGCTGCCAAGGACAGGCACTGAAAAGGCCTTGCTGACCCGTGTCTTCTGGGGTGGCTCTTCTTGGTTGTTGACATCCATGACATTGGAAGAGGCCGTCAAGACACGCCTAGAGTCACCCCCTGTCAGAGGTCTGCTGGGACCCGGCAGGGCCCCTGGGAGTGAGATACAGTCCCCCTGTCCATCAAACTCTTCCTCGTCACTGGCATCATGGCAGCCCACCCTGCTCTGACGGAGGAGCGGGTTTCGGAGGCCCTGTGGGCTTCCAGGGAGACTGGCTTGTCTGGCAACTGTCACCTGCTTGTGGAAGAGCCCAGAGGCCCATTGGCTTCCTAGAGACACAAGGCTATTGGCTCTGGCTTTTCCCGGCTCCTTGTGAACTGGCAGGGGTGGAGAGAGAGAAGTCAAATGAAACCGAGTTTCCCATCTGGCCTGGTCTTGTAATCTAACCCCATCATGACACACCAGCGTTCCCACGTTCACAGGTGCCAGACACACAACCTCTGGCCACTGGACACCAGGCTTCAACAACATGGCTTCTCGGGAACTACACAGAGTGGACAGCCTATCTCTTTTCTTTTCCTACTGGCCCCTTCCTTTTTTTAAAAAAACCTCAACCTCTGGATTGTTAAACATGCTACGGTCTAGAGATAAAAACATGTAGTGCTTCAACCTCCATGAAGTCTGACATGTTGCTGGGGTTCAACCTCAATGCTGCTGCTGAGAATTGCTCTCTAGAAGGATGCCTGAGGACCAGCGACATGTCTCACACGCCTGGGCCTTCTTTCTCATGACCTGGGGTCCTTCCTTCATCTGCAGAAAAGGGGGCTTGATTAATAGGCATGTGTACTCCAGGAACATGGTACAGTGAAGACTGAGCTGTCTTACTTCTCAAAGATGATCGATATCAACTCCTCTAGGCAAGGGAAGAAAGCATGGCTGCTTTTTATCCTGCTAAATATAGTAAAAAAATTACACGTGCATCCTCCTGAGATGTTCCTATCAGAGAACAGAGTAAGCTCATCAACAGCTCCAAGTAAGATGCTCGTCACTGATCTCCCCCAAGACGGGGGGATTTTCTTGCTCAGATATTAGAAATAAAAAGGAAACCTCGTCATCAGCAGAAGTCTGAGAAATTAGTACGTTTCACATCAGATTATTATCTCATATTATCTTGAGCAGATAATGAGATTTAAAAAAAACCTTTTGATAATATCTGTCTGGTATGAGCTGAATCTTTCACTTACTGCCTTCTAAAAAGAACTAAGTTAGGACCTAAAGAGAGAAAGGATCTGGAATTTGGCTGGGATTTCTTAAAATGTAAGGGCGTCAGGTTGCTCACCCAGATTTGATGCCATAAAATTCCAAACTACATTATGTAAATGGCACCTAAAGGGAGTCCAGGTTAGTCACTTTCAACCGCTGGTGCAGAACGTGTGCTGCATTTTCCAAGGGTAAACTCTGTATTTAATCACGGTAGAAGATGGCTCCTATTCAACCAGAGGCATGGCTTCCAGCTCTCTTTTCACGTTATAGCACCACGACAGTTAAACCACCACAGCCCCCAGCACAGAGGTGGAAATGAGTAATTGCTCCCTGGAATGCACAGCCCCAGGCCCTCCCGGGCTCCCCTGCTTACCGGAGGTGCCAGGAGGCAGGCTGCCATCCTCCGACGTGCTGCAGCTACTTCCCGGGTGGTCCTCGTCCTCAGAGCCAGTCACCATGAAGTCTGACAAAGGACCTGGCACATCGTGGGCAAAGTACTGGGAGAGTTCGGATTCAGAAATAAGGGAGTCCTGTTGAAGGAGAAAATGCCCGATGACTGAGAAGACGTACTAGGAGCAGATGTTTTAAATGATAATTACTTCCTACCTTTCCAAGAACACTTTGTTCTAATCCACAGTCATTGGAAACAGCTGTGATAGTAAATGCCCACTTCCATTTACTTTAGGATGGCTAAATTAACAATTAATGAATAAAAAGGTGACTGCTGCTTGCCAGACAATGTTTTTAGAGATTTTTTTTTTGGCCAAATTTTTGGCAACGATCAAACAAGCCACAGCAGTGGTATATCAACCATCCCAGGAAAAACATGGGGGAAAGGATAGGAAAATGGAATGAAATTCCAAGACAACTGGTTCAGCCAATTGATTAAACAAACAAACAAAAAAAAGGAAGTCTGAGTCCTGCACCCTGATCCTTAGGGACTTAGGAGGAGTCTAGCTGAGGGAGGTTACACAGTCTCCATACAGTTTCAGGTCCCAAAAAACCAACTTGAGCTGCTTTATTATGGAGTTTGCAAAGTTATTTTTCAAACTATAGTTCAGTTCTTTTATTTCGTTGCTCTATTCTTTCCCTGAATGAATATTAACTAAAAGAAACACACATCTGTGTATTTATTCTCAAATGAACCTTGTTGCTATTTCCTGTATAAAGTGGCAAAAATGACTCATGAGTAGAAATCTGGACCGTGCCCTCAGGCTTGACTTATGGGTTCCAGGAATTGGTTCGTGGTCCAGCTGAGTAAGGTAGGTAGCGGTGCGCCTTGACTCACCTTTTTTGCAAAAGAGGGACTCTTCAAGGGGGTACCTGTTGGGGGGGAAAAGCCACCATACTGTCAGTGAAGCTCAAGTCACAAATAGGCTCACATCCTTAATTAGAAAAGAAGGAGCCAAACATATTAGACAAACTCCCTTTGCTGGACTGGCACTGATGGGTTGTGTACACAGGTGTAGATGTGTGTGCAATCTACCAGGGTACCTATCCCCACTCCCATCCCACCTCTCCAGATTCTGCTCACACTTCAAGCCCTAAGTTGGATGCTATTACCTCTACCAGGATCCCAGTTGGAAGTAATTTCTTCTTCTGAATTTGGAAAATATTGTACACCACCCACACATCAACTTCCACATCAGCATATTTTAATTTATGAGTGGATATGTCTCATCTCTGTTTAACAATCTATAGAGCAGAGATGTTGACTTATCTGACCCCACAGAGCTGGGCACTGCACCTGTTACCCACTAAGTGGTGATATTTGCTGAGTGTAATGAGGGATGAAGGAACAAATGAACACCACCCAAAAAACTCATGAAAGAACTTGGAAGAGGGCTGAATATCTATTGCAGTTGTTAACTGAAGGATGAAAAGTCTCAACATTTAGACTTTAAATTGTACACCATGAGTAAAAGAGACCTTGGGCATGAGGATCATGTTTTAATAAAATCTTTTCTAAATGACTGAGTGGAAATGTTGGGATTATGAGAGCACAGCTTTCAGGAAGGTCAGGATAATGAACTGGTGGAATAAAAAGCCTATTGTGGCTGTGTCCACTTTAAATATATTAATTATGAGTGCAAATAATCAGGGTATTTCATCGCTGCCAAAAAAATCCTATGCCTTCTTTTTTCTCTGACAACCAGTAATTCATGTCTCAGTTTCTTTTCCTCCTGGACATCAATCTGAACATCAGTAAAATCTGGAGCTCAGAAATGTTTGAAGAGCCTCTCTAGGTTTCCTTGCTACAGGAAACATCAGTTTTAAAACTCTATGCAATGTTTCCTATCTTAAATTCACATGATATTCCTACTATTTCAATCCTTCTCTGCCTGAACTTTTCCACTTAAGGAGGAAATGATAATTTTTGCTGCCTCTATTACCCTTTTTGAATTGAAACTTTTTAATTGATGTAAAAAAAGTCACAGGTTTTTGGATGGATAATACTCTGCATCTACCAAATTACTGATATTTTGGTATCATTTCACTTTCATCTACAGCATTTCAGATGAATCGTGCCCAAATACATGAAATCCAGCTAACTCACTATTGCAAATTATTTGAAAATAGTATAAGAAGAATGCACGATTAGATCTTTAATGAAGCATATTAAATAACTGCAGAAATCGAAAGTAGCAGCCAAGAGAAGGCATAGACTCTCTTTGACAGCTATTTTCACCAACCTTGATAATTACAAAGAATCCAATAATATGGTACCAGGGAATGCCCCCCCCCCACCTGGAGAACTTAATGAGAAACTCTTCTGAATGTTGAATGAAAATGCGTACAGTACCTAAGCCAGGGGAGGAATTGGCTTCTTTGCTCTCCTGATAAGTGCTGCGTGCTATCACTTCATCCATTTCCTGCTCAGAAACCTGATTTTCAGCAGAAAGCACAAATTAGATGTTTTTATATATTTATTTCCCCCCATAAAAGTAGCAAAGGCCAGAGCCAGAGTTGAGTGCAGATAAAGAGGCAAACCACGGGGTTAAAGATTATGACCATCTCTGAAGCAATAGCTCAGGGCATGTAAGAAGTACAGCTGGGTTAATGGATTGCTTCAAATAATGTTCGCATAACAAGACCTTCAATTGGTTCCCAAGTTCGTTAAACAAAGCATTCAGGTGCTATAATTATCAACAGATGCTATGATTATCATCTATCTCTAGAACAAACTTCTAATTCTTTTTAAAATTTTAAACAAACATGCAATAGTGCAAGAATAGTATACTCTTCACTTAGATTCACTACTTGTTAACATTTTGCTACATATATACGCATGCACTCTCCACCGCCCCACCCCCCATTCACTCAGAGCTATAACTTTTAGCTAAACAATTTGCTGGAAAGCTGCAAACATCATAACATTTCACCCATAAATATTTTAGCATGTATCTCCTAAAAACAAGGACTTTCTCTTAAATAACCATGATAGTATTCTCAAACTTAGGAAATTTATTGTTGATGACTGTCTAATATACATTTAATATTCCAATTTAGTCAATTGTTTCAATACTGTCTTTTAGAAGTGCTACTCAAAGTGTAGGCTGGAACTAGTTCACAGAAGGTTTGACACCAGCTGGTGCGATGAGATGACTTTCCTCCTGAATGCAAATTAGCATGTAGCGGCCTTCATCAACAATGTCTCACTAGGGAAAAAATGTCAACTGAACTACATGGTGTATATTGTGATGTAACTGATTTACATTCTGATGCAAGCTCATCTTGTTGCAGACCTGTAGCAAACTGTCACGCACCGACTTCTTTGCGTAGTAAAGCTTGATAGAAAAATTGTTTTTGGCAATCTGGAATGCAATCCAGGATTTAGTTGTCATGTGTCTTTAGTCTCCTCTAATCTGAAACAGTTTTTGAACCCTTCTTTGTCTTTTATGATACTGATATTTTGGAAGAAACCAGGCCAATCCAAACCCTCAGTTGGATCTGTCTGATGGTTTCCTCATGCTTAGATACAGATTATGCATTTTTTGGCAGAAACACTACAAAAATGGTTTCTTTCTCAGTGTATTCAGAGGCACTCAGGGTCAACGTGTCTCATAATTAGTGATAACTTTGATCTCTTGATTAGTATGGAATTTGCCAGATATCTCCATTAGATTTATTTTTGGGTCATTAGTGAGTGATCTGTGAGGACACAGTTTGAGACTATGTAAATATCCTGCTCTCCCATATATTTTTACCCCATGGTTTTATTACTGTCGATCATTCTTGCCTGAATCAATTATTACTATGAAGTTTTCAAAATAGTGACTTTGGGGCTGGCTCTAGCTCAGCGGTTCCTTTGACAAAGAATCAAAATAGTGATTTTATAACTCTTTTATTCCTTCTATATTTATTACTATGATGGTAGATTCATGGACTTTGTTTCTATCAATTGTTATCCATAAATGTCATTATTCATGGGAAGATTTTTTTAAAAGCCTGACATATACTGAAATATATGATATTTTAGAAGATAATTAGAAAACTTATAAAGTTTCTTTTTTAAAGGTAAGAATATTTTAAACTTAGAATGGTAATTGGGCACTAAAATAATGTTTAGCATAAATAATATTTGGATAAGCACAGTAATTTGTCTTAAGTAAACAGAATTCAGCATTGCATTTTACCCTAACAGATAAATCATAATCATATCTTGGCCTTTATGTAATAATTTTTATTTGGCTTCACGGGTAATAAAACATGTACGCATACCTGCACACAGGCATATACATTTGCACACAAACACCTCCCCAAAACAAAGAATAATTTTGTATAAATGAGCCAGAGAAAATATCAGCTTAAACAGTGGTTGCTATTTTTCTTGATACTAGGTTTTCAGTATTTGCAATTGTTTTTCTGAGAAAAAATGGACTTCTATTGCTTTCTTTTACTTAACATAAGCTAGAAACTACTATCCTAGCAGGTCCAAATCTTAGCCTGTCTAGACCCGGAAGGTTTGAATGTCCCAATCAGGTAGTCACTGCTCCAGACGTTATGAGAAACAGAAGAAAAGAAAATGATTGTGGTATTTCTCTTGGAACAACACTAAAACTAAGGAAGCACATACATACAGTATCAAAATGTACTATTGGCATGAAATGCTGGGCTAAGTGGTACAAAAATACATTAAGCATAGAATGGAATCTTGACCAAAAGAAAAACATAGTATGATGTTACAACTAAGAACACCATGTTTACCTAGGAAGAAACATGAAATCTGGTCAAACAAATACTGAAATTTGGTTTTGCTGGACAAATCTCCAACCCTATCAAAGAAGACAATTTTACTGTGGCTTGAAACATGAATCAACCTGCATGTTCAATGGGATCACAGACCACCAGTCCATCGGGATTATTGTGCATTGTACTGAAATGCCATTTTGATGTTTGTACTGGCAAAATAGGCAGATGCTTTTGAGTGAGGTGAACTGGACCTCTGAACAAATCATGACCTGTGTTACACTGAAAAGGATTTTGAAGTCAGACATGCCTTGGGGCCAATGACTGCAAACCACTGAAAACTTAATTTTCTGTAATGTTGCTGAGGTATGTCTTAGGTCAGCCACAGTTTATTAGATTGCTTCCTAAGGTGAAAGGAGGTGGTGTGGGTGGTAGAATCCAAGTGGAGACCCTGGAGGAAGGAAGTGAGAAATGCTCTAGATGTAACCATGTAGCAAAATGGTGTTAAAAGTGACCCAGAAAGAATCACGGGGACAGCAGCGGAGCAGAGTAAAACAGAGTCTAAGAGAAGACGTCAGGAACACAGAATAGAAAGGAGAAAAATGGGAAGTGACAAATAGGAAAAAATGAAAAAGGGTGCAAGGACTTGACTTTATAGTAATGATATTTGTTAAAAAATATTTATGTAAGGTATTTCTGAAAATGCATATAGATAAAACAATCTGAAAAAACAAAAGGAGTGGAGTTGACTTTGAATCAGTCTAATGGCGATCTTTGTCCAAGCACATAAAATCACCAGATCAAGACACAGAGTCGCAGCCTGACATCACTTATTTGTACTGGAAAGAACCAGTACAACAAACATCACTGAGGCTCTCAAAATGACGCCATAGAGAAATCTCAGATGTGGCACATGAGGTGACCCACAAGGCCTCTGGGCACAGACTTCTTACTCTTAAGATGACCTACAAGTCCATCAAGCACAGTGGCCTGGGATCATTTAGGATATAATCACTACTACAAATAGTACAAAAGGCATGGCCATATGACAGGCATGGGTAAGAGCTAATGTTCTTAATGAGTGTTTTGAGTTGTTAAGAGGAAAAGGTTAAATTTTGTTAAATACAACCTGATCACAATTTTAGAAATAAGCCAATTTAAAAATATTTTTATCTTGAGTACTCAAAATGACAACAAAAAATAGCATTCAAAGTGGGTTGAGTTGAATTTGTTGAAGTGTCCTACGGTTTGCTTTAAAAAATTAAAAGCAACTATAATGGTGTAGAAGAGATATGACCAAATAGTAGCAGAGGCCGAAAACTTATGGGTGATGATTATCTGCAAGTTCAGCATGGGTCAACAGTGTGATAATAACGCCTTAATTAAAGAAGTATTCTGCTCAGGACAAGAATGTCCTGGACGGAGGAGGCGGCCACTCTTTAAACTGGGTCTCTTCTTTCATTTAACAACAGTAATGTCCTCACACTGCAACAAAATGGTTCTTAACATTTTGGGGTCATGAATGACTGACAATTTGATATAAGGTATTGACTGTCGTAAATGCAAATATATCCCCACATTGTGTAATTCATAAAGTCCCTGTGCAATGGTTCAAATGTGTCCCCCAAAAGTTCATGTGTTGGAAACTTGATCCCCACTGTAACAGTGTTAAGCGGATAGAAAATCTGATTATGATAATTGAAAGGTGGGGCTTTTGAGAGGTGAGTGGATCATGAGGACTGTGCCCTCATGAATGGATTAATCCATTCATGGAGTAATGAGTTGTCATGGGTGGGGACTGGTAGCTTTATAAGGAGCACACGAGAGAGCTCTTGCCATCCTTGCCACGTGATTGCCTGCATTGCTATGGGATCCTCTAGAGAGCTCCCACCCAGAAGATGGCCCTCACCAGATGAACCCCTGGGCTGTGCACTTCCCATCCTCCAAAACTGTAAAAAATAAATTTCATTTCTTTATAAATTATCCAGTTTCAGGTATTCTGTTATAAGCAACAGAAAACAGACTAATACACCCTGTAAGGGTCCATGGACTCCAGGTTAAGACCCCCTTTGGTTTAGATGGTAAGTTTCTTGAGTAGAGATATGTTCTAATTCATCTGTGTAGGTAATGAATTTGATATAGGACAAGGGTTGACGATCTGCAGAGAGACAGAGAAAGACAGCCTGTGCTCCACTATCTTGCTGCTCGGTAACCTGCCTGCTCCCCAACCTCCATGCCATTCCAGTTCACCCTAGTGCCTCCGTCTCTTTTCAGCACCAGGTTCACATGGGCTGGTGGTACCTACAGCTGAACTGCTAATATTAGACTTGAAGGATCTTCCCTCTTTCCTACTAAGTGAAACTTGTAAGTGAGAAAAAGTCATTTAATGGGTCATTCTCAACAGAAGACTGTATGAGTATCTTCACAACCAGAAAGTGGGATCGCTGCAGTGATGTGGTATGTCCTGTTGGCTCAAGATCACAGGCAGTTCCCTCTTTATTCCCATGGAGTTGTCTACATTAAAATTATCTTTTAATTCTATTTTTCCATAAATCAAGAAAGGACTTCCACTTTCAGAATGTGTCTTTAGGAGAACAAGCAAACCTGTATTGGAAAATGTGAACGTAAGATAAATATCATGGCTGGGAAAATATCAATATGTATTTATGCTACTTAGATAGGTTTGAGAAGATTTGTGTGAGTAGTTAATGGAAAAGATCCTAGTATGAATTTAAAAATTTAGTCTTGAGGACCTGGATCATCAGACAGAAAAACAGTATCCTCCACAATACTGAATAAACTTAACAAATAACTTCTTCATTATAGTTTATTTGAAATGTTGGGCTTTATTTTTATCCAAGTTTGATTAAAGGAAAATTCACAAAGTAACGTTTGCAAATAAGCAATTGGTTTGCAAAGCCAGATTTCATCTTATTTTTATTTCTTTAAGTTGTGTGAGAGATAGTCATTTCATAAGATAAATTGGTATTTTTTTGACCCAACAGTTAAATGAACCTTAAGAAGGAAATGTTTCTCCTCACATCTGAAGATGTTTATTTTTCCTTTAAGAGTAAAGGAAAAATTTTGCACTCTAGAAATTCTGTAGAAATGCAAAAACAGTCACTAAAGTGAATTAAGTGATTATCCAAGTTTAAATTAAATTCTAAATAGACATCTTTTCAACTACTATAAAAATTTATTTTTATAATATTTCAATCTTGACACATTCTCATTTTTTACTTGAAGAAAGTTTAAAATTCACTGAACCTGTTTTAAAAATTAATTAACTACTTAGCATTAAACTTAAAGATGAGAGAATTTCCAACACGTGAGCAAACAAAGATTGTGGTAAAAAAAAAAGATTTCTTATCTGGAAACTGAAAGTATCATACAAATTAGTCCAACACTCTCAGATTTCCTTGATGCAGAAACCCAAAGAGGTCATGTATCTCACCAGTGATCAAACAGCCAGTGGGGGTTACTTAGAACCCAGTATTCCTACCTTCCACCAGACCAAATTTTACATTCACCATTAATAACATTATCAAAATTTTCTAATAAAATTTTCTGAGTGTGAAGACAAAGTCCTGATCGACAATTCATTTCCCAGTGCATCAACCAGGGGCTGACATCTTTTCCCTGCTTGGCCTCCCATCTCCCTAAAGTGTGACCTCCCATCCCACACTCAGAACAAACAAGATGAACTACTTCACCTTCGGATTAGGGTGCCGGCCGATGACGAGGCGAACGGGTCCTGGGGGGCATTTGCTCAAGATGGCATGGACTTTGCTCAAAGCAGCATGGCGAACGTTGACTGAGTTCACTTCCAGGATTTGATCTCCGCGGCTGGGGAGGGTGACATAATCAACACTCTGTAGTAACAGCTTTTTAAAAGCAAAAAAAGCTTTGTTTCTGTGAGAGGTTTATAATATGAAATCTTTTCTGAATACTTTAAAGAAGCAAAGACACTCTTTCATCTTGCATACGTGTAAAAAGGCAACACACCCATATAAACACATTAGATGTTAAAATGGTCAAGGCAGATCTATAGTCACTGTCAGAAGTGGAAACGTTAATAAATTGATAAGGACAACAATGAAGGCTACTATTTCTTGAATACATGCTGTATGCCAGGCATTGTACAAAGCAATCTATATAAAAATGCTTTGAATAGGTATAATTATTCCCATTATGTAGATAAGGACACAGGCTCAGAGAGGTCACTCCGATATCACACACCGTTCAACTAACACAGGTCTGTCTGACTCTTATCACCATGTGATAGACCCTCGACCACCACCAGTTTCTTTCTTCCAACCGTCTTGAAGTGATTATTGTAATATAATTTAAGGAGGAAATATCTGAAACTCAAAGGTTACCGAAGAATTTGTAAAAACGTTTCAAATTTGAACAAATGAGAAATTGGGGACAAGTTGCCCATTTTGACTTGAAATTATAGGGAGAGAACGCAGTAGGAGAGAACAAAGACTCTTTATATGGGGTTTGAAGAATGTTCATTTGGCAGGCTCCAGACATATGGAACTCTTCAAGAAGAAACATCATCTTGGGATGTCATTAAAGGATTTTTTTCCTTGGGCTCTAAAAGTATAATTTCTTTAATGTACTTTGGATGATTTGCTAAAATTTTTTTGTATGAAAATTCACTATGATGGGCAGGCCCATGGCTCACTTGGGAGAGTGTGGTGCTGATAACACCAAGGCCATGGGTTCGGATCCCTATATAGG
The DNA here is from genome assembly GCF_027409185.1 of Cynocephalus volans. Taxonomy (NCBI): domain Eukaryota; kingdom Metazoa; phylum Chordata; class Mammalia; order Dermoptera; family Cynocephalidae; genus Cynocephalus; species Cynocephalus volans. The sequence continues at coordinate 29,542,056 of NC_084461.1, read as the reverse complement.
GATGGCTGTTTAGCTCACTGGGTGATGATGGTGCTGACAACACCAAGTCAAGGGTTAAGATCCCCTTACCGGTCATCTTTTTTTTTAAAAAAAAAGAAAAATCACTATGATGATTAACTGAAACTGTAATATAGTCTATTAACAGGGCCGCACAATGACAACCTCAAGGAATGTCACTTTGATAATTCCTCTACCGCTCAAGGACTTAGAAACTTACAGGGGAGAAAGGAGGTAACTGTTTGCACAGAGTGCTTTGTGCAATATGTGTACATTCTTGTGAAGTGTAGGTGGGCACAGACCCATTGCAATCACTATATAATAGAACAGCTAGACATCTCTTGTATAAACAGAATACTCATGCTACAACTTAACTATCTGGATTAAGAAGTCAGACATGCTGTGATTTCAGACAATAGGCACCTAGACAACACCGCTCAAACACGAATGAAAGCAATAGAAAAGGTTTAAGAGATAATACTTAATAAGGAAGGCCTCCCAGTCAAGGTCATGATTTCAGGACTCTTTCACATCCTGTGATTCTGAATCATTATAAATAGCTCCAGTATCTCATGAATTTTACATTAATAAATATAAAAGTGAAATAAAATATTGAGATAATCGTAGATACCTGTAGAGTTGTTATGTTCTCAACTTTCTGAAACTGAACTTTTGAGTCCAATTAGAACAAAGCAGGTAGGGAAGCCAAGATCCAGAGTTCTTTAATTCAACCAAATTTTATTTATATCAGCTTTTCATTTTTGGAGATGCTATTCATTGTACTCTTGGCTACATACTGTTGGAAATAATTCAAAGATCTAGAATCCCACAAAAGAATGTAACGGAGCAGATAGCTTATGTGTGTGTGAACTCCCATATTCACGAACATGCCCGAACCCTACACTATCAGGTATACAACCCACCTGAGGTTGCTCTCCATCTTGGCCACTGATCCGGGGGCAAGGCTGTGAATGTAGATGCCTGGAGGACTGTTTTCTAGAGCCAGGCAGCAGGCACCTATGCCTAATCCAACTCTTGGCTCTATGAGAGGTATCATTCAAAGAAAAGAAAAAAACGAAAGTTACATGATAATCAGAAAAAAAAAAGTATAACTGATTTGAAACTGCATTAATATACATTCAGGCCAATAACCATTAACTTTGGCCCAGGCTCAGAATGGAAATCCTGCTTTTCTTTGTCAACATGGCCATATTCTGTTAATGAAATGAGTCCATGGCTGAACAGGGAGCTAACTATGGACTGTGAATTATCCAAAGGTCCACTTAAAGAACCTCCTCAAATTGGTTTTTGAAAATAAGCTGAGTGTAAGTAATATTTTTATTCTGGATACACAACTTTAGGTCTTCTTTTGTTTCTCCTTTTAGAAACTAATCTCTGGGTTATTTAATTGTTCATCATATTTCTACAGTAGGTGGGGAGGGAAAGGAAACAAAGATGAAAAGCAGTAAAACTGGATGATCACGCACGACTTCTAGTTCCTGGTGTTAACTGTATCCGTAACTATCATCTTTTGTTCTTTAGAACTTTAGATTAGCCCTAGAGTTTAGCTAGTCAGTAATTTTTTTTTTTTTCTTTTACCAGGAGCCTCTGACACATGGTGATTCATCTGGGGAGAGCTTAAAGAGCTTTGTGCTACTGGAAACTTCCCTTCACTTTCACAAAATGACTAAAATCTCTACCTTTGATCTCATGGACCATTGAGAGAACACTGCCCGCTGCTGACAGCAGACTGTTCCATAGGAACACTTCGGTGAAAAACCAGAAAAAAACCTAAGAACAGATTCCAAATTGTTATCCAAGAGAATGCAAGGGAGGGGAGGAAAAGCTAGGGTCACCTTTGTTGAGCGTTACTTCCATGACGATCCTGTCCTTGGGCCCAGGGGCCTTCCGACCCAGGGACGAAGGACCCCCTTCGTCGGAGCCTCCTGCTGAGGGTCCCCCACTGGTGTTGAAGTTTGGGGAGCTGGATCTGCTCATGTGCGTGGGTGTCGAGCAGGGAGTGAGGCTGGGGCTCAGTAACTTCGTGCGTACTGTTAAGACAAATAACCCGCTCCGGATTTGCTGAGAAAAGAAGAAGGAAGGTGGGCTCGAATGTTCAGACTGTCCTCATATCAAAGGTTAAAAAAAAACCCTCACCAAACCCAAACCAGAAGGAAAGAAAGGAAGAAAAAGAGGATAATAGAGGAGATCAATCAGAGTATTGTTACCTTAAAGGTATGAATGGCTTCTTGAAACGTCAAGCCCTTTATTGGTATTCCATTTACATCCAGGATTTCATCCCCTAGTGACCAAATATGAGAATCATATGAAAATTAAGCTTCAGTTGACTGGGATCTAACTGCTCAGTCAGTACTAGAATGCGATACCACATGGGCCCTGATTTACAGCTCTATAGAATGACTTTTATTGTTCAAAACCACTTTCATTAGCCTAGGTCCCAGGAATGTCACAAAATGGGACAATTAACGACAGTGCACATTATTTTACAGTAATTCTGTATTTCAATCTTCAATTAAAACAACTATGGGAAGCATCAAGACCTTATTCTTTAGCCATTGCCAAGATTGACAATAGATATCCTATCTTTAGAGATCAAACTGCAAAAACTGAATTCCGGAGCTTTTCTCCTTCCTAGTCATTGTTTAAAAACCCAAATCCACCAGCAATGAGGCATGAACACACACAAGATTTGAGAAGCTACTCCTATATTTGCAGAAAGACAAGCTCCCTGAGCCCAGAGAATCATGACTGTGTATGGAAAAAATGGCTTCAATAATAGAGACAAAAAACTTGCTGAGATATTATTGAGTAACGGCAGCCCCACCTCCAGAACCGATCTTACTGATGTCTGGTCTTATTGATGCGGTTCCAGGTTCTCCGCCATGACGCTGGTAACTTCCTCACCATTCCCCACCCCTAACCCAGCTATCCTCTCATCTTCAACCCCAAGAAGGTACAGTCAGGTGATTTTTCAAGCTGTTGATAGCATCTGCTGGGAACATAAACATGGACATCCTACTGACTTATCAGAGCTCGTTTCTGGTTTGCACTCTCCTGACATGGGTGGTTTTTTTGGAATAAGAGTTCATGAAAAACACTACAAAGATGCCCAAGAGAGGAGAACAGATGAACTTTGCACAGCAGTGCAGAAGAAGGACTTTGCACACCTATAAGAAAGTGCAAGGCAGTGTAGGAACACACGTTTTCACCTCTCACAGATAGCCAATCCCAGGAGCACACTGTGTGTACGACTAAAGGACTCTGTGGATGAGCTTCAATGACATAGCAGTGCCCTGAGCCTTCGTTATGAGCCTTCTCTTTAATGCAATTACAGAAGGTGTAAAATAAGTGGAATCATCTGTTTAAAAATCACCTGGCACAACCAATTAGTCCAGTAAGTGAGGAGGTTTATATTCTGGGGTTGTTTCCAAATGGGAAAAAGAAAGGAACATTAAAATAATTGCTCATGCTCTTAAAATGTATATAAGATTTTTAAAAAACGTATCACTCAACAGGTTGAAAATCCATTCCAATGACTTATATTTCTTGTAAATGAACACATATGAAAAAACAGTACTGAGAGAATCAAGTGCTATTAACCTTTCCTAACTATTGATTTTTTTCCCCTTCATTTTGCTCCATTCTACCAGCCTTGCAGGATGAATTTCAATCAAGTGAACACATGGCACATCCATTATAAAAATGCTCTGCTAGAATTTTACATTGTTCTGAAACTAGACACAAACACCACCTGGGAGTTAACCCTTCCTTTAAGAGGGAGAAATAAATATCCTGCCATGAAAGTATCAGGCCTGGTCACGTCTTATCGTCAACATACAGGCTTCTATGCTTACTCTGCCTAAAAAGGAGGAGACTCTGATTTGTTCCTATCAGTTCCAAAAATAAATAAGTAAATAGATAAATAAACAAACTGGTATAACATAACATACCTATAGTTTGGGTCAACTGAACTGAACAATCACAACATTTTTGAAGATAATTGGAAATATGCTCATTTAATCATTTCATGAAGGAAGTGTATTAATATGGGAGGAAAAAAATCAGGATTCATGCTTTAGTGAATGCTACCTAAAATATGTTTGGTAACTTTGCTTTATAAAACTATATAGTCTTAATCTAATACATAGCATTATATACAGATATGCAAATATATATTTAATAACATTCTTTATTAAAAGCAGCTACTGTGTCTATTACATAAAGAAAACAATCACATTTTATTTTCTCAAGTATCATGACACGTTCAAGAAGGAAGAATGAGTTTTGAGTCCCTAGTCTTGTATTTAAATGAAGCAGCAGTGGGAAGTTGGGGAGATGAACTGAATTTGGGATCAGAAGGCTGAGTTTAAATTTCACTTTTGCTATGTATGAAGGGCAGGATAAGTTTCCAGTCATTTCACATTTCTGAGTGTCAGTTTTCCCATTTGTAAAATGGTCACTCCATAATGCCTACTTGACAGGTTTTTAACGCACTTATTGCAATAATTTAAATGTATGGAAATGCTTTGTAAATGTTAAAAGCACTATAAGATATGACATATTTAAACATGAAAAATATTTTACTTATAAGGTAGAACTGGGCATCTCAATATTACTTTAATTTGCATTCAAAAGTACTTATCTAGTATATTTATGTGTGGCAAAATTTAGGTGCTAAGGAGAATATAGAAGATGGTTATTTAGGAGCCAAAATAGGCAGTGGTTGATTTCAACAGCAAGATATTAAATGTCTTCCAATGATCAGGTACTCTGCTGCCACACCAGCCCTGAGGCAAGAATGGAGCCCAAACTCTCAAGAATTTTCAAGGCAAGGAATGTGATCAAAGACCAACTGGCCAAGACAGACACTTTAAGACCCCAATAAAAACCTCAAGCCACTTTCTATATATTATCTCATTTAATCCTCACAACAACACTTCAAGGTGATTCTCATGGAATCAAAGCTCAATCTCATTGAGGGTAACCAAGAGGCTTTTTTCTACCTTCTTTAAGTCTTCCATCCTCTGCAGCTGATCCATTTGGGAAAATGGTCTTGACAAAAATCCCCATCTGTCCTCGAATGCAGTCTCGACCTCCAGCAATGCTAAAGCCAAGGCCCTACATCCAAAGCAGATGGGAGTCCAGGTTGACATTGTAATATTTAACGGAGGGCATCCTTCCTGTTGTAGTGTTTATTTCACTGAGGGCATCCTTCCCATCACAGTATTTAACTGAAGTGCCCTTCTCAAGCAGGCTTGAAGTTAACCTAATCAACTAGGCTGTAAATTCAAGTTTGCATTCCCTTTTCCATTTCTCTCCTCGGATCTGTTTGTGTTGCACTAGCCATGCACTGTATTAAAGGGAGAAAGTTTTAAGTTGAAACATATGAAATTGCCAATACGTGACAATCTTTGACCATCTCACACTCGGTAGGCCTGCAGGAAAGAATGCCAGGGAATCCACTCAAATCCATACAAAGGCCCCTTAATCTATTCCTCTTTATACCTGTTACTTTTTATTTCATGTAAAAGCAAATAAAAATAATAAAATATACATGCTAACGTTCACCTGGTGGGCAAAATAGTCCTCAGAAAAGAGCTCACCTTGCCTTTTTCTTTGTACAGACCAATGATAGAGATCACGGATGGCCGGATGAGTCTCCAAGGAGATTCCACCTGAGTGGCGCTTAAGGAGCGGGTGGACTTCTTTACAATGTGGTATTCCTGAAAGTCAGCACACGGCAAGGTCAGAGATATTCTCACTTATTCTGTTGTGGTCTCTAGCATAAAAATGTACTCAGACTTTGAAAATCTCAGTTGTCTTCTCTGTTAGACAACCATTCCCCTCTGGTCCATCGCAGGTTCAGTGGCTTGAAGAAAGTTTACTATAAACAACATTGGAGGAACAGCCCTGCCTCCACGTGGGCCTTCTTTCCCCTTGTAAAGAACTGCGCGGAGACCACAAACACCTTGTGTTGCTGTCTCCTCCACCGCATTCCACAGATGCTCCTTCTGGAGTGGAGTCAGGAAGCGGAAACCAAGAGGCCTCAGAGATGGAGATGACTACCCTGTGGTCGCTTCACCCTTGGAAGTCACCCCCCGGTCCCCATCCCAAGTTCACAATCATGCTTAGAAAGTATCTCACCATGTTAAGCTGAATTCCCTTATTTAAAAACTCAGCAAGCCCTTGTTTCTTATAAAATCCAAACCACAAACCCAGACAGCTCTTAGATGATTCCACATAAAATATTCTGCTGAGAGATGGCAGCAGCTTCAGTTCCAATCCCTCACATTTGGAAAATAAAATATTTTCTCATAAGCCACACTCTTTCCCTTCTGGCTCCCAGCAGCTCTAATCCCAATCCCCCTTTTGTGTCTATCACCCATAATATACATGTGTGTGTGAGCAGGGGGCCTCATTTATAACATACACAAGAGATTAAGTGATGCTGTGGTAAAGCACTTCAACAATCCAGCACCTTGCTGCTCTTCTTAGAATAATAAATTTCTTAAATGGTGCGGATATTCTAGCATAAGCCCCCCCAACAACAACAAAAAATCACTTCATGTTTAATATGAGAAAAGAGACATCACAAAAGTTTTTATCCTTAATTTATTATATTCAAACCTAAAAATGAGATGTCCCCCAATGATATTTTTGTATTCCTGGTAGCTTAGAATTATATTTTGCAGTTTTACAAAATATCTGCCAGAAATGTTGGCCTCCCAGACTGAGCCATTAAAAAAAAGGACGTGGGCTTGGCAAGGTTACTACCCTCTTACTGAAACCATGGTGGAGATAGCCAGACATGGGTTTTCAACCTTCCAGTACAGAGCTTTGTGGGCAAACTCATAAGGGGACTCCTCCTCTGGTCACTGGTCTTCAGCAGCACCGCACTCCATCTCCCTACTGGGACCCAGTGGGAACCAAAGGGCTGCATGCTTCACCAGTCTCTCAAAGAGTTTCAGGGGTCCCCCTGCACTTTCCAGACCTGTGCTGTCTGGCAAAGTAGCCACGGTGGCTGCCTATATTTAAATTAAGATGAATTAAAATAAAAAAGACACTTCTCAGTCTCACTCTTCTCTTTTCATGTGCTCAGAAGACAAATGTGGCTACCATATTGAACAGCAAAGACAGAAAACATATGCAGCAGTGCAGAAAGTTTTATTGGATAGCTCTGTTCTAGACAATATTTTTTAATGGAAGGAGAGAGAAGAAGAAGAAAGAAAGGTAAATCCTGGGAGAAAAAGAAAAAGGAGAAAAAAAAAAATAAAGAGGGAGAAACTCTTTTTCTAAGACTTTCTACACTAGCTTGGGTTTCCTGATTCCTGGAAGCCTGGTTAGAAATGGATGTTTCTAGGCTATAAACACGGTGAGTTTTCTTCAATGGGTCAGTTAAAAAGTCACCACCTCAACACTAGATCTTCAGCCCTCATGGCAGTAAACGCTCTCTCATCTTTCACACTAACTAAACAGCCTGACAATTTGGCTCTCGTGCAAGTTTCTGATCTTTCTCTGACTCTGTGGGTCCAGTCGAGTCCTTCTTAGCTGGCCGCATACCCACCTTCAGTCATGGGCCTGGACGAATCTTAACAGTCCTATGCAATTTCTTTCTCTGCTTTTTCTCAATGCCCCAACTCTGTTTGAGTTGCCTTTGGGCGAATCCAACACAAAACAGCCTGATCAACTGCCTCTGGAACATGGACACTTTTTATATTCCTGGTCAGGTAAAGAGTGTCAGAAGCAACACAAATACTATCCTGACGTGTAACTGACGAGATTCACGCAGCTTCCTTCACAGAGTCTGGAATTCCGTCTTGAGCAAAATAGCTAACCTCTTTGAGATTCAGCTGTCTCATCTGTAAAATGGTCATAGCACTCCAAAAATAAGGGCCTGACCCAGATGACCTGACCCAGCCCTTTAGAATTCTACTATGTATGAGTCTCCAGGCGTTTATGGGGGTTGCTGCTGTCACCTCTACTTCACCATAGGCCTCGGAACAAGATGCTCATGGTTTCTCTTGAGCCCTCTGGCTGATGGTGCCAGGACTCAAAGAACACCCCACAAGTTCCCCAGTGCCTGAGCCTGCCACCAACTTGATTATGAGACTGTCCACCCGGTTTCTCCTGGGCTGAGGGGAATATGACTGAGGAGGAGCCCCGTGCAGGGTTATGGAACCCAGAGCTGCGATGGAACAGGCTCTGAAACATTAACTCAGCCACTGACTCACCGCTCTCCAGCCCCTTCCGACCTTGGCTGCATATGGCTGTGTAACAGGCGTGGCACAGGCACAGGCGCACATACCCACACCCACCCACACAGTGGATATGCTGACACATGACGTTCCCGTTAAACAAGCAACGGTGGTTCACCACAGACGGTGAGACGCCATTGTCTCCTGGCAGTTGCAAGCAACTTTCAGTTCCAAAACACATAGTAGGAAGGGGATCAAGACATTGAGACCCAATAAGGGATTTTTTCCCTACTACTTTGAAAGATCAGGCTGGCTTCTTTTTAGCCTCTCTGGGTAGCCCTCCCTTTCTATGCTCTGTCTCCCTATACATCTCCCTGTCCCCAAATACTCCTGGCCCACATAGATGGCAAGTTCTTACCATGGAAGCCCTCGCTGGTCTTTGAAAGGAATAAAAGAGCCTGGAGACCTTGGGGCTGGAAACATGCCCCTTTGTCCCTAACCGAGCAGCTGTGACTGTGTGGGAGAGCAAGAGGCTCCGTGGCACTGGACTGACCTGCCCTGCTCCGCTGGAGTCCAGCAGCTGGGGAAGGGAGTGCTTCCGGCCATCTCGGGAGACCTCCAGCATCCTGGCCCGGGGGTCCCCGTTCCGCACCATCAGCTCGTTATATTCTTCAACAGACTCTAGGCGGTGGACGCCCCCTTGAGAAAAAAGGGGAAAAAACATGGTTTGATATCAGATGAAAAGAAGCTCAAGAGCATCCATGGGCATAAACTCATTTTATTTATACCCACATCCGTGGTTTTCTGAGGGCCTGGCATCCAATATACTCAAAGCACTGGGCTCACCACGTCCTACCACCAAGCTTTGCATCAACTAGTATGTATTGAGGCCATTAGACTATGAAAAAACTGCCAGTTTTTGGAGTAACCAGACTGGATAAGGGGCAATGTATGTGTTTGATGCAAGTAAGATGTTGCTGGGTGGCTAAGGCAATAAATAGTGAGAAGGCTGTCAGTCACTAGATGGTTTCCTAGTGGTGGAGAAATACCACTTTGTGGTTGGTATAGTTCCACGGTTGGGGCAGATGCTTTTTTTCCTTGTAGAGTGATGACTTTTTAAGTAAACTTTTTATTAAAATATAACTTACAGAAATGTGCACAAATCATCAGTTCAATGAAATGTTACAGGTGAACCTACCAATAACCAATACCCAGATCAAGACACAATATTAACCAGCACCTCAAAAGCCCCTTCTGTGCCACTAAGCCCCCCTCACCCGAGGGTAACCATCATCCTGACTCCTAACAGCAGAGACAACTCTTGCTTGCCCTTGAACCTCCCATAAATGAATGCATGCACTGTGTCCTTTTTTGTGTCTGGCTCCTCGTTCTTAGCATTTGTGAGAGTCAACCGTGTTGTTGCATGCCAACAGTTTGTTCATCCTCCTTCTGTATGATATGTCATTACATAAACATGCCACAATTTATTTATCCATTCTAGATTATAGGTGGACATTTGGCTTCATTCCAGTTTTATTTTTTATTTTATTTTTTAAAAGAAGACGACCGGTAAGGGGATCTTAACCCTTGACTTGGTGTTGTCAGCACCACGCTCTCCCAAGTAAGCTAACCAGCCATCCCTCTATAGGGATCCGAACCCGTGGCCTTGGTGTTATCAGCACCACACTCTCCCAAGTGAGCCACGGGCTGGCCCATTCTTTCCAGTTTTAGATCTAGAACAAGGGTCAGCCAACTTCTTTTGGTAAAGGCCAGAGAGTACATGTTTTAGGCCTTGTGGGCCACAAGTGGTCTCTGTCACATATCGTTTTTCTTTCTTTCTTTTTTAACAACCCACTAACAATGTAGAAAGCCTTTCTAGCTTGCAGGCCATACAAATGCAGCAGTGGCCTGAAGTCTGCTGATCCCCGATCTAGTATATACTGAGACTGAATATTCTCATGCACGTCTCTTGTACATGTCATTTCTGTTGGATGACACCTGGGAGTGGAGTTGCCGGGCTACAGGCATCCATTCAGCTTCCCCAGTGTTGGATCAGCAGCATGTACGCGCTCCAGCTTCTCCACAACCTTGTAATGCTTGGCGGTGTCAGTTTTTGGGTGGGGGGAGGTGGTTGGCTGGCATGGGGATTCAAACCCTTAACGTTGGTATTATAACACCATGCTCTAGCTAACTGAGCTAAACGGCCAGCCCCATATTACCTTTTAATTCTATTTTTTTCCACAAACTTTTTGAAGTACCCTTGTATGTGTATGTGTTTGTGTGTATATCTATATATACATAAAGATTCTTTGGAATATCAAGCTCTCCTGGACTAAGTAATGTTTCATTTGATGACCTAAAATTTCAATTTACTTAAACATTTCTTCGAAGTTTTTCATGGAATAAAATGAGATAATTCTGCCCTCTTTTAAAAAGAATATATTGATGAGTTCCTAATAATGATAAAAATTTGCAAGAGTGCTGAAACAAATACATTATACTGGATGTCACTAAAGGCTTGGTTTTCCAAAAGCTAGATATTAACTTTGTAATACAGGTTCGAAACATCTGAAATTCCTTTGCAACCGAGAAAAATTTTGCATTTAAAAAGACCACAAACCTAAGGAATTAACATAGATAAATCAAAAGTACCAAAATTAAAAGGAAACCCTGCTGGCAAAAAAAGGAGGTATGAAGTAGGGAAAACTCAGGTTAGAATATCAGAAAAATGTTCCATGAAATGATAGATGATGTTGCTTTAGTCATTTTGGAGCCAGACAGGGCAAAACCTTAGTGGAAATGGCTGGAACCTCTGTACAGAAACTCTTTAATAATTCTGCCTTAATAATTCATTGCCCAATTAATCTCTCTTGGCATGCTTACTCATCTGAAAAAGATTTATTAGAAGAAAATTCCTTTTCAGTTGACAGGGAGGCACTAGTCATCAACAGAAGAGAAACCACATATGGTAGTGTCTATGGATAATATACTGATACGTGAAAGCCAGAGTGAGTCATTTTAAGAAAATATGAAATGAATATCCAAATTTACAGGACAAAGGAAGACCTGATCATATTAAAATCTCCTGTATGCAAATGTCTTTAGAATGAACATATTGCACAGCACTGAATCAAGGGGCAATTCCTTAAGCCTCTTTCACATGTCTCCAAATTACTCCTCCAGTCTCATCTCCCACTACCTTGGCTCTTTGAATCTGTTGCTGTATTCCAATAATTCCCAAAGAGGAAAACTGGTCCTCCTCCTCATTCCTTTCCAAAACTGAGGAGCACAGACACATCACATGAAGTTTAACTCTGCCTGTACCATCACAACCAAAAACAGTTGCCCAAAACTTCTCTACTCAGTTTATTTCCCCATTGTCCCTAAATATCTGTCATTCATTCTGTCCCAAGTCTAGGTCGTTATTATCCCCCTCTTTTATCCTACCAAATCCCACCAACGCATTGGCCCTCCTTTGTGTCATATCCTCGGGATGCCTCCCCTGAGCGCCACAACCCGGAGCGACTTCCGGTCTTGTACTTCCCACGTGCACCTCATCGTGGCGATCGCTGTGTGTACGTGTGTGTTTCCTCCCACTGGGACTCCAAGTACTGAGAAGGGATTCCTGTCTGAACGCACTGAAACATCTTCCCCTCGAGAGGGAAAGAGGTGAGAACAATAAGACTGAAAATGAAAACGATGATGACCATAATATTACTGACGACAATGGGAATCATAGTGGCAGCTCCCACGTGGGGAGGGAGTATTGCTGCCACACTTTGGAGTGGCAGAGTCATATGCATTCTCTCAACTTGATCTTTCAACAAGGCCTGGCTTGTCGAAGGCACTCACATTTATTGGCAGAATAAATGTATATTATAATCTTCATGTGACAGATGAAGAAACTGAGACCCAGGGCAGTTAAGTCACCTGTCCCAGTCATGCAACCAGAAGTGGTAGAGCTGGGGACACAGTTCCACCTGATTCATACGCAGGCTTCTTCCCTCCTCCACATTTCCTTCTTATGGCCTTGGGTGTCTGGGAAGGACACAGGATGAGAAAGTGGCATCCGTTTGTAGCCAACAGTGGCCAGCCCTGGATTTAACAACTCAGTTGAATATGCTGCTTGTTCTATATTAACAGTATGAACAGATCTAGAAAATCATGCATCTAGAAGGTCCTCCAGCTGTATCCCCCTCCCCACATCTATATCTAGAAAGCCCCAGACTGGGGAACAGAATTCTTTTCAAGATCCCCAGAAAGCCAAAGGGTGGGGAAGAAGAACTTTGTCTGGGAGGCAGATATTTTTCCTGGCACTGACGGAGTGACCTTTGGGATTCTCTTAATGTTTCCAGACTCATCCATAAAATGAGGAATGTGACCGTGCTGGTTTCAGAAGTCCCTGCATTTCCTCAGAGTTCTGTGAATCTCCTCATGTGAAGTTTTCTCCAACTTTGGTGCTGATCAGCTCTGCCAAGATAGCTGACCCTCTGTGCCCTTGTGACTTCCCTGCCCCCAACACACACAGGACTTCAATGGATTTCCCTCAGTTGTTCCTCAGGGCGGGCAGGGAGCTGGTCACTGTCACCACATGAGAACCTTTGCGAGATCTCTCCTCAGACTTCTGATCCCTCTGGTCATCATGATTCCTTTTTGTCAGAGGTCCATGCTCTCATGCTCATTCAGATGTAACACTGCCTAATTATTCTGAGTAACAAATACAACAGAATTCATTTTGTTAATCAGGATTTTAAAAAAATGTATTTTATGGCCCCATACCTGCCATGTTACCTGAGAATAAACTTGGTAGTGGTGCGGGCAGTGAGCACCAGGGTGCTCTTGGCTGGCAGCATAATCACCGCCCTGTCTGCTGATATGGGTGGCAGGAAGAGGAAAGTGACATTTTTTGGATGTTAACACACTAGGCTACGCATTGTGCAAGATGCTTCTGTGTAGATTTTTTTAAAAAAAATCTGCTCAACCTTTCAAAGTCAGGGTATCATCCCTTTTTTTCAGGTGAGAGAGTGGAAGTTCAGGGAGGTTAAATAACCAGCCCGAGGTCACAAGGTAATTCAAGGGCTAAGGGGTATACTTGGTTCTGCCAGGCTTCAAAACTCTTACTTTTCCTGCTATACCAGATGTCTGTCGTGGGTGGGTGGCCAGGGCTGACTTCTCCATGGGTCAGCAGGCGCAGTGCTGAGGAGGGCCTGTGCCACTTTCAGGGACCGACAAAAATGTTTTAATTTTAATTTCTTTTTAAATGCAGAAAATAAATATAATAGTAATGAATAAATAGTAATGAATCCAGCTTGTATCTCTATACAAACATGGCCATAAAATATGTTTTACTATTTCTCTTTGCAAGAGAGGGCCCATCAAGGCAAAGGTGACTGGGACCCAAGAAAGTCAGAGTGTGTCGCCTGCACATAGCCTCTGTTTTCAACACTGACTTTCTCAGGGCACAGGCCAGCTACTATAAGGAAATGCCAGGAGATATAGAATCTATTTGCTCCAAAAGCTGTAATTCCATCCTATTTTTTTCCTACTTAGTTGAGATGCAGATTTGGTATTAGATAAATGGTCCTTTGCTACTTATTCTGGGAAGCGGTGTGTTTGCTGGAAAGTTAGACCATCAGGGATATTCCACACACTGAAAGGGTCACCTGAAATCCTATAAAAATAAATGAACCAAACACATAGGAAATTTAAGTTGCATCAGAGACACACAGAGAGGTTAATAGTCACTTTGTTATGACTCAAATAAAATTATTCACATGGGCAGCTGAATGCAGTTGTTATTCCTGAGACATGTATTGTATTTAAGGAAAAAAACAATACTGAGGTTTTCAGGAAAAAAGAGTTCATCCCGTTAATGGCTTTATCTCTCCATTCCTGAAGCTGGAAGCTCAAATTCAGGCAGGCGGTGCCAGGCAAAGAGTCCCCAACTTACCTGAAAGACGACTCTTGAGCTTCACCTTACTGCTGCCCTGTTTGGGACTTTCCAAGTTCCCCTTGGGTTCCTCAGAGCCACACACATCTTGGGGCTCATCTGTCCCAGGCATCTGAAATGCAGAAAGAACAGAGCTGATGGGAGAGGCTAGACCTGCAATGACTTGTGCTATCCCCTCCAAGAAGTTATCTCAAGGCTCAAGGAGCAGCAATACAGGTGTCACGTGAAGAGAAAGGCTCACGGGATCAAAGGCCAGCCCTTCAGATAAACTGCAACCAGACAGCCCACGCTGGCAAGCTCCACAGCACGCCCCTCCCTGCACCGCACAGAACCCGGGAAGTTCCAAACCAGAAAGGGCCCTCAGGGCTATTTCGTCTCTCATTCTACATGGGAGGAAGCTTGTTGGCCAAGGTCACCAACATGGTCACACAGTGGTCAATAGCAAAGCCACAATTAGAGTCTAGGCCTCTTGACTTGTGGGCTGGTGCTTTTTCCTACAATGCAAGTTGCAACAAATATTAAAGCAGGAATTTAAACCCAATTCTAAGGTTTCTAAAGCACAGTAAAAGGGCAGGCCCATGGCTCAGTCGGGAGGGTGCGGTGCTGATAACACCAAGGCCATGGGTTCAGATCCTATCTAGAGATGGACAGTTGGCTCACTGGCTGAGCGTGGTGCTGACAACACCAAGCCAAGGGTTAAGATCCCCTTACCGGTCATCTTTTTAAAAAAATAAAAAAATAATAAAGTACAGTAAAACTTTGATTTTTGTGGCAATCAAATAACTATATCCCTCAGTCGACCAGATATTCTGTGTGCTACACTCCCAAGTACTGATTCAACACGTCCCAGAACCAAGCATTGGCCAGGCTATGTGGGGCGTTGACCCAAATATCCATAGGTTGTATGTCTATGGTACCAGGTCTCAAGAGGTGGTACAGAAAGGATGGTCCCAAGGCTCATCAGGTCCTCCATTCAAGCAAAGCCAAACATCCTTAAAAAACCAAACTATGTTTATTAGAGGAAAAGGAGACACATGCATTTGAGAGTGCTTATAAAAAATTTTGAGGAAAATTTACAAAACTTATAAGATGCCTCAAACAATAAGCCTTCCCATGTGAAATTCCATCTTCCTTTAAGGTTCTGGAGGAAAGAAGTTTCAGATTAAAGTAGATAAGATTCTCACTAGGGAATATATACATACTTTAAAAAGACACAAGCTGTACTTTGACACTTAGCAGTCATTGAAAAGTCATGTAATTATAATGTCAAGACCCCTGAATTTTAACAGGTTATAAAAATTACGTATTATATATAAAAGTCTCTATATAAAAATGTATAAAGTAAGCAATTACAATAATTCCTCAGGTAATCCTATTTTTAAGAGGTAATTATTTATATCTAAATTTTATACAAGTTTGGAAGATTCCCTCTTCTTCCTCAAGTTCAAGCACCTTTCTGTATAAAGAAGAGGAATAAAAAGGTCTGAGAATGAGGAGATGTAGGCAAAGTGAAGGAAGGGGCACTGGAAAAACAAATTAATCCTGATTTAGAAAACAAAAATAACATTTGGTGCATTCATATTACAATGTCAGAAACCGGTATGTCCAGGTTTAAATTATGAGAAAAAGGAGAGAATGGAATCCTGAGGATGATTTTAGAGATTCTCTAGAGGGATGTCTTTCCCAACCCTGAATCCTGACATGGATGCGCACATAATGTAAAAGAACCATCTTTGAGACACATGAGAGACACGGGCCACATACAAATAGGAATAAACCAGAGAGAAGCCTGAGGGCCTCTCCTTTGCTTGACTTAAAAAACTTTATGGAGATTCAGATCCCCATACCGGCCAGCCACCAAAAAAGACTTGCAAGAAAACAACCACCAAAAACCCCCAACTTTATGGAAAGAACCTGTCTCCAGACTGTAAACAGCAATTACCAGAGGCTGAGTTAATTTTCTGGTTCTTTCTGGTTGTACCACCTGACCCAGGCAATAAACTGCAGACAAAGGTATTCCCCGGCTCGCAAGTCATGACCTCCTTTGGTCATTAAATGGGTTGTTTATTACACAGTGGCCAAGGCCCAAACCATGAGAAATCCTGAATGGGAAGCTCGTGTCAAGGGAGGAAGACCACCCCAGTTTACTGTTTCTGGACTGTTGCCTCCTTCTATTTTCCCAATATAGTCCCAGGTTTTCATAGAATCAGAGAAATTTTGGAGATGACATAAGCATTCATGACTCCCTGAGAAGGGAAGAGATCTCCCAAGGATTCTCAGCTCATCATAGACATGGCTGTGACTGGATTCTCCATATCCTGACGTCCAGCTTCGTGGGTTACCAGGATATTTACCTCTCTGCCTGAAGATGCTTTTTAATTAATAATTTGGATGGTCAATACTGTACAAGGGTTTAGTTCATTCACCTACATTTTTTCCCTTTTCATTTTCACAACAAACATATATCCCAAGGTAAATAGTATTTTTTCCATTTGACAGATGAAATAAAACTGATACCCTTAAATAAAATTCTTTTGTTTATCACATATACTGAGATCTAGGAGAGATTGTGTGTGAAGACAGTGGGAGCACACAATGAGCGGTGTCAAGTTACACAAGAACACACATGTCCACTGTCAAACCTTAAGTCCTATGATGCAAGCCAAAATGCCATAAACACTTTTATTTTCAGAATCTGAGGGAGGTGGTTTAAAAATAAGAGAATCGCAGCCTTAAAACACAATGTTTTCTTTTTTTCTTAATCTCCCAACACACCAAAGAATGCAATGACATTTAGTTTCTATGATCTACAAAATGCCAGTAAGAAAGCTAAAGGCAGTGTATTTTGCCACCTAAAGCCTGTAGCTAGAACCAGTAAGAATAGACCTAAAGATATCTCCAAGTGCTGCAAAGGGTACACTGTTGCACTCAAGGCAGGAGTGACATCTTATTTCAGAATCCACTGAAAGTGCCATCATAGGGTTCTGAATTTAAATGGAACCATTTCCTCTTGTAACAGAAAACTGGTTTGTCACGATGTTAGGTGGCTTTTAACTCAATGAACAGGAAGTGGGTTGCTTAGACACATTAGTTCAAGATTATGTCAGGAAGTAGCAACATACAAAGGGCAACTTGGATTATAATGAACCTCTCCTTAGTCTCATGACTGTTGTCTGAAAATGTCCACACTCTAAGAGACCCTTTGCTGTGTGTATTTCCCCCCTCCCCTGATGCACAGAATAAATCAAACTATTCTGGAAATGATGTCATTTTCGTTGTTCTAAAATTTGCAAAAATTTCTCCTAGAAGGCCTTTGGTTCAGCAAAACAGTTGATATAATCTATTATTCATGAGTAGTTTCTGATTCGTGTGTTGTAAAACAATGCCATTATCTTAATGGAATCTGATAGAATTTGCCAATTTCCACATTAGAGCATCCCTGTTTGCATCATTTTCCCCACTTGTAACTTATAAAATTCTCTCTCAATGAAGAAGCATTTATAGCTTCTGGTTTGGTAATGAGGTAGTGGGGCAGAGAGGTTAAGAGTTCAGCTGCCTGGGCACAAATCCTGGTTGTACCATTTTAGTAGTAATTTAGGCACTTTATTCAACCTCTTTTAGCTTCAGTGTCCTTATCTGAAAAATGGGGCTAGAGTTAAGAACTAAGTGATACGTGTTTCTGATTAAAAGTGGTAGATTTTCCCTGATTTCCCTCTTGAAGCCACACTAACATGACAAGGAAGGGGTTTTGGAAAAAAATGAAAGACATAATCCCACAAGGGCGAATAGAATAGAAAGCAACAGCAACAAAGCTCTGGAAACCAGCAAGCAGACTCATGTGTGGTAACAGGTCCGACCTGAGAAAGCTGAACAGCAAACAAGTTTGCAAAGAGAACTCCCCCAAAGCTCAGGAGTTGCGAACAGAGGACCTCTGGAAGTGGGCGTGAAGGTAGGGCTGAAGCAATAAAAGGTTGAGAAAGTTGAAAGTAATTGACACAGGTATTTACAGAGGTCTGATTTTGAGGGAGCTTCCCAGGGGTTGGGAATGAAGTAGACAAACTTTAGTGTGCATCAGAATCACCCAGAGAGCTATCAAAAAACACAGAGGCCTGAGTTTATGAAAGCAGGTCAGGGCCTCAGCTTCTGGAATTCACCACTGCCCTGGGCCCTGCGGACCAGCCTCCAAAGGAGATGCAGGACTGAGCTGCCATTTCCCCAGTTCTTCCTGCCCTCCCCCAAGTTTACCCCAGAGATGAAGAATGGTAGAATGGGAGCTTCCTAGCTGCACCAAACAAGCCCATCAGCCAAAAAATGAGGAAGAGTTATTATCATGCTACTCCCTATTCAGAATATGCACATTTTAACCAGTAAGTATGGAAACCTGTCCCACTCAGTGTATGAACTACAAGCACATGAAGCAACTTACATGTTTCATAGGTAGTAGCATGTATTGTGCCCATAATATATCAATAGGGCATAGATGTCATAGGCAGTAGGGATGTAGTTGAAATTTTAAAAAAGAAAAGAGGTTTCTCCCCACAGGTCTCAGATTGCCTCTGGATTTGATGATTATGTAGACTATGATTGCAGCTCTAGACTGCAGAGAAACACATTTCAACTTCATGCCTACAGAAAGGTAGCAGATTTAACTAATGAATGAATAAAACCCATGGAAACCCAAAGTGATACCATTTTGTTGGACTGAAGATGAAGAAACAGCCCCATAAAATTTCTGCAAACCTAACAGCTGAGAAGGCAGTTTTAAAGGCCTGCACCTGCAGCACTTAGTTTTTAGAAATCAGGTTTGCACACACATCAAGGAGAATTTGAAAACATGCTCTGGTTTTCAGATCAGAATTGGAGCAGAAAAAAAAAGAGAAAATAAAGGAATACATGATGATTAGCCAGAGAAAGAAAGATATTTCCTTAAAGGAAAAGATGAGATCTTAGACAACAGACTCTACAGACACAATGCGGAGCTGGGATTAAGTACAGGATATGATGTATAAGGAAAAGAGATGGGCCAGTTCCTAACTACTCTATGAGTGGACATCACAAAAGTGGGGGAGACACTGTAGTTATTTCTAGATTAGAGGCGGTGACTGGGACTTGAAGAAATCTGAGTAAGAGAGACAAAACCATGGGAAAGAGAATGGGATCCCAGCCAGAAAACCAAGACGTGATTTGAAAACTGCAAATGAAGAGCTTTAGAGTAAGAGGATTTGGGACAGCTACACCAAGAGAGATCAGAAAGTTTGGATGTAGTTAAAGGTGAGTGCTGAGATAGAACAGAAGAGTAAAGAAAAAAAAGAAAGAAAAATATCCAGAGTAAATGTTAAAGGGACACAGTTGTTATTGCCATGACAGAAGTGGCCTGAGAAATGTATGAAATTAGGACTCTAACAGAAGTAAACATGAGAAATATCAAAGGAGAGTCACGCACACTGATAATAGGGCAGAACTTGATCTTGATCTGAAGAATATTTCCTGGGTAGAATTAACTACCTCACCCAAATTCAGCAAGCAGGGCTATGAAAGAAGAAAAAGAACCAATTTAAGCAGCAGGGTAAAAAGAAACTTGAGTGAGTCTTCCTCAAAGGGGAAGGATATGAAACACCAGAGACACATCCAATTACTGTCCCAAAATATGTAGCAGAAAGCAAAGCTATTCAACTCCTGGAACAGTCAAAACCTGAGGAAAGACTAATCTCAAGGAGCAGGTGGCAGAGGTATTAGCCCTTAGCAGCTCATTAAGGGCATAAGCTATAGGATCATCAACAGCAGATCTGGTTCATGAACCTGCAGAAGGTGTTTTTCCAGCTGAACAAATGGGGAGGAGAGATGCAGCTTTCTTAGTCTAAGCACTTCTATGCCAAGAGGCAGTGGAAATGGAAAATGTGGCCCAGGTCTGAAAATTCCTGGTCCTGAGAACATAAAAGCTTCATCATAGGCACAATCCATGCCCAGTGCAGTACACCAGGAAGCCCTAAGAGTCTCTGTTACAACTACTCACCGCTGCCTTTGTAGTTTGAAAGCAGCCATGGGCATGACTGTGTTCCAATAAAACTTTGCAAAAACAGCTGTTGGGCCAGATTTGGCCCCCAGGCAGGAGTTCTTGAGTACACACAAAAAACACTTTAAGTAGGAACAGGTTGATTTTTCCCAACCCCAACTGGGAGGAAGAGTCTTGCCAGTTGAGTTTAAGTTCATAGTCATGAACTCCAGACAACTGGCACAGACTGACTAGCATCTTTAAGAGAAGCCAAAGATGTTTTCATCATCAACTTTCCTTTACATATTTCTGAGTCTCTCTGCTATAGCCTATTGGGAGACAATTCCCCACAGGTCTCTTGCATTTCTATATGGCTTGTGAACAGAGGCATAGGCTGGTTTTATCCTGGATAATCTATCTTTTCAAGGATGTTTGTAAAATGCACAGCCTTGAAAGTTAGAAATGGTGTCTCAGGAGGAAGGAGCAGGTTTGTTTACTGTCCAGCACAATAAAGATAATGTTTCCTTCTGGAGCAAAGTTAATCAGGTTTGCTTCCAGCCCATCATAAAAGATTGAGGTTGCCTATGCTCAGAGTGACACATATTTACTATGTGTGCAACTACCTGAGACCCTCTGCATCACCTCCACAGGATATGGGGGAAGGCGGCAAGGAGAAATGATGTGAATACAAGCCCTAAACTGTGATTGAATCCTAAATTGGGATTAGGGAAAGCTGAAAGCTAGTTGCTATGCCATGAATAATAAAGTCATTTGTCTCTGATCCGGGAATCTTGTTGGAAAATGGAATAACTGATCAGGCTCCCCTCGCCTCAGAGCTGGTTTGGGGTGGCTCAATAAACATTGTATGTGTGTGGGTGGAGTAAGTGTGCCTGCACAGCGGCACCACTTTGGCTGGTGTTTTACTGCCTCAGGCACCCGCCCTGCATGGCCATGTTTTTCCAGACCTATAGCTTCCAAGGCCCGTGTGGCCAGTTGCCTATCCTATGTAAAGGGGTCTGGTGACCCAGCCTGGTGTGGAGGGATCTGCTGATCCAGCCTGGAGTGTGAAGGGTTTGTGACCCAGTCTGTGAATGGGCTTGAGTGGTCTGGGAGCTCCAGACCCAGTCCTAGATCAACCATCAGCCCAGTCAGTGCAGGATTACCGGCAGGTAAAAGAGCTGCAACAACTAGTGTGGTTGCCTAGCTTTACAATTGGCGTCATGAACAGGATTAAGAGCTGGACAATTGGCACTGTGAGCAGGATTCCCGGACATTAAGCCTCACAGTAGCCCTTGACGTAGCCAGACAAATCTCATAGCTTCTGCCAGCATCCATGAAACTATAGTATAACACCTCAGACTTTTCACAATTCTTGATATTGTCTTTGGCAAAATTAAATAAGGTCGGGGGAACAAAATTCTGCCTGGGACAAATCTCTAGGGGCTGGGGTTTGGCTCATTTTTCTAAATGTCAAGAGTGTGGGGCCAATGTTTTGATACCATTGAGGGTCCATTTACTTTTTGTTCATTTACAAGTTACTAAAAAGTAGAGCACATGAGAAATTTGCTGTTGAACAAATTCAGCTTTCTTAGAGCTGAAAGAATTATGTTTGCTCCAGTGGAAAGCATCCCAGGCTGCAGATGTTGCAAAACACAATCTCTTTCCAGCATCCAGCATCGAGAATCTTATCAGCTAAGATGGAGCAAAATAAGAAATAGGAGAGATCAAAGGAGGCTGTTAAGTGCTTCGGTTTTTTTATGTGAAAAGGTCAAGGAAATTTAAGTTTGGATGTTAATTACTTTAGATTTTAACATCTTTGGATTATGACTTGCAAGGGGATTTCAATTTCTTGCATTTTGGCTATCTGAACATCATTATTATGTTGACATTTTCTCTCACTGTGGAAGCTCTGAAAAGCTGCACTGGATGATGTGGTTAGAAATAATTTTGGATGAGAAACACCATAGGGATTGAATTTTAGCTTCTAGCAAACTTATCTTCTGGGGCTGGGGAGCAAACCATCATAACCCATGAGACAGGCCCCTTGGGTCCAAGCTAAAAGGCTAGTACTTAGAAACATCCTATAACTGCTGTTCAAAACATTTATGAGATCTCCTTGAACACACTGTGACTAATATAATGTATAACTTGCGCCATCATTTGTCTTTCTCAGCTAGCTCTTGAAGCCTTACAAACAAACCATGCAAAGCATGGCCTTTTATGTCCAACCATTTCCATTGCGCAAGCATATCTGGTCCCAAGGAAAACTTCAGGAGGACTGGTTGCACCCAGTTCATGCCATGTTTTCACGGCTCCTAGCACTTGAAAAAAAAAAAATTCTGCAGATGTGACAGAAGACATCTAAACTCCAAAACCCCAGGAAGCTTTGTTGGCTCACTCTCCTGGTCAGTATCCACAGGACAGTGGAGTGCAGTGATTTCCCTTTCATGCTTCAGTCACACAAAGATTATTTTTAGGCTGCCAAAGGAAGCTCATTTCCCAATCTCTGGGGCAGATGTTGAGTGACCAAAGGAGAACCAGATGGCCATCCAAGTGGCCTGGGATGGGCTGGGAATGAATAACCATTCAGAAAAAGGGAATCGGAACAACAATAAATCAGCACAAAGTAGCAAGAAGCCCGAAAGTTGCATGCAGAAATTAAAGCACAAATCTATTGCTTCACTAGATTCGCTGCTTTCCAACAAAGAGAGTAATTCAGAACTGAAGAGGAAAACAGTAAATCCAAAAGGTAAAACTTGCCAACCCCCAGCATGCTCTGGTACATGCAGAGCCTGTGTGCACAGACCCGAGATCGTCAGATGCAGCTGAGGGAAAGCTGCAGCTGAGGTCCACTGAGAGGCTCAGGCTGCGGCTCTGTAAGTGAAATAACATTGCCCTTGTTCTTTCTATCCGAGACCATTTCCCAGTTTCCTCCTGTTCATCAGCCCCAAACAATTTGAATGGGCTTAACACTCTTTGTTGGTAATTATTTGGATTTTTATGCATACAAATTAAACAGATCTCTTGGTACCTTAGAAAGTTGAGGCAAGGAAATCACCTTTAAGGGCTTAGTAATGCAATCAGTCATTAGCCCATGTCTGACCCTCTTGTGGTGGGTTTGTGTGTGTCACTTTCTCAAAGAGACTCTCACTTCTTAGAAAACAGGGGATATGGATGTCAAGAAAGAGAATCTCTGCACATGTCCCTTCTTGGTATACATTTCAAATGAGAAAGGACAGACATTCTCTATGAAGTAGAACTTGCTCACTCTTGCCGTGTCCTCGTGACCTAGTGGGTGAGAAAACTGTGGGATCTGGAGCTCTTCTACTTAGGGTTTAAAGGCAGACTCTTGGGTCATTTCTGAGCAGGAGCTGGCTGCCAGGTTCACCGGCACTGGACATATCTCTGGCAGCAGGACTGTGACATGCTTTACCCTAAACAACAGAACGATAAAATCTGGTGTGCGTGTGTACGTGTATAATAGGAAAATCTCCAGAGCTACAAAAAGTAGAGGTGGGAGGGGTGTTAAAAACAACAGAGAAGCATGTAAAAGAGACCTAAGAAGTAAACAGGAGGATTGGCAGGAAAGAAAGAAGGGGATGAATTGTCGGAGGTGCCCTAACACAGCTGCTGAGTCCAATCCAATTCAGCAAGAACAGTAAACACACCAGATTCTTCCCGGGCATTTTTCTATACAAACCTTTTAGAGGAAGTTTCATACTCTTACACAGCTTATTATAACATAAAAAGATTGTTTTAACTGGGCATACCATTTAGGCAGGTCTTAGGTGAAGAGTAAGACATTGTGGTTAATTCTGGCTCACTGTTAACGTTCCAGGCAGTACCCTAAGGCCTTCCGCTGCTTTTTCCAGATCAACATGAGCTGAATTCTGAATTCTTTATTTCCAGGCGTGGTGTTGAGTTCATGCTGATTTGCTGATATATATTTCTAAGGGTATGCACTGCTTTAAGAACCTGAGGGGAAAGCTGACATACATTCTGTGGAGCTCCATGGGAAGCAGCAAAAAGAGAGGCTGTTGCGGGGTTTGCTCATAAATGACCATCTACAGCAGGGCTCAGCAAACTCCTGCCTGGGGGCCAAATCTGGCCCAACACCTGTTTTTACAAAGTTTTATTAGAACACAGTCATGCCCATGGCTGCTTCCCAACTACATAGGCAGAGTTGAGCAGATATAACAGAGACTGTTTGGCCAGCAAAGCCTGAAATGTTTATTATCTGGCCTTTACAGTTGCCGACTCCTCATCTACAGGAACACAGCTTGAGTATCCCTTAAATGAATTGCTCGAGACCAGAGGTGTTTCAGATTGCACTTTTTTTTTTTTTTCAGATTTTAGAATATTTGCATCTATATACCAGTTGAGCATCCCTAATCCAAAAATGTGAAATCTGAAATGCTGTAATGAGCATTTCCTTTGAGCATGACCTTTGAGCATCATGCTGGTGATCAAAAAGTTTTGGATTTTGGAGCATTTTGGATTTTGAATTTTCAGATTAGGGATGCTCCACCTATAGTTCATACTCTACCCCTACCCGTCTCCCCACCTCTCCATCCATTCTCAAAGTCATTGTGAAGAAACGAGAATTTTTAGAAATCATATCTTAGTAAGTTGAAAGGAAGGAATGTCTTAAGTGAAGACGTCTTAAGAAAGCTGCTGCTGGAGGCAGGCTCACTGCTCTACCACGGTATTTTCTAAAAAAGTCCTTGTCATCTGGGATTTTCTCTCTAAATTTCATTTTAAAATGATAACCATAAAGAGCTGGCTGGTTAGCTCAGTTGGTTAGAGTACAGTGTTATAACACCAAGGCCAACGGTTCAGATCCTCATATTAGCCAGCCACCAAAAAATAAATAAATAAAAATGATATCGATAAGAAACTCATTTGAAATAACAAGGATTCTCTTTTTTATTTATCCATTTATTTATTTTTGCTGGCTGGTACAGGGATTGAACCCCAGACCTTGCTGTTACAATGCTCTAACCAACTGAGCTAACCAGCCAGCTCCAGGATTCTCTTTTTATTTTTTGGCAGCTGGCCAGCATGGAGATCCAAACACTTGACCTTGGTGTTATAACACCATGCTCTAACCTACAGAGCTAACCCACCAGCTAGATGTTTTTTTTTTTTTTTTTTACATGCACACACTTTGCTAAGTGTCATAGGATTATTGGCCACCATTAAATTGGTTTTAAATCAGATTGCTTTAATAACCTACCAATAAACCTACCACTTGGAAGAAATGAAAAGGGTTTGGTTTGTTTGTTTTTGGTCTTCTGTGGTATTGCTGATGGTAGTGGTGAAAGGAGAGAAAATGGCTTGGAGAACGAAGGAAGGAGACTTGAAACCCTGGAAACTCTGAGGGGACAGGAAAAATTGTGGGGACCTCGACGGTGAGTTTAAAGCAGTATGAGGGCACTAGGCTACAGGAAACCTGTGAAGAGAGGGACAGAAAGTGAGTAAGAGGGAATAACAGGAGGTAGGAAGGTTCACGAGTAAATGGAACCGTATTCAAAATATTGCTTAGGATCCACCCTGCCTTTAGAAAAAAAGGAAAAGAAAAAATAAAAAAGAAGGAAATTTAGGGCTGGCTCATTAGCTCAGTTGATTAGAGTATTGTGCTAGTAACACCAAAGTCCATGGTTTGATTCCTGTATTGGTCAGCCACATTAAAAAAAAAACAAAAGGGGCGGTGGGAAGGAAAAGTTTCATCCCCTCCTCCACAAGGAGTCCTTGCTCCCAAAGCCAGTCCCCGCTGCAGGCTGCCTCCGCCCCCTCCCCCCCACCATCCACCTTCATGGCCACCTGTCCCTCAGCACAGGCTCTGGTCACTTCTCAGTGGGGCTACTGCGAAGGCCTCTCTATCCATCTCCACCTCCACCCTGCCTTTCTTCAATCCCACTCCTCTTCCGTCCCACTGCTTGAAAACCTTAAAACAAAAACTCTGACCTGTCACTCAACTGAAAAACTATCAATGAGTCACATTCCTTGCAAAAGAAGTCATAATTCCTTCATCTGTGTATTAGTCAGTTTTCTGTTGCTTAGAACAGAATACCCCAAACTGGGTAAGTTATAAAGAAATGAAATTTATTTCTTATAGTTTTGGAGACTGGAAAGTCCAAGGTGCAGGGGCACATCTGGTGAGGGCCTTGTTGGTGGGGGTCTCAGCCGAGTCCCGAGGCAGCACACAATATTACAGGCGAGGGGCTAAGAGCATGCATTTCTACATGCTTTCTTCCTCTCCTTATAAAGTCCCCAGTCTACTCTCTGATAACCTATTAAGCCATTAACCCATTAATCCATGAATGAACTAATCCATTCATGAGGGCATAGTCCTCACAATCCAATCACCTCTTAAAGGTCCCACCTTTCAAATATCATATGAGGGATTAAATTCCAAAATGAGCTTAGGGGGACAAACATTCAAACCATAGCAGTCTAGAACTAAAAGAATAGGCTGAACATTCATAGTGAACAGACTTTCTGTTGATCTTTAAACAGGCCTTAAAATTTCCTCTTTGTGGACCACTGTTTGTCATTTTTCTGCTCTAGAATGTCACCCATTTCTGTGGGTGGTCCTGTGGAAATCCCATGAAATAGTCAAATACTATTGAGTATTTGACTCCACTGAGCCCCTCCTCAGCCCTGGAAGGAATCAGATCTCCCTCTTCTAGGTCAATATAGCATATGGCTCATAAGGATTTATTATACAAAAGGAGGGAATATGAGAAATACGGGAGTAGTAATTCATTTTGGAATATAATAAATGCCATAAGAGAGGAATAGAGACTGTGTCTGTCATTGCTTTGTATCCCCCAAAGCACCTGCACAGTGTTCAGTGTGTGGATGGAGAGGTGAAGCTGGCTGTAGCCCAGCAGTGACTCAGACAGTGACTCGGTTGTAGGCACCTGCAGGGCCACGTTGTAAACGTCTGCACTTGTATCTGGTGTCTGCGGGAAGAATATCAGGAAGAATTAGAGGTGTCTATGCTGGGAGCTGGGAGAGGAGTGGTGGATGTATAACACCGAAGCCACCTACTCGCTACTCTTAGCTTAGAATATAATCTCACACATTTATTTATTAAGCAAGTATATTTGTTTCAAGAGGAAATCAATTTGAATATCCAAACAAGTTTTACCAACAAATTTTTGAAAACATCTGCCCATTTATAAATCATGAGCTGACTTTCTGATTTTAAGAGCTAAAACGTGAGAAACAGACAAAATTGGCAGTCAGAGAAAGAAATGACAGAAGGCTGGAGTAATTAGAAAAAAATCTCTTTGAGGAATGAGGGGCTTTAGAATCTTGATAGTCAAAGAGTGGAAGGAAGGATATTTCAAGTGAAGGAATAAAAGAACCAGAAGAGAGAGGCATAGTTTTCTTTTTCTGCAAATGCCATTTACTGAGCTAAATCAGTACTTACAAAAAAAGCCAGGCAAGCAAAAACAAGCAAACAAGCAACAAACAAAAAGCCAGGCAAGCAAACAGTAACAATAGGGGTGGGGTGGGGAGAACTGTATTCATTTTTAAATAGCTCTATTTCTTTGTGAAATTTCTGCCCTGGATTCCACAGGGGAACTTCTGACCTCTTATATTTTACTTTGTTTTTATTTGCCAGGCTCTGTTACCATGTTGCGTAAGATGTAGCTAAAAAGAGAAAAATGTCAAAAAACTCCAGATCTTCCAATGCTCCTGAAGTCTTTATGTGAAGTTTTTTTTCCCCCTAGCACTCAATGCCCACTTATCAAACTCATCTATGCACTATCAAAGGTAATTCTGTTATTTGCCTAAAAGCCAGCAGCACAATAACTGGAATTGAAACTAAGTGGGGATCTCCTGTTTCTCCAAGAGGAAGATTCTGACTGTGCATCAGCATTACCTCCGTTTACAGCCTCCCAAGACACACATTCAAGGGGTTTTGTTACTTAAAAGGAGAAGCTCATTGAGTTATTCTGATAAATAGGGCACAAATGAGTCACCCTATCCTGGTTTTACCCCTGTAGTTATTGCCATCATTTTGTCTCTGGCTGGAGAAATTTTTATTTCAGTTTCGTTTCTCAACTGTCACCCGCTTTTAAGTCTTAATATACTCTACTTTCCATTTCAATGTGTGGACCACAGATTTAAACCCCTGAAGGGCATGTAAACTTAAAAGGAGTGGTATTAATAAGAGGAAAACGTGTAATGGGGGCAGGGTTGAAAGGCAGCTTGGAATACAGTAATGGAATGTGCAGAGATGGGAATCAACTTACCTGAAGTGATCAAGTCACTTCATGATGTCTACAGCAGTATTTTCACAAAAGAAATTAATTTGAGGGCAAAGAAACTTTAATATATGCCCTAGTGGTCCAAATTTTATTTTCACTGAAATTTGAAAGAATTTTTCAAATCCAAAAGATGATAATAAAGTTGATTGCATGCTCAGGGGGTTTCTTTAACTGTATTTTCCAATGCTCTAGGCTATGATGTCAGCCTTTTTAGACTGTGAAGCCATCAAGAACTCCCAACACAGATTCACCAATTATAAACCTATGCTATTGTACTAATGGATACATGCACTCTAAAACACAAAGCAATCTAAAATGAGATAAGCTCTGTACATGTTCTAATATTTTCCTGCCACACCCCAAGGGACCATCTGGCTTCCCCTCTGGGTATACCCTGCCACTTGGGAGACCGCACTATGAGGCTCCATGTGGAATACAATATTTACTTTCAGATGAAAATGACATGGGTTGTTTACCTCCCTGAGAATTGCAAACTGCTTGGATGAAAAAGCAGCACAGAGCCAGGTAGCGAGTTGGAACAGGTCCTTGAAAATGGGCCAGGGGAATAAGCCTAATTCAAACTTCAGCAGTTTACCAGGCAATTCATCTGGCCAAATAATTATTCTTATCTCCATTTTTTCCCCCACCCACTTAAAGAATCACTTCATCTCCTTAAGTATGAAACCAAACTAAACCAAAACCACCCCCAAATTTGAATCTTATTTTCTTAGACCAGCAATAATTGCAGCTTTTTCTTTCTTATCTTGCTCTGGCAATTCCACATACTGAGCTTTGTTTCATGCAACCTCTTACATAGGTCCTGTGCCAGTAGAAGTGTTGCTTAAGGAACACCTAAGTGAACTGAGACCTACTTGGGGAAGGACAGGACTGAGGGTAGAGAGAGACTAGTTCACAGTTTGGGGCAGAGGAGAGAAAAGTGTACAAGTCAGGGAGTGTGCATCCGCAGATGCTGCTGCCTGCCTCAGGGTGGTACAGTTTCTTCATCAGCAGCACCAGTTTACAGACTAGGAACTGGGGTCAGGGAAGGCGATGAGAACAGTGGTGTGCAAGCAGATCTGTGCCCTTGAGGGATCTGGAGCAGGCTGGGGGTTCTGTGCTTCCAAGCTTCCCATGAGTACCATGAACACCTTGGCCTCACTCCCTCTGTCCCCAAACTGTGGAAAGGAGGGGGTCAGTTGAGGGCCTAAAACCTCACCTTCTTAAAGCCATGCACAGACAGGGCTTTACCCAGCCCCTAGCTGGGAGACTCTTAGAAGACCTGCCACCTTTGCTCTTTAAAATCTGAATCAGAATTTCAGAATCACATGGGAAGCTTCTGAAAACACAGATTCCTGGGCCCCACCCCATCTTTGGAATGGGCTTCTCCAGAGTGGCACCTGGAGATCTGAGTAACAGCCTAAGCCACACGCCCACTGCATACAAGGTTATTTCAAAAAGTTTATGGAAAGATTCGTATTACCTTTCAATTCTATTTTTCCCCGAACTTTTTGGAGCACCTCGTATTAGACATTCAGAAGGGCAGGAGCTACCCGCGCACCTGTATGTGTCAACACACACAGTTTTGCCCCTTGTGCGTCTATGAAGTCTGAGAACGCTTTTCTTAGCGTATTCACCTTTTCTTACCGGCTCTCGTTTTTCACTTGCAGCTGCCTTGAGCTCTAATGTGACGTTTCCAGGGGAGCAAGTTTGCCATCAGCGGAGCTCAGTCTTCTCTCTCATCATGGATTTCTAGCTTATAAAATGCACAGTTTGGACCAGCGAATCCCCAAGGTTCCTTGCAGCTCTGAGACTTTATGGTTCCATTTACCAGAAGCCACAGCTTTGACACTTGGAACTGCAGGCTCTTTTCTCACTGCCTTTTTGGCCAGTATTTTCACCTACATTCCACTTGTTTCCCCTTGGGATGTTTAAACCTTTACTGTTGCTATCGACTTGCTAAATATCAAGTCCTAAACTCCCTTTCTAGCTGCTTGCAGGTTTCTATCTTTAATCAAATAAAAAATAAGAAATCTACTTATTGATAATGAGGTACTACCATAACTATCCTATTTTAAAGGAAGGGATACTGTGTTCTTGCAGTGTTATACTGGGAAAAATGATTTCTACATTACTGACACTCTTATTCCAGACAGAAATTCCCAGAAGGGAGAAGCAGAAAGACTTGCAAGCTTGGGGACACAATCAATAAATGTCTACTATATGCCATGCCCATTTTAAATTCAAGGTATGCTGGGGAAGACGGGCCAGCCAGTGGAAGATGACCAACCCTTATGACGCAGGGGGCATATGGGAATGCGAGAGGGCGTGCCATCCACCCACCGGTCTGCCCGTCAGTCCGACCAGTCTGTCTCATACATACACACCAAGAGTATACAGTGAACACTTGGTATATAAACATGAGCAAACCTGACATGGTCCTTGCCCCCACGGGTCCTCTACTAACGGGGGAGGATGACAGTAAGTAAACTGCCACATGAATAACTGTGCCATTACAATCTGTGTTAAGGGCCATGAAGGACAATATAGAGCATATTGCATGATGGGGACCCAGGCAGGTGGGATGTGTGCATCTGGGAAGACTTCCTGGAGGAGATGAAACCTGAAGTTAGATAAGTAGGAAGTACAATCCCAGGGAAAAGGGCAGACGGCTCCCGACCCAGGGGAATCCATAAGCAGAGGCTGCGACTGACCTGGGCTCAGAGCAACTCTGAGGCTCAGCCCTACAGCCCACAGCTGCACACTGAAGCAGCCTGAGTCTTAACACTCTCGAGGATTTGGGGAAAAAACATTTACTCATCTTAAAAAAGGGTTCAGGGCACCTTCTGCCAGTGTCCCACTGCACTGATAGTTTTATTCTGTGGAGGTCTGATTTCTAGGCAGACACCGTGGCTTCCTGTTTTAATATCAGTTACGGGTAGATGCACTTGGTACTTACTGTTCTTTATATTAGACTCTAAGTTCAATTTGCCAGAAAAATCTAGCTCGGACCCCAAACAAGAGACAGTTTCCCATTCAGGGCAGCTTGAATCAACCAGAAATGATGCTTTCAGATGCTGCGTTAGGGCTGGCTGGTTAGCTCAGTTGGTTAAACTGTGGTGCAAATAACACCAAGGTCCACGGTTCGATCCCTGGACCAGCCTGCAATAAAAATTCTCAATGCCCAGCACTTTTGGGAACATTTAGAGCAGACATTTTTTTTTAAAAAAAACCAATTATTCAATCCAAATAAAACACAGAACACCCTCTCTTTTCTTTCCACAGGATTACTATCTATCCTCAAAGATACAATTTTCAGGTTCTCAACTCCATGACTGCAACACCAACAAGCAAAGAATAAAATGCCTACGTCAGACTTACAGAATCGTAACGTCCAGCTTTGCTCTTCTTTCTTTTTGAGAGATGAGGTCCTTTATTCCTTCTAAAATCCTAATCACCCAAGAGTTCTCCAAGATTTTCCCAAACTTGTGGTTCCAAAAGTGTTAGAGCTGATTCCCTTGATGCAGAGGAAGCCGGATACAGATCTCCTGATTGATGTGCTAAACAAATTCTTCCTAGTTGAGCTTTGACAATTGCAGATTTGGCAAAGACAACTATTACTTCCATTTTGGGGCTTTTGTTTTTGTTAGAAATATAAAAAAATATATAAAAAAATATAAAATATCAATCACTTGAGAGGCATCAGCCATCTCATACCCTGTTATATTCAAAGTCTTTCTTTTGAAAGAGTCACTCTCAGAAGTCTAGAACGTGGATCTTTTTTCTCCTGCAAAATCTCATTTTTTTTTCAGTTTCAGAAGAATTGTGATTGTTTACACTTGAGAAAGAACACCCTTTTTTCTTTTTTGAATGGCCAGTAACAACAACACATGTGCCACTCATTTAATCGGAGGGCTCTATAGCAGGGATTCTCAAACCTCAGCCTGAGTCTAAATCACATGGAAGCCTTATTGAAAACAGACTGCTGGATGCCACCTGTAAAGTTTTTGATTCAGCATGTCTGGGATGGGACCCAAGGCTCTGTATTTCTAACAAGTTCCAAGATGATTCACATGCTGCTGGTCCAGGGACCACACTTTGAGAACCGCTGCTCTATAGATAGCTTTATGATCACAAAATATGTACTGAGTATGTACTGACTACAAGGTACTTCACGGCATACAGGTGGCCTGAAAAAGGTATATCTGACTTCAAAAGTTTAAAAATTTTCAGTATTTTCCTTCCTTCTCCAAAGACATAAACAACAACAAATAAGTAGAGAACAGCAGGTGTTACGTGCCAGAAGAGCAGTGCTTAGCAGGTTTGGGAGAGGGAGAGGTGACTGTAGATGTCTTGAGCAGAGGTAGGCTTCAGATGCCTTATTGCTTCTTTTGCTCTTTCAGAAGAAGATGTGCTTAGATAACTAGAGAGGAGGGCGCACGTGCATGTGACGCTTCAAAGAAAAGCCATCTCGATTTCTTTCAACATCTACTTTCTCTGCCATGGGGATCTCAGCACTCAGCAGGGGCGTTGTGGCTCATGCACCATCTCCCACAGGCTCATGCACTCAGCTGCACCACCCCAGAAGGCTCTCTCTCGACTGGCCACAGGACAAGAAGAGAATTGCTCTTCATCCTTCTCCAAACAGCGGCCAGACCAGGTCTCGAAATGTTGCTGTGCCCCAGAGTGCTGGCATCTTAGTTGGGAGGAAGCGGGGGACCAATCCCTCTGGAGAGCAGATGCAGAGGGGCCCAGGAGGGCACGTGTTGTGGCAAGAGTTGTAAGGCAGAAGAGTCAGAGGCTCAGGGACCCAGGTTTGTGTGAAGGACATAAGAGAACCAGTTAAGCTTTAAGGGAAAAATTGGAAGTGCTCAAGGAATGACAGGAGATCATTGCAGAATCTGTCCCTCCCTTCAAGCCCCTATTACATTTCAGGTATTGTACTAGGTCCTAGGGATAGAGAGATGCTTAAGGCATCATGGTCCTTGCCCTGGAAATTTTTATGTCTAATAGGAAAACAGAGCAGGAAAAAGATAAATTATGAAAACAAGGTAAGTACTATGATAGAAGTATATACACCGAACTATGCAAGTGCAGAGAACAGACCAAATGACTGGGGGGTCAGGGGAAAGTTTACTTAAGGGAGGAGTGACATTTGGGCTGGGTTGCCAAGAATCTGGCCAGGCAAAGATGTAAAGTTCTTCCAGGTAGAAAGAACAGCAGGTGCAAAGGCACAAAGTAGCAACAGTTCTAGATCATGTGGGGAACGTGACGCTCCCCATGCTAGCAGGGGTGGACTTGTGCACACACAGGGCAGCCAGGAGCACATACATGCAGGAGAAGAGACAGCGCAGCCAGGCTGGGGCTGACGTAGTCCACATTAAAGAGCTGGGGTTTTAACCTCAGGGTGATGAGAAGCACTGAATTATTTTAAACACTTAAGCGGCATGGCCAGATTCTCATTGAAAATAGTGTCATTGCAGAGCAGAAGACAAAGCGGCGAAGAGAGACTCAAGGAAGTATGGCCATTTGGATGGACCAGGACTATGGGTGGTGTGGGGTGGGCTAAACGTGGCTGTTTCTGAGACCAGATTGGCCGTCTTTAACCTCGGATGCGGTGGTGGTGACAGTGAGGCAGGCAGTGGAGACAGAGCCCTGTCTCTGAAGCCTGACCCCACTTAGATGGAAGACAATGATGCCAGTGACCGTGAGTTTCACTGTCCTATTCCCACCCTCTCTTTTTCCTGCCTCTACTCCTCAAACTTGATGTTCACCATATGGTTTTATTCTAAGCATGGATGGAACTCTGTGAAAGGAGAATCTCATTGCTATTTATCGTAGCCATGAAAAATAAATCATCAGGGCGCTCATGGCAGACCCTCAGCGTTTGTATTACATTTGTTCAGCCTGAGCGCTCAGAGCACAGTACGACTTACAGGTGCAAAAATAGTCAGCGTCTGAGTGGAATTTGGCAGGAGGTTTGATCATTATTCTGTGAAATAAAAGCTGTTGCAACTCAGTTGATTAAAACAGGACCATAACATCAAGGTCATGGGTTCGGATCCCTGTACCAGCCAGCCACCAACCCCCCCCACCCCCAAAAGACCTCTTCCCCCCACCAACAAAAAACACACAAAACAGTACCCTGTTCTTTCATTTACATGGTTCTTTAGTTTTTAAAAATCATAACATGAAGAATCTTAGACTGTGAACATATAACTAAACTTTTTTTTTTCACTAGTTCAGCACCTTTTATAAGGCACAGCAGGGCAGATGCTGGTAGATTGTGAAGTCTGGAAAATATCTTGTACTGGCTGCCCACGCTTCCTGCCCTCTGCAGGGCTCCGTCTCAGGCCTGGCTCTCCTGGGCTGAAACCAGAGCTCAAGAGAATGGCTAAGAAAGATGGGTGTTCAGGCCCTGGTGATGGACAAGGGAAGAAGCCCTGGTACCCTCTTCTCCGTGAGTGCTTTGTAAGGGGGGTGCAGAGCAGGAGGAGAAGGGGGGTGGAGGTGCATGTCCTAGGTATGGAGAAGAGAGAACTGTCAAAGTAGAATCAGTTCTGGTTTCTCCACCCATGATGATAAGTTTAGGATTACGGTATGACACCTGGGGGTGACATGATGGAGGAACACAGAAATACAGCAATGACAACATGTATACTTGTGGCCAGATATTGCTGAGAGTCATTAGCTTCTCCTTAAAGGCAATCTGAGGTTTCCCAAATAAGGTGTGTTATGACAGAATGCAGTAAAATTCCTTTGGAAAACTACAGTAATAAACCCATAAAACAATGTGATCGGTAAGCTTTTTTTTTTTTTTGTAAGATAATGTTATTGGTGATGATAGGAACTGGCCACCAGTACAAGTGTAAATTAGTATAAACTCTCTGGAGAAAACCTTAGAATAAGCAATTCCATTGCTACAAGATACTTAAGGAAACAACATAAAAATATGCATGGAGATATTATGTATGGGCAAAGATATTTTGTACAGAACTCTATCATCTTGGAAGAAAATTGAAGATATGCATGATTGATGCAAATGGAATTTATGGTAGTAAATTGATGTAAATGGAATTTATGGCACTTACATGTTATGAAATATTAGCCATTATAAACCTTGTTTCAGAAAATCCTTTAATAAAGTAGGTAAATGTTCATGATTATATCATTAAGACTACAGCAAGTTTTATGGGTACATTAATATCAAGGTCAATTAAAAATCTCAAACATCACTAGGGCGAAAAAAATGCTCAACATCACTAAGCATCAGGGAAATGCAAATCAAAACCAAATGAGAAACCATCTCACCACAGTTAGACTGAATATTATCAAAAAGACAGAATAACAAACGCCTAGTGAGAATGTGGAGAAAGGGGAATCCTCCTACACTGTTGGTGGGACTGTAAATTAGTGCAGCCATTATGGAAAACAGCAGGGAGGTTACCCAAACAACTACAGATAGAAATGCCATGTGATCCAGCAATCCCACTGCTGCGTGTATACCCAAAGGAATGGAAATCATCATATTGAAGAGATCCCTGCACTCCCATGTTTATTGCAGTTCAGTTTACAACAGTCAAGAGTTGGAACCAACCCAAATGTCCATCAACAGATGACTGGATAAGGAAAACGTGGTACATCTACACAACGGAATTCTACTCTGCCATAAAAAGGAATGAAATTCTGCTATTTGCAGCAACACTGATGAACTTGGAGAAAACAGTTAAATGAAATAAGCCAGGTATAGAAAGAGAAATACAGCATGTCCTCACTCATAAGTGGAGCTAAAAAATATAAATAAAAGAAAGATACAATAATCTCAATAATATGCTGAACTTTCAAAAGGAAAGAACAGAATTGAAGTTACCAGAGGAAACTGGGAAAGGGGGAGGAGAGGTTAGTGAGAAATTGGTAAAGGGTCACAAAGAATGATTACATTGTATAATGATGAATATATTAATTGCCCTGATTTGATGTGATCACCACATATTGTACACAGGTATTGACATTCAATTTGTACCCTACAAATATGTATAATCAATGATGTTTCAATAAAAATAAATAAATAAGATACATGTGGGCATAATGGGAAAACAATCAATTAGAAACCCACAGAAAAATGGTAAAGATAGCTATCTATGAATAGTAGGATTGTGGGTGATTTATGTTGTCTTTTGCATGTGTGGTTTTTTTTTTTTTTTGGTCAAAAACATTTATATAGTGAAACATCATTGTGGTAATCAGAAAAACTTAAATTATATGCAATAATTCAAATAATCTAAATTAGAAAAAATAATAACTATACATTTATAAAAATTATGTTTCAATTATAATTTAAGTAAAAACACATAATGCATAACATACATTTAATATATGTAATGTCATTTATTAAAGCAGTATTTAGTATAAAAAATTCCCAATTAAACAATTCCTTGGAATTTTTCACAACAGAATAGGACTTATGAAAATTTAAAAAATGTATGTGACTGTGACTTCATCACCAAGAGCTGTTGTGCTATATCTGTGGCTGCGGGGCTTTATCAGAGGGGGTGCAGATATGTGTTTTCTTCTCTTTAAGACCCTGAGCTTACTTAGCTTTCCACTGAAAGCTGGCTGAAGTGCCCTGAGGCACAACTGCTGGGCAGCAGGATCCTGTTCAGCAGGGCAAACTCTCCAGACCGTGGGCACAGGAGGAGACAAGGGCATTAGGGAACCCCGCGGGCTGGGGTCGTGCTGGAGTTGAGAAGTCCGCTGGTCGGACAGCCATATACTCCACTCCCCTTCTTGTACCACGGACAACAAGGAGCAGAGGGCAACTGCTGTGCCAGCACAGAGAGTCCCTGGGGCTCGTGAAAGATCTTAGCCTTGAAGGGTGAGTAGACAGCAGAGAAGAGACCCAGGATGCTCAGGCCTGTTCAAGAATTACTTAGGAGGGCCGAGCCCGTGGCGCACTCGGTAGAGTGCTGCGCTGGGAGCGCGGCGACGCTGCCCCCGCGGGTTCGGATCCTATATAGGAATGACCGGTGCACTCACTGGCTGAGTGCCGGTCACGAAAAAATGACAAAAAAAAAAAAAAAAAAAAAAAAAAAAAAAAAAAAAAAAAAGAATTACTTAGGGAGGGTCCTTGTAGGCCAATATGGCTGGAATGTGGATATCACCCCAAAGGTCCTTTGAGGCTGCCATATTGTGGCCAGCTATGGGCCAGAGGAGTAACCATAAAATGTTATGGTGGATAAGCCTAGTTAGGTTTTGTTGCCGGTTTTCATTATTCCCTGGGTCTAGCGCAGAGCCTAGAAAATTGCAGGTTTTTAATGAATGGTTTTCTGTGGTTTGTTTTCTAATTTATTTAGGTATGTATAACTCAATTCCAGGTGCACTGTCTAAATCTGAGGGATCCACTGGGGACCCAAACCAGTCATCACGCTCCCTCCCCTCCTGGAGTTCACAACTGGGTGGGAGAAACACACCTCAATCAAATAATTACAAAACAGGGCTGGCTGGTTAGCTCAGTTGGTTAGAGTGTGGTTCTGATAACCCCAAGGTCAAGGGTTCAGATCCCCATACTGGCCAGCTGCCAAAAAAAAAAGACAAAATAAATCTAAATGTGACAAGTAGATCACAAGAGAGGCACATGATCATGGTATGAGAGCTGAGGATTTAATACAGACAGGGTATTTCGGAAAAGCTTCTCTGAGAAAGTAACATTATGGGATCCAAAAGATGAACATAAGTCAATTGGGCAAAGAGGATTCCACAGAGACAGTAGCATTTGCAAAGGTCCTGTGGCAGGAAAATGTGTAGCCACCATGAGGGACTACAGGAAGGGCAGTGTGACATCTGCTGAGGAGTGACGGTGAGCTTGGTACATGGTGAGGGCCAAGAAATAGGCAGGGGTCAGTCACAGAGGGCGGTGTAGGCTGTACAGGTTAGTTTACTCTCTACCCTTACTAAAAGTAAAAGGAATCATATTATAATACAAAGAGATAGGAATAATCACACAATGGTTTTTAAACCATTCACCTCAACCCCATTCTCTCAGCTCTGGTTCACCTGCTTCCCAGGTTTGTGTTCTGAGAAAGCTCTCCTTTGAGGGGAAAGTAAGAATCTAGAAAACTGTCTGAAATCAACTCTGGGCCCATACAATGCTACTGGGAAAATGATAAAATGGCACCTCTTCTTCAAGATGCTTTTCTTCTTTTTACTGAAAAATTATCCTAATATACTGATTTTGTTAGAGCAAAACTCTTTACTGCCATCTTCCAGAAGATTGTTCTAATAAATATAAAAGCCTATGATATTTGTGATGTGAATGGTGCTCCCCTTAGAAGTGACACCCATGTGCAGTCCACAACCTGCACAACCATACTCGATGGTCCTGATCTCCAGAGGCCTAAAGGAAAGGGGGAAAGCAAAGTAATATAGCATATTGTGGTAAACACAACAAGGTGTATTTTCTTCTAAGGTCTTATTGTAAGCAAAGCTAATTTTTGACCACTGACCCACGCTGCTGAGGTTCAGTGCTGGTGGGGAGAAGTAAGGGGTTCCAGAGGGCAGAAAGTGGGCGCATTCCCCATGGCTGGCTGAATGGGGAACAAAGGTTAACAAGAGTTTACAATAAAAGTGACATGTTTCAGATCTGGACACAAAGAGGAGGACATGCAGCCACATTGCAGCCAGGTAACCACAAGCCCTCCTGACTGTGTGTGTGCCAGGCAGCTCGAGAGCAGACCACGAGGGTGCGAAACATCACAGACTGTGTAAGGAAGAGCTATGAGCCGTGCAGGAGTCCTGGTTTGATTAAAACTGGAAGATAATATTCTGCACAACTTTGCCTGAGTGGTTTTTGCATTATTTTAATCTACTTTCTGGGCTGGCTGGTTAGCTCAGTGGGTTGGAGTATGCTGCTAATAACCCCAAGGTCCAGGGTTTGACCCTGTACCGGCCAGCCTCCAATCAATCACTCAATCAATGAAACAGTCCACTTCCAACTTCAGACTATCAGGAAGTAGCAACAAAATCCTTGTATATATTATAAAGCATCCTAGAAACTGATACATGCACTGAACTCAATATCCAGTTACTCTGCTATCTTGTTTATAGTTTCAATTTCTTTTTTCCCTAAATTAAAAGCATCACCCTCACAGACTTTTCCAGAAGATTCTGAGAAAAATATTAAAAAAATGTGCTATGGTCTTCTCCCATCCTGGTCTTATCAAGCATCTCTACCAAGCTATCTCAAGCATTTATCCTCTGATCCTCACACCCATGTCTTCAGAGAAACACAAATCCGGCAGAGCAGCCTGGGAACCAGAGGCACACTTACTGCTCCCTGGCTAGAAGACAAGCCGGATCCTTCGTCCTCTTCCCCGTCTGGCTCCTGGTCTTCGTTGTCGGTCCAAGAGGACACGTCCTCTACCGAGCTGGTCAGATCAGGCAGACTCTTAGATGTTAACCTGAGGAGGTCCTCAGCAGAGCTTTCCTACGGGGACACAATTAAAGGCCCATGAATTCACCTCAGCACCAACCAGTTCTTGAAGTCAAGCTGGCAGAGCTAAGCTATGTGATCCCAATCCAAAGTGGAATGTACATTCTGCACTTGCAAAGTTACCTCAAATGTCAGGGGTGTGGGCCCGATTTAAACCCAAGCCAGTTTTTTATGTTTCTTTATGTATCCTGGTTCTACAGGCAATCTAAGCTCCCTGAACTCAGTATCCTTCGATGGCCCTCCCTGCCTTGCTTTTGAGATACAGTCTAAACCCCCTCATCGGCAGGCCAGCATTTAAAGAGATTTGGCCTCTGTCCGGCTCTCCAAACTCATCTCCCTGCATTCTCCCCTCCAACCCTCACCTTTCATTCAGGTCATGCTGCCCCCTCAAGCCCTCCGGGCTCTCTCTTGCTCCCCACCTTTTCCACGACAGCTACCTCTTTCTAGCCACCCTTCCCTGCCTGACTGAGGCCACTCTGGACAAGGCTTGAGCATCCTCTCCTCTGCAAGCCCTCCTGGGTCAGCTCAGGAGGCATTCCGTTTGCCCCCTACCCTGTTCTCCTCTGACGTCCTGACTTGCTTTTATCCCCCTGTGGGGCATGTCTCCCTTTACCTTTCTGTCTCCCCTGCTGGTCTGAGAGTTCCTCCAACTTAACACCATTTCTCGTCGATGTGTCCCCAGGCCTACCACAGAGCTCAGATATCCATCCCACCCTCCTCATCTCCCTAGCACATGCTCATCAGAAAGAGATTAGACTGTTTATGGAATCAAAATGCCAACCTGGAGACTGATAATGCCTTTTCAATGAAAGCAGCCCTTGAACAACTTTTAAAGGTCAACAAAAACACATGGAACCAAACTCCATTAAGATTAAACTCTAAAGGGGCTTCATCAACACAGTCCTTTGTTTCTTAGCATGGTTTCTACTCTGGCCTAGAGTAGGTGGTGGGATGTAGGTGAGGGCGCTAAGGGCTTGCAACAAGCCCAACAATCCCAGCTGGGAATGAAAAAGGCACAGGAGCTGTCCTCGGAAATGCCACAGCGCTTGAGGCAGGGGCCAGGGAGGGGGCCAGGGCTGCAGAGCTGATCCAAGGCCAGCAAAAAGAGAAGTGTGTTCTCTCCTCCTTCTCCCACATCAGCCACCTCTACAAGGAGGGAGACACGAAGAGAGTTTTCATCATCATACTGCTGGAGGGTTGACAGAAAAGAGGACACCAAAATAAATACCCGTCTGAAACAAGGGACTTCACAAACTATTAGTGAGTTGCCACATAATGACAGTGACATTTGTTACTAGTTTGATGCTGGTTCCACCTTCAAGGTACCTGCAGATAATTCATTTTATATTAGTAATTATGATTACTATGCTGTTCATACTTATCTAAGGAAAAGAAAATGTTATTACACTAACAAGTGAGTTCATTACTCTTAATGAACTGATGTCAATTCTGCTAGACCATTAACAGACAAAAAAAAAAAAAGAAGGTCCCAACCAGTGAGTACACTGCACAGCAGCTACAGGATGGAATACTCCATGGCCATTAAAAATGGTGCTGTAGAAATGTACTTTGTGGGCTGGCCGGTTAGCTCCATTGGTTAGAGCGTGGTGCTGATAACACCAAGGTGCAGGGATTAATCCCTGTACTGGACAGCCACCAAAAAACCCCGCAAAAACCAAAATGAAATGTACTTCCTGATGTGGAAGGAGTCTTACAGGATGCTACTCAGTGAAAAGGCAGGTTAAAACAATATGTAATAACCATGATATTAATAACACATGTAGTGATAAAGCAGATACAATAATGTGTGATAACCATAAGGGCAAACATTTCTCCACTGCTCCCTGGGACTGACTACACCACTCAGGGCCCTTTACCTACCATTTACTCTTCCTAAAATTCTCATGAGGCAGCTACTGATTCTCACTGCACGGAGGAAAAAACAGATTCAGAGAGATCTAACAAACTTGCCCAGGATGCACAGGTGTTAAATGCCTGTACTGGCACTTAAACCCAGGTGGGACTGTGTCCAGACTGTGCTGTCTCCTGGTGTTTGATTCCATTTAAAAGAAAATATTTGTGTGCATGTTGCATGCACATACACGTTTCTGGCTGAAACACCAATTAATAAATAGTGCTATGGGTGGTATTAGGAAAATTTCATCTTTTTCTTTTCTATTTTTTTGGGAGGGTTTCTATATCAGATATAATAAATACATATTACTCATGTTAAATAAAAATTATATGCAGCCATTGTTTTGGACTAAGTTTCTGCACTAGGCCCCAAAAGACCATGTTAAATTTCAAAACGGAGTCACCCCTGCTAAGTTCCACATCATCAAACATAAACTAAGTTGTGGTGTGACCTTCTGAGAAATGGCAAGAGAAAGATAACAGCCAATTTCTCAAAGAGGCCAGTTTAAATCATCAATAGGCATGATAATGGAGTTCCCTCTGCTTTTTTTTTGTTTTTTAATTGAATCATAGCTGATTGTACATATCTGTGGGGTACAGAGTTGAATATCAATACCAGTGTGTAATATGTGATGCTCAAATCAGAATAATTAGTATATTCAACATTACACAATGCAATCATTTTCTGTGGCCCTTTACTAATTTCTCACTAGTTCCCCTTCCCTCTACCCCTTTCCCATTCCCAGTCACCTCATAATCCTTACACAGAAGAATGGCCTGAAGTAACTTGATATTAAATAGTCAGTTATTTTTCTATTGCACTGTCTCTCTGTTCCCACCTTACAAGGACAGTAACTTTCAAATGACCAATTGCTTTTTATTCTTTGTTTCTGCTTTCTTTAAGATCAAGCTCCTCTACTCAGCTCATTGGAACACATTCTATTTTATGGAATGAAGTGTTACTTGATTCTAGAGTCACAATACAGCCAATTGAGATCCTTAAATTTGTTGTAATTTTGTTCTTTGACACTTGTTAATAAAAATGAGTGGAAAAAAAAAGAGAGCAAGAGATCTGTATTGCTATGTGTTGCTTCTAGGAATATCAAAACTAACTTGGATATTGAGTTCATTCATTCAACAAATACTTCCTAAGCTCCTACTACAAGCAAACAACATATTTGTGTGGAAACATGAGACATCCTCTCTGCAAGAGACTAACTGCTGTAATTTCCAAATGCCTTAAAGTTTTGTGACAAGGTGACTATTATCTATAATAACAATAATTTACATTTTTATTATTCTCTATATTCAGCAAGTCAAAAGCTCCCCCCACCCCCACCTTAAAATATGAAGACAGAAACAAAGCCTGTGGATTACTTGCTCTTGCTGGATAAAGACGACAAACAGATGCTAAGAGGTACCTAAAGACTGATGCAGCTTTTTTCTCCTATACGGATGAGCACCTC
Organism: Cynocephalus volans; assembly: GCF_027409185.1. NCBI lineage: Eukaryota > Metazoa > Chordata > Mammalia > Dermoptera > Cynocephalidae > Cynocephalus > Cynocephalus volans. Next base: position 29,498,751 of record NC_084461.1, on the reverse strand, counting down.
GGATGGTGTAGATTAGGTTGAGGAGTGAACAGCTGGCAGCTGCCGGAGAGCACATTGTCTAATCGTAAATGGAGCGTATCAGAAGCAGCGAAAGGTATCACTCCTCTGAGGTCTAGGTCAGCTGTCAGCTCAGTACAGATCAGTACAGATGCCCAAGAGCCAGTGGACTAAGAACTAGAATAGATTCCCATTCTTTGGCTCCAAAATGCTGCTCACCCTACAATGACCCCAGCAAATGTCCCTAAAAGTTAAAGCCTCCGGCCAGAACACATTATCTTTTTCCAGGAGCATTGACTCTGGTGTCCCTTATAACTTATGTGCCTAAGGGGCAGCCTGGTGTATAAGAAGCATGAACTTTGAAGTCTGGAGGACTAAAGGATAGAAACCTGCTTCTTTCTTTCTTTCTTTTCTTTTCTTTTTTTTTTTTTTGGTGGCTGGCCATAAGGGGATCCGAACTCTTTGACCTTAGTGTTAAAACATGCTTCCGATGTCTACCACTTGTGTAACCTGCGGCAAATTAATAAGCCACTGAGATTTTAATTTCATCCTTTGAATAAAAAGAACTAACTAATACCTGTCTCATGGGTTTTTTTTCTTTTTTTTAGAATTAAATAGATAATAGGTAAAAAGCACCTGGCCCCTGGCTGGGCACCTGATACATGCAGAATCCTTCCTTCCTTTAAGTCAGTGTATGAGATCAGAGATCAGGCATCGTCCAGGAACTAGTTCTCAAAGTCCTGTGTATACACTGTAAGTATAAGTTTTACCCATGAATGGCCCTTTTTGTTAATCTTATGTTTTCTTTATGTTTGTGTTTGTTTGTGGATAATGGCTTGACACAGAAAAGCTGTCCCCTTCCCTGTTTTCCAAACTAGAAGGAGAGAGGAGGCAGCACAGAAAGGAAGGTTTGGGGGTGCGTGGTACGATGCCTGCGTAGAAACTCGAGCTGCCCAGCCCCAGGCTGAGGGGGGTGGGCCATGCCAACAGAACAGGCTTCTCTGCAAACACAGGACCCCGCGTGCACGTGAGCATGTACGTAAGACCTGATGATACTTCCAATGCCCCGTACACCTGGCAAACGAGGAACTGATTTCTCCTTCCCTTGTGGAATTCCCAGACTGATAGAAAAATCCCTGAGTTCGCCCTCCATCCCCATCTCTAGTGAGGGGATGCAGAGCCCCCAGGCAGCCACTCTGGGTAAGGACATGTATGGAGCTCAAGGGACTCAAGAGAAGACCCCACGTGTCCCAAGGCATCTCTGGGAGGGAGGAAAGGGCCTATGAGTGGAGAATGGTCTCAACTCCTGCCTCCAGGGATTCAGGCACTGACTCTTCCCGCCAAGCAAGGTTCTGTGTATTCCTTTCGGAAGCCTGTGAGTCTAGGTCAAGGGTTTGGGGTAAAAGGTGTAAAGGGAGGAAAGCAGATTTTTCAGATGGCTCAAAATATTTTTTAAATTTGTTTGTTAAATACTCCAAAAATTGGCAACAGATCTTGCAGTCTAAGAGAGAAAATACATAAAAAACCTGCAGATGCCAGCTTCAAAATAGTAACAGGGATAATGGAAAAAGAACTCCCCTCCTGGCAAGAGTGCAGCGCCACGAAGGCAAAGACGGAGCCTTGCCCCAGCTCTTCCCTGGCAGGCCTGGGGCGAAGCCCGCAGCTCTACTTCCCCAGCTCCTCGGTCACACGCTGTGTCCCCTAGTCTCATCCGCAGCACAACCCGATGGTGGCTCAGAAACCAGGCAGGCCCCTACCCTCTCTCATCACAGTGGTGGAATCCTGCAGCCTTTCCCTGGGGCTCTAAGGCTGGTGACACTTGGAGGACAAGGCAGATGTTGGGGGCCAGAACACCGCACTGTATTGACATACTCGGGGTGGGGATGAAGAGAGAACCCAGGAGAAGAGGCGGCGACAAGGTGGGGACCAACACTGGGCTGTGTGTCAAGAGTGCAGGTCCTGGTACCACTGACAGCATCACGGCTTCTGGACAAACAGGCTTCCTCCAGCTCCACCACTCCGTGTGGCCATGAGCCTTCCTCTCTGCTGCTGCCAGCCTTCCACAGCCCCTATTCGGTTTCCCCAGGCACAGTTGTCACTCTCCCCACTGTCCTTCCTTCCACCCTGCCTTTCTCACCTTTTCCTTAGGTCTATGATTTCTTTTCCATCCTCCTAAGGGAAGGCAAAAGAATTCAATGCACTTGGACTAAAAGCCTCCGTGCATGGAGAGGGCTTGCATCCAAATTCACCCCCACTATTTAAAAATATTAAAAAACAAACAAGAACTACCTACCTTGCTGGCCACCACCAGCTGAACCATTCCAGTGGCCGAGCGAAGAATGGCCACAGCTTCCTCGTGGGACAGCCCAACCAATAAGTGACCATTGATTACCAGCAGCTCATCTCCTAAGGACAGTCTGCCATCCCTGAGGAAATGGAGATGGGAAAAAAAATCCCTTGTCAAGACATTCGGGGCCTGAGAAGGGACATTTTCCTGGAGCTAGGGAGGGTCATGAGAGAAGGGAAAGTTAGAATTGGGGTGAGGAGGAAGTAGTGACGGCCACAGACAGTTTGGGGTGGGACTGCTTTATCCTTTGTGTGCAGATTCCCACTAGAGCAGTGAAAAGCTCCGCAATTTCAGGTGGTTTCTTAGTAATAAATACGTTCTTAAGTTACCACCATATCCGGCCTCAATGTCAACGAAACCTCCATCCAGGTGGAGACGGTGACAGAGAACTGAGATCCCAAGGTTTTAAGTGAGTCAAGTTATTCTTCTCTTAATCCTACCTGCTATCCTTCCCCGATGACTGAGCTAAGCCCCAGAAGAGCAAATGTACCCTCGGCCCTCCAGGAATCCTTTCCTTTCTCCACTGCTCCCCTCTCTTTCCAGGTGACATGACCTCGGTCACATTTCCTCTGGGCTCCTCTGACTGGTACTACACTGCGTGTGTCTGTCCCCTCTCAACAGTTACAGGACTTGAGGATAAAGTCTTTCAGTGCCCTTTTCATCCTTGGACCCTTACAGCCAAGCTTCATAAGTAGAAGGATAAAAAATAATAACAAAAAAGAATAAACTGCATAATTGGCTGTTGTGGCAGGTATCAGAGCTGGGTGACAAACATGGGTGTACAAATGTTTTCTGTTTATTTCCTTTAAATTAAATTATGGCTCACTCTAAGTTTCCATCCCACTGGGCTGGCAAGACTGCCCAGTCACTGGGACTGCCTCTGTGTCAGAGCACGGGCAGCCCCTTCCATCACGGCGGGTGAGCAGTCCTGCATGTGCCAGCTGAGCCTCCAGTGGTCTGGTCTCCCACGATCCCAAAGGAGCCAGTGACTGCTAAATATGGGACAGGAAATCTGGTGAGGCAGAGAGACCCTGAGCCTCATTCCACCATCCCCTCTAGGGTCCTCACATTGGCACCCAGGTGCTGCTGTGGAACCCATGCATGTCTCCAGTCTCCCAGATTCACCCAACTCTGTTTCTCTCCAATCTGCAGACTCTCTCCCCGTTGCTTTCTTATAATGAATCAGCCAACTTCTCTCCTTCCGTCCCTGTCTCTCTCCTCCTGCTTCTCTATCCCTCGCTCCCTATTTCCTTCCTCTAGGGCATGCATCATAATCTTTTTCATGAATTTAGGTTTTAACAGAAGACAGGAGGCTCCAGAGACTTCTGACAGCCTCTGTTTTCTGTCCTTCAAAAACCCATGAAGCAGAGAGATGCTAAGAGCCCCATTAATTGCTTGGAATGGTAAGAGAAAGGGAATGGGAAAACCACGAAGAAACAAACTGAAATCTCAAGAGAATGGGCCACTAGGAGATTTTTCTTAGGAGAGGGATTCAGAATAAAGAATTCAGTAGTTCCGGCCAGTGTCCCTGGGCTTACTTATCCATGACACCATCAAGACCATCCCCATCCCTTTTCCTGTTTCCCTCCTTCATTCCATTTCTTTTGATCCCATTATTAACTAGATTGCCCCACTTGTGAGCCATACACCCCAGAGGCGGAGAGACACACGCAACTCCAAGCTAAAAATGAAAAGAAAATGGGAGACTCACTAGAAATGGCTCAGATGGAAAACAGACAGGAACAGTTCTAGATAAGCTTATCTCTGGGCACAGGAATTTCCTCATTGCCAACTTGTCAAAGACAGACTAAAACCTAAGACCTAGAATTCTTGGGAAAATGGCTACCTGATGGGAGTTCCTTCAAGCATACATCATGTGGGAAGTTTAATAATGCTCTTCTGGGTAAAACCACCTAAGGTCTTTATCCTTCAATAATTACTGCCACCCAGATACCTGACACTTGCAGTTAATCTTATCTCTACTTTAGTTCTACTCTCTAATAAGAGGGCTGGTAAGCATGAAACACTTTGCTAGTTTGCACCCTGGTCCTCTTCTTAGTTTTCTATTCTTCAGACAAAATACCTCCAGCTCCTTCAACTATACCACATGAGATATACTGCTGAGCCCCCTCTCAATCTTGGGCAGGCCAATACTGCTCTGGTTTGCCATATCCCCCTTGAAATCAGGATACCTGGACTGAACACCAAATTCCAGACTATATAAAAGACAATCACCTCCTTCATCAGTAAAACTCTCCCTTTATACAGTTACTGTACATGTGCAGGCATGCAACACATGTACACACACACCGTGCCTTGCAAACAGTAGATGCCCCATGTATGTGGAAGTGATTAGCTAGCAGAGCATGACCACGCCTGACATTTTGGGATAGGTACATCCTTCAGAGGCAAAATGAACTTCTTTTTTGCACATGTTTTAGCCAAACGCTGTCTCTCTTCCTACTTCAAATTTTAAAAGTTTTGAAGTATGAATTGTTTTCATGTCACAAGGAGAAAAATTCACATTTGCTTTTTTTCCCTTCCACATCTGCATGACAGAGACACATGTACATAAGTGTGTGTGAAGTCCTGATAGACCTGACAAGTGAAGCCCCAGCACCTGGACTGTGGTCACATTTAAAACCAATCACTTTCCCAAGTCATTAGTCATAATCTCACGGATGTTAAGATGTCAGGAATGTGGTGTTGAGTGGCATATTCTGGATAAGTAACCACATATTCCCATAGTACCAGCATCCCAAAGGTTAGGATAAGTAACATTTGCTTGAAACTAACACTGGACTAGAAAGAAATCCAACCTCTCCTTCATGGTTTGGAAGATTCTGCTGTATCTCCCGCAATTAGCCACTTCCTGTGCTCAGAGGTGTGTTTAATTAGAACTGCTCGTGCCTGATTGCCTTCTGTGCTCCAGCATAATCTTCACGACCTGTAATTACAGGGCTTTGGCCAAGTGGAAGACTACTAGCACCCGAGGGAAGGGGGTGGGAGGCAGAGAGACGGGGAGAGGATCTAGTCACCTGTGAGCGGCACCTCCTTCCTTCACTTGAGTGACAACGATAGTGTGAGGTGAGCGCTTTGATCCTCGGCCTCCACTAACCTGAATGCCCAGCCCATCCGACTCTTTGAGCAGCTCCATCTTCCATATCCGGCCAACTTCCTCCTTGGAAGAAAAAGCGAGCACACCGTGAAGGATATTGACAGACACATGGCATTGACGCAGGAGAGTGGAGCTGTCACGTCAGGCCAGATATCCATCACTTGTCAACAGATGTCACAGAAGAAAAAAATTCTGGGGATTGGACCACAGTCTCTGGCTGGTAGTGCTGTTGGTAGAACTTTCCGTGATAATGGAAATGTCCTGTATTTGTGCCATCCAATATGCAGCCACTAGCCACCGGTAGGTATTGTGTGCTTGAAATGTGGCTAGTGTCAACTGAGGAACTGAAGTTTTAATTTCACTGAATTCTAACTTAAATAGCCACCTGTGGCTGTGCCCATGATACCGGACAGCAGGGCAGGTGTGATTATTGAATTTCTTGACCGGGGTCCTGTGAAGTGAAGCTGCTTCTGCCTGAAACCCAGAAGCCGCTGTGTGTGGAAGCATGGGCTGTGTCTGGCTTCCTTTTACTTCTGCACAGCTACTAATTAAAAAAGATGATGAAAGGGAGACAAAGCTCAGGCACCAGGAGACTTCAACTACTCTGAACCCAGTTCTGCCACGTGTAACTTATGGAAGTCACCTACGGCCTAAAAATCTCAGTTTCCTTGCCTCTAGAGTGGGATAATTATTAACACTTTCAGGTTTGTTGTTAGGATTAAATGAGATAGTTATGGAAACAGGTAGCAGCTCACTACCACCTGACAGATACATAATATTGTTGACAGGTAACTGTATATTACTTGTATTGTATATACATATATATGTATAGGTATGTTAAAAACGTCATGTTGAATCGAATCTCAAATTTTCTTAAAACATGTAAACAAGATCTTTGGTAGAAGAAACCAAAACAGAATTATTGGGTGAATTTGATCTTGACTGCTACAGACATCGGTCTGCACACTCTTTAAATATATTAAAAAAATGGTTCAACCTTTATAAAAATCCATCCTTTTAAAAACCTAATAAATGTCCCTAAGCCATCTGATTGCTGGCAGCCTTTCTGCTTTGGTTCAGCCTCCATTTGATTCCCTATTTCATTCCAAGGACACAAACATATGCTTCCTGCAAACTTGCTGACTTCCCTCAGATACTTAGCTGTTCAGAGAAATGAAAGCAAAACCTTCAAAAGTCATTCGTTTCAGGATCTTACTTTAGGTTCACCCCTGTAGCTCTTTTTAGCTCTAGATATGTGGGCATGGGTCACAGTATATTCCTCCACGTATAAAACAAAAGCCACCTGCTTTCTTCATCCATCATGAAGGTCCAATGGAACCATTAAGATCCAATATGGACAAAGCCATCATCCTCCTAGAAATAGGCAACCTGCCCATTCAAGCCACTTGAAAAGGAGAAAGAATGTGAAGCATTTAGAAAATCTGAAATACACACAGTCGGAAACTAAAATGAAACTATTCAATAGTAAAGTAACCAGATGTTGAACGATCACTGATGTGCAGCAACAGGAATGTCTGGGGAAATTCTTACCAGACAGAGACTTGTGGGATCCTATACTTTCTCTAGAGCAGCACTGCTTGGTAGGACTTCATTATTCCAGCAACACACAGTGGTGCCAACCATCTCCTCTGTCTGCTGACCACAGTCAAACGAAGTCTGTCTGGCCAAATGGAACTTCAGGAGTCACTGGCTTACCACAATAGTTCATGAACTTGTCAACGATCACTATATCATCATCTCACTTTGGACCCCATGGTTTTTGGTTTGCTGCCTCTGACCTCTGGAACACCTTTCTCTTTCCCATTCAAAAACATTCTCCCTGGCCTTCAAAGTCTCTCATAGCTTCACTACTTCCAAAAAGCCACCCTTGAGAATGAGTACAACTGCCAAGATGGCAACTTTCAATACTTCCTATACATGAGATCATATGGCCTAATGGGTACCACTGAAAAGAACAAATTCAGGGACGTGCTGACTCGCTGTCGTCCTGGCTTGCTGGGCCTCCCACACCAGCATAGCCTCCCTGAGCCTCATGGCGCAGCTGAGAAACTACAGCAGAATGGGGGCTGAGCTCGTCTTTTCCATGGAAGATATGCCCTTGCTCCTTCGTCTACAAGATAAGCAACAGAGCTTCTCCTTCCCCCAGTACCGAAGAGTTGAGGACACCTCTTCCCCAAGAGCAATAGGTACCACCACCAGAGGCCAGAAATAAGAAAACCCATTTGTTTTTAGCCCAAATTAGCCAAAACCCATCCACCCCCATTACTAGTTTACAGCATCACTCTTCTTCACTTTTACCCCCCACCCTGTCTTTTGTCAAACAGAACATGTAGGTATAATTCATAGAGCGTGTGACAATACTAGATACATTTCTTTCTTCTTTTTTCTTGTGGCTGGCTGGTACCAGGATCCAAACTGTAACCTTGGTGTTCCCAGCACCACACACTCCCGACGAAGCTACCCAATCAGCCCTAGATAAATTCCTTTCTAAATTTTAAATGCTTTTAGAAATAGGATTTATGACAAGAAACATGCAAAACTATGTTCATGGGGATAAAATAATGGCCTAAATGTATCAAGAACGCCCACATACCCAATCCACATTCCTAACTCAGCCCAATACACATACAACTAGTTAAAAACATATAACTATTAAAAAAAAAAAAAGGCATCAGAGGATAGAAATGACCAATCTATAATGTAGCCCCCCAGTTATATTATATGATTTGGCTCACAGTTTTAGAGGCTGGGAAGTCCAAGATCAAGGGACCACATCTTCTTTTTCACTTTCATCCTAACATTTTTTTTACATAATTGAAAGTAGGAAGTGGAGGGTTAAAACATCATCAGATGAGTGGATACAGAAAATGTGGTACGTCTACACAATGGAATACTACTCTGCTGTAAAAAAGAATGAAATACTGCCATTTGCAACAACACGGATGGACCTAGAGAGAATTATATTAAGTGAAACTAGTCAGGCACAGAAAGAGAAATACCACATGTTCTCACTTATTTGTGGGAGCTAAAAATAAATAAATAAATACACAAGTAACCTGGACGGGGGGCGGGAAGAAGACAACAATTACGATTCCTTGAAGTTGATATGACAAGTGAACAGAAAGGAGGTGGTTGGGAGGGAGGGGGAGAGGGGGAGCAGAGGGAGGGGGAGAGGGAGAGGAGAGGGGAGAGGACAGGGGAGAGGAGAGGGAGGGAGGAGAGGGAGGGAAGAGGGGGGAGGGGGAGAGAGGGAGGGGAGAGGGGGAGGGGAGAGGGAGAGGAGAGGGAGAGGGAGGGAGGAGGAGGGGGGATGGGGGAGGGGGGAGGGGGAGAGGGGGAGGAGAGGAAGAGGGAGGGGGAGAGGGAGAGGGAGGGAGGAGGAGGGGGAGGGGGAGAGGGAGAGGGAGAGGGAGGGAGGAGGAGGGGGAGGGGGAGAGGGAGAGGGAGAGGGAGGGGAGAGGGGGGAGGAGAGGGAGGGAGGTTTCGGTAGTGGGCCACAATAATTAACCACATTGGATATTGACAAAATAAAATTAAATTAAAAAAACAAAAACAAAACGCAAAATTAATGCAAGTTCTTTGCCTTAAAATTTCTTGATCAGATAATGAAGAAGTTCAGAGGAATATAAAGGAAGACATAGCATCAATAGGTAAATGTTATCAGTTTTAATTATATAATTGTCAGTATTAAATTTAGTTGCCTATAGCTAAAGCAATGTTCAGTTAAAAATAAAATCACAATGCCATTTGGGTATCTAAGATATATCTCAGTATGGTCAAAACCAGATTCTTCCCCGTCCTACTCCTGGCTTTCCCATCTCAGTGGAAACAGCACTGTTATCTATTCAAGCCTTAAGCCCACGAATTACCTTTGATTCTTTTCTCTATTTCATCTTCCACATCTGAACCATGAGCAAGATCTGTAGGCTCTGATTCCAGAATTGTCCACATCCATCTACTTCTGCTCATCTTCCCTCCCACCACTTTTGTTAAAGCCACCAGCATCTTTAGCTTGGCTTACCACAACAGCCTCCAATCTGGTTTCCCTTTTAATTCTATTTATCCTACAATCCATTATTCTCCATTAAACCTCCAGGGTGAATGTTTATGAGCACATGTCTTGAGATACTCAGCTTAAACCTTCCAGTGGCTCCTCGTGAGACTAAGACTCAGATCCAAACTCTCTGTGATGGCACACACGAACCTTTGGAATCTAGCCTTGTCCACATCTCCTGAATCATCTTCTATGCTTTGTTTCTTTGCCCCTGGAACATAGTAATGTTCCTGTCTTAGGGCAGCTGCTTTTGTTGGTTCTTCCTTGGGAACATGCTGTTCCCAGATTTTGCAGGGCTGCCCTTTCCTGACACTCAGTCCTCAGCTCAAACATTGCCTCTGCTATGGTTTGAATGTGTTCCCCAAAGTTCATATGTTAGACACTTAATCCCCAATGCAACAATGTGGAGAGGTGGGACACTTACGAGATGATTAGGTCATGAGGACTCTGCTCTCATGAATGAATGAATGTCGTTATTGTGGAAGTGGATTCATTATCTTGAGTGTGGGTTTGTTACAAAAGCAAGTTCAAGAGCTAGCTGGTTAGCTCACTTGGTTAGAGTGTGGTGTTGATAAAACCAAGGTCAAGGGTTCAAATCCCCATACTGGTCAATGGCCAAACAAACAAAACCCATAGTTCAGCCGTTCAGCCTCTCTGGTGCACTCTCTCATCATTTGCTTTCCACCGTGTTTGTCATGATGCAGCAAGAAGGCCCTCACCAGATGTGGCTCAATCTTGAACTTCCCAGCCTCCAGAACTGTAAGCCAAATAAACCTCTATTATTTATAAATTACCCAGTCTGTGGTATTCTCTTATCGCAAGAGAAAATGGACTAAGACAGCCTCTTTAATGAGATCTTCCTTTACTGGCACCCAATATCAACTAGCCCCCTGTCCACAACACTGCCCAGGCATCTTTCACTTCACCCTTTTTTATTGCATTTATAATACTTGTCACCATCTGACATGCTGATTTATTTGCTTATTGTCAGTGGTCCCTCATATGCTATAAATGCCACGAGACAAGAACCTTGTCTATTTCATTTACCAATAGGTTCTCTAGCAACTAGAACAGTGCCTAGCACATAATAACAATATTCCATAAATATCACTGAATTAACAAATATAGGATGTTTACCCACTAATCTAATGTTTTTTTGGCAGTCATTGAGTCTGATATACTAAGCAGCTCACCCAAATGGGAGACCTGTGTGTTTGCCAGTGTTGAGTGTGTGAACACCGGTCCAGTTAGAGAGACAACTGAGACCTGAAACAGACCCTGTCTAGACAGATGGTTTGGGCATTCACGTCCTTTTACTTTGGCTTAAAGGGCAATGAGCCTTTGTCAGCCTATTGAGAAAAAGCCAAACCATGAAAAATTGGATGCTGTGGATTTCTGTACTAATGTTGTCGGAGCATTACCCTTTCTTATAAACTGCCAATTACTGTGTGAATTCACACATACTTCTCTTCACTGAAGCCACTGAAGGGATTTATTTACCAAAACAGGGGCAGTACATTAAAGGGAGCTGTCTCGCAGCATTTAGATGACCTCATTTCTGCTGGAACTGAAAATAAAATTTTACAACAGCATCTTTGCCCCAAATGTGAGAAGACACATCATCCAGCTAGAATTTCACTGCAATAAATGCTCTGGCTCTAGTTGCAAACCTATTCTGAGACCATTTACTTATCCCTTCTTATTGAGAATGATCAGTAAGAAATGAAGAAATGTGTGACTATAATGTCAGAGCTGGAAGTCCCTTAGTCATCAGACCAAAATGCTCAGTTGACAGGTGAGAAAAATAGAAGTCCAAAGAAAGGCCATGGCAGCCTGAAGGCCACAGAGCTGGGGATAGAAGAACCAGGACTGGAACTTGATGTCAATCCTCCAGGCCTGTATATACAGGGCACCTATAGGTGCAAGACACTGAGCTAGGACTGGTGACAGAAAGATAGATAAGGCCCTGCCCTTAAGGTCTACTGGGGACACAACAAGCCAAATGGTAACTGAAATATGTGGGGTTTGTGCATCAATGAAGACAAGCAGGGTTACCGCAGGAGCCCAGAGAGGAGATGTCTAACGATGGAGCAAGTGGCAGGAATGTCAGGGAGGCCTAGAGGAGGCTCTCGGTGCTTAGTCCCCCAGAAAGGCAGAGGCTAGGCTCTGCAGGGGAGGGGAGAAGAAGCTGGGTCCTGAGAGCGGCATCTGCAAAGGCTCAGAGGTGAGAGTGAGTGAGTGAGTGAGTGAGTGAGTGAGCGAGCGAGCGAGTGAGTGTGGCCTTTGAAAAGCCTGCAGCACATTCAGCCCACATCACGGAGGAAGAAAGCAGTGAGAATCTACACACCTGGATAGCTTAGGATGCGGCTGGTCACCGGAAAGACCAAGCTGTGGGAAGCCTGAAACTTTCAGTCCCGCCCCATCCTCCACAGAGGGAAGAAAAGCTGGAGTTTGAGTAACAACCAACTGTGCCCTTGTAATAAGGCCTCCATAAGCATCGCTAATGTACGGAGAGCTTCTGGGTAGCGAACACAGCCGCATGCCAGGAGGGTGGCACAGCCCAGCTCCACCGGGACAGAAACAGAAGCTGCTGAGCCAGGTACCCTTTGGGACCTTGCCCAATGTACCTCTTCATTTGGCTGTTCATCTGTGTCCTTTATCATATCCTTTATAATAAACTGGTAAAAAATTTGTTAACCAAAAAAAAAAAAAAAAGCAGTAAGATGGAGGTAGAAAGTTAAGCAGGGGTCAGACAAGGAAGGGCCTTGAGTGACACGCCAAGGTACTTAGATATTATCACAAAGGCAAAGAGGACCCACAAAAAGGGATTAAGCTACAGTGTGTGCATGTGTATGTGCATATGTGTGTGTACATGGCATGTGTGTGCATGTGTGTGCACGAGTGATGTGATCTGCTCTTTAGAGAGGTCCCTCAGGTTGCACAAGGTGAATGGGATGGGGGTAGGGGCTGTGAGATGGGCAGGAGACTGCTATGACTGCCCAGGTGAGAAACGAAAGCAGCCTGGTCGTGACCAAAAGTGGTAGGAGTGAGGAAAAGAGAGATGGATTGAGCTGCGAGATCTTAAAGGGAGCTGGAGTTGACAGGACTTGGTGATTGACTGGACGTGGTGCAGGGAGAGGGCGGTGTTTCCGTTAACTCCAGGATGACCAACTGTCCCAGTTTGCCTGGGATGGAAAGACTTCCCAGGGTTTCAATGAGACATCAGGAGAAGTCCTGGACGAACCAGGACAGGTGGTCACGCTAGCTGAATCTCCCGTTTCTGGCTTGGGCAACTTTGTGGATGGTGAGACCTGAAACACTGGGGCAGATCTGGTGGCATGGCAGAAGGAGGCATCAAGTTGTAGGCATGACGTAAAATGTCCAAGATGGAGACATCCTGCAGGCAGCGGGTATAAAGCTCGGGGGCTCAGGAGAAAGGTGAAGACACAGACGTGGACTAGGAGACATTACCATGTAGGACAATATCAGTTCACCCTGTGACCATGGGGGACCTAGAGGAGGACTGTCTTCATGCTGCCTCTGTTTGATGCAAACATCAGGGGCCAGCTGGGAGATGTCCTGAGTGTGACTGTCCTCCCAAGTTTTCCATCCTTTCCTGCAGATTCAGATCTGGGGTAGCTTTCATGAGTTCTCTGATGAACCATTTATGGAGAAAGCATAGGGAAAAGGTCTGGTAGTGTGCAGGGTAGATTATGGTGACTAGGGGAAGCCCACAAATGTACCCACAGACATAAGCATTCCATTTGTGAATAAACTCGTCTGCCTGGCAAATAGTAGGATTTTTTCCTGGTTATATGGCTACGTTTGGTTGTATTCATTTGCAGCATAAGAAAAGTACACATTACATATAAACAGACTTGCAAAAAGTGTTCTTTTGGATGAGTAACAATCTGTGCTAGAAAGGTAGTAAGAAACTCTGAACTCATTTCTAAGATTGCTTATCTGCGTCCTAGAAGATTCTTTTTCTTTTCTTTTTTTTTTTTTTTTGTGGTTGACCAGTACAGGGATTGAACCCTGGACCTTGGTATTATCAGCACCATGCTCTAACCAAGTGAGCTAACTGGGCAGCCTCCTAGGAGATTCATATGTTTTACAGGATGGATCTAACTTTTATATTTTTATTATTTAAAAAATTTTTTTTATTTATCATTATACGACGTAGTTGATTTTCGTGGCCCTTCAACTTTTGTATTTTTAAAAGTTAATCTGCTGGTGTAGGTATTATGTATTAATATTTAACAGAAACATACCATTTTTAAAAAAGAAAATATTTGTTAAAAGGAAATATGTTTCCTATTGCTCTGTTAAGGTAGAACAGAATAGAAAAACAAAGACCGAGGATTTATTTTAATATAATATTTTTTAAAAAACAAATAGCAGTTTATGAAAAAGAAGTACCTGACAAAAATAGTCTGAATAATCATTACAAACCTTCTCTATAATTTATTGTCTTTGTAGATATACCAAATCATTAATAAAGCAGAAATGGAACAACACTGACATATTTTATCTCTCATTATTCAAATGGAATGGAATTTTTACCCCCAAAGGCTTAAGAAGTAAATAGATAATTTACATTTTTCTGGACATTCCATTTTAGTATGACCTTGGTCTCAACTATCTTGGAGTAAAAATAAAAATTTACTCTAGTCTGAGAACCTAATTTGGGTGCCACCAGGATGTGGGGGGAAGCTGTGAAGATCTATTTCTTGCCAACTGTATCAATCCCAGGCAAATGTGTCTACTAAAGATAGCTCTGAGGTGGAAAAGTGTGCTAAAATATTTGTGCCTGAGAAGGTGTGTGGTCCACTGCAACTTACCAAGACCAAAAATATGACACAGGGCCATAATCAATCTATGGATTATGGAAAGTTGTGAAGAATACAAATTGCAGATGGTGAGTCTCTCCTATATATAGGTGGGTGGCTTTCAAAAAAAAAGTCCCAAAGACTATAGATCAAGGTTTTTGTTTTTTTTTTTTTCACCCTTTCACTTATACCTTGTTGGACATTTGACCTTGAGCACAAAAACCAGGCAAAGGAACTCTGATATATGTAGTCCTCAGATAGTCTAATGCAGAAATTCAATTTTATGTTATTGCTTTTAATTAAGATGAGCGAAGGATGGGTACTCTTAAGAGTTTGGGCATGTTCTCCTTTTAAAATCATTCCAATTTATTTTCATTGTGTCCTAAGCTAGATGAAAGCCTGTTCTTTGGATTGTAGTAACATGTGAGGTTCAACCTCCTTTGGTGCTTTAAACCTTCAAAACGATTAAGGGAGCCAACACTCCCTACCTTATTTTTTCACCTTAGGCTTTCTGTGTATTCATAATCTAATGATTAGAGGAAAAAAAATCATATCAAGATATAGTATTCACGGATAAGGAGCACATTACTATATTTTTATTGCCCTTAATCAGGGGGCATGTACACTATAATCTTTTTTGCCCTTAATCCTTTTTGGAGAAGGCTCATAAAATCTCATTAATAGAGACATGAATTTTTTCTTCTTCTCATTTTCCTACATATTACATCTACAAATAACGGCTCCTCGGTGTAAGGCTTTATAAAGATCAACCAGCTCCTCAAATGAAGGAACATGATCCCTGGAGGGGTTATTTTGAATCTTCTTAACCCATTGCACAGATCAGTTACAATTGCAGAAATACGCACAAAATAGCCTTACTAGAAGTTACATTCACTCCCAGGGCACCATTTCTCAGCATGCAAAGCTGAACTTGATACTTTTATGCCCGTTTTTCACCTTTCCAGCTTTCTCTTTCATTCCTACAGGGTGTCTCCTGAGTCAGAGAAGACACCAATCAACATCTACCTAGTAAGTTATCACTTCATGAGGAGCCCGTAGGAATATCTGCTAAGAGGATTCTCGGATAGAACACATTTGCCCTAAAGAAATGTAACTCCAATATAAGAGAATGCTGGTCACGATGGGGGAGACAACAGAGGCTAGAAGCTCACTTACTGCCATTCAGAATATGCCACATCTGCTTTGCCTTTAGGTAAGACCAACCCGGACCATCACAGCTGGATATAAGAGTATTAGAGATTTCTGTGAGGCTTCCAAACTTCACTGGAATTTGCCAGTGTAATAACATGATCCCATGAAAATGTCACTGGTTTTGAACTGTTAAAAATAAAAGCAGATGCTTTCCTGCATGTTGAATTCCCTTCCTGTGTAATACTGAGGCTTGGATGTTTCTGCTGTCAACTGCCACCAGGAATTCTTGGCCTTGAAGTAGCAATTTCTCTGGTGACAGCAGTGATAAATAGTGATGTGGCTCACATATTTTATACGGGTCTCTGGCTCAAATTTACCACAGAAGGCTTGAATTTTCCACTTACGATCACTTGGCTCACTCTTTAAGTAGAATAAAATGACTTGGATGTTGCTTTGTTCTTTGATCATTTATCTTAATGAATTTGTTGGCTTCTAAATGCAAGGTCATCTTAGATATATTTTCTAAACTTAGAAGCAACACCAAACAACATTTCTTTTAAAATTCAGGTTCTACCATCAAAACAAATCTTACCCGTGCCAGGCAATCACTTGACTGGAAGTCTGTCTTTCCAGCTCTAGACAAGCGGCGTTTGTCATTGCCTGTAGTTAGGGGAGCATCTGTCTTTGGAATTTTATGCTCTGTCCCTCTGTCCAATTCTGACCTCTCTAGATGGGGCCCAGCCGCCTCCTTGAGAGAATCTGGGCCATTTTCTAACTCAAAGGCGTGCCCATTTCCAAGTTCAGGGTCTGCGCCGTTCTCCAGTTCAGAGCCAGGGTCACTGGCCAACTCACAGCCAGCGCTGCTCTTGGATTCTTCAGGGGTCTTGTTGGTAGGAGGCTTGGAAATGACTGCAAACTTTCTCGTTCTTTTCCCCTTTTTCGCACTTCGGTCACCCAGCTCCAAGGTAGGTGTCTCTCCAGGTTCAGAGCTGTTGCTGCTGTTGCCATTATAAGTAGAATGGGCTTTGTGCTTAAAGCGACGCAGCATGATCAGGTAGATGAAGCCGCCATTCCAGCACTGCTCAGCCAGGTAACTGCAACAGACGAGAGGTGCCATTAGAACCCCAAACACCTTCCTAAACAACCCAGCAGGCAGATGTAGTCAATGGCACCCATGGGACCCACGCGATTAAAAATCTGACCAACGGACTGAGGCACTAAGCTTCCTAGAGAGGCTCAAAACTCAACTTATCCTTTTCGTTTATGTAATTGTTGATGCTAAAAGTGACCCCAAACCCTCCAAACAAACCAAAAAAACCCCATGAACTAGAAATGATTAATTTAAGTACCATAGGATCAGGAGGCAGAGAAGGATTTTTCTATCAACAGAGCCAATCCTAACATATCATTAAAAAATAAAAATCTTCTCCCCTCCCTCAACAATTTCTTGTATTGGAACGATGCTAGACTCCTATCTTTACAGTTCTTTTTCTAAAAAAAAAAAAATTTTCTTTCATTGTGGTAATATATATGTATAAAATAAGGTTTGCCATTTTAAGCATTTTTCAACACACATTTCTGTGGAATTACATTCACAATGCTATGTGATCACCACCTCTACTTCCAAAACGTTTTCATCGTCCTAAACATAAACTCTGTACCCATTAAGCCATAACTTCCCATGATTCCTTCCATCTTTATAGTTCTGATGGAATAATCCTACAAGTCTCCGGGGTAAAGAATGGATAAAATGGATCGGAGGAACTGTAAAGTTCTGCTCTTAGATTAAAAAAGACAAAATCGGGCCGAGCCCGTGGCGCACTTGGTAGAGTGCTGCGCTGGGAGCGCGGCGACGCTCCGGCCGCGGGTTCGGATCCTATATAGGACTGACCGGTGCACTCACTGGCTGAGTGCTGGTCACGAAAAAATGACAAAAAAAAAAAAAAAAAAAAAAAAGACAAAATCGACTGCACAGTAGGAACCTCTGCCTCACAGCAGTTAAATTAAAAAAGATACTGAGTAGGGGGTGGGGTTGTCAGCTGATATGGAGACAGGCTAAGTTAGCACTGACAACCACACGCTCATTGGACGAGTATCAGGTTTGTTTCTTGCTAATGGTCCTCATTTGGAGTGTCATTTCCAGTCTGGGCATCATGTTAAGAGGCGTTCTGACAAAGTGGAAAACACATAGACTTGGGGGATTGAGGACCAGGACGAAAAAGGCTGTTGGAAGGAAACTGTGTCAACCTGGGACACTTAGAGTAAAGACAAGGGTCAGGGTTAGTCGTTTTTTCATATATTTGAGAGTTAGCAAATATTTAAAAGCAAGAAATAATATAAATGAGATAATATATGTGAAGCGTGACACACAATAACTGCTTCACATCTTAAAGAATAACAAGAAAATAGAACATCAAACAAAGTGAGTAATTCGTGGTATTCAAGACTAAATCATTAAAGCTTTAGCAAAGAAAACACTTAAAGTCAGGAAACCAGGCTGGGCTGGACCCCCAATTCATGCCACCAAGATAAAGAAGCACAAATCCCTGATGAACCCAGGGAAATACCTTCACCACTGGAAACTCTCCACATTCCACTCATCACTGGCTCCCAAGCAAAGAGTGTCAACAACCAAATCCTTCAGAAATTGGACCTGCTTCCAGTCTTCCTATGCCCACAAACAGAGGCCTGGGGCTACGTTGTTTATATCTTCAATAAGTGAAAACAAAACCTTTCTGAGTATACCAAACCAGCTGTTCTCCCCCAGGTGCAATGTTGCCTCTAAAGAAATGAGAAGTGCAGGTAAACTGACATTGTGATGCTCTTCTGTCATCTTGTCAACAGGGAAAATCAGACCTGAGAGCTGAGGCAGTGAGTCCAGGGGAAGGGGGCCCGGTCATAGAAACCCTCCTCTCATTTCGTGATAAGCTTTCACTTGGGTAGCAGCAGTGGGAGTGGGAAGGAGGGGTGACCAGCTGGGTTTGAATGAACTAAATTTTGGCACAAAGGCATATATTGCCCATACCGAATGGTCAGGTTAATTCAATGACAGTGGCTGTCTAACTAAAGAGAATCATTCTGAATTTTTGTCATGGAGTAAAGTAAACTAGAGACTAAGGTACTCAAACATCAACCAAACCTAATAATCACTTTGTTTGATCCTGGTCTATAAACTGTGGTAGTGAACTGACACACAAAAAAATAGGGAGATAAAAGACACATATAGACCTCAGGTCATTCTGTGAAATACATGGATGTAGAAGCATGAAGACCATCCACTGGAGTTTAGAAAGTGAAAATTAAACCTGGTTCTCAGCACAATTTTTCTACAGTGCTTAGATTTCATTTCTTTGAGTTGTGTACAGTTAACCCTTAAACAACATGAGTTTGAACCCTGTGGGTCCCTTTATATGTGGATTTTTTTTTCAGTAAGTACAGTTGGCTCTCTATATCCACAGGTTCTGCATACTCAGATTTAACCAACCGTGGATCAAAAGTACAGTATTCGTGGGATGTGGAACCACATATATGGAGGGCTGACTTTTTGTTTCCATGGGGTCCCATTGGTACTTCAGGACTTGAGCATCTGTGGATTTTCGTATCCACAGGAAGGTCCTGAAACCAATCCACTGCAGATACCAAAATATGACTTTTTTTTTTTATATTGGAAAAAATCTTATAAATGTGTAAAATCCTAAGAGTAGGTAGCCAGGTTGTAAGGGTTTATTTGAGCAAACCACTACTATTTAAAATAATACATATGCTCAGATGTAAAAACAGCACCAGGTTGAGAGTTGGACACCCAAGTCTTCATTCTGGTTTTGGCTCAACCATGTAAAACAATGGAAATTATACCAAGCTTCCACCGACTTATGAATGGATAACCAAAATTGTGGTACATAATGGGATACTATTTGGCAATAAAAAGGAATAAATTATATGCTACAACATGGATGTTGGAAACATTACACTAAATGAAAGAATCCAGAGCATGAAAGACTATATTATATGATTCCATTTATATGACATGCCCAGAATAGGTAAAATCCATAGAGAAAGAAAAACTAGTGGTTTCCAGGAGCTATGGGAGAGGGGAATTGGGACTAACTACTAATAGGTACAGGGTTTTTGGCGGGGTGATAGAAATGTTCCAGAATAGGTAGGGATGATGATTGTGCAACATAGTGCATATATTAAAACTCAGTGAATTGTATACTTTAAAATGGTGATTTTTTTAATTGAAATGTATTGATTATACATATTTGTGGGATACAAAGTTGAATACCAATACATGTATACAGTGTGTTCTGATCAAATCAGGGTAATTAGCATATTCATCATTATAAAACCTAATCATTTCTTTGTGATGAGGACATTCGATCTCCTCTCTGCTAGCCATTTACGATGGTGGATTTTAAGTTATGTTAATTATGTCTCTATTTTTTAAGAGACCAATGGGAAATATAATAATACTGGGCAAGTTTTGAGTTCATTCTTTGAGTAGGTACTTTACAGACACTATTTTAACAGAAGTAGAAACTGCAGCTCAGAAATATTAATTGGCTTGCCCAAGTTCACACAGCTACTCAGTGCGGGATCCAAGTCTATCTGATTCCAAAGCCCATACTATGCCCATTGTGCAATTCCATTCTTTAAATCATTACCACCCCTGTGCTTTAGTTCCCTCAGCTGTACAGTGAGGGTGTGAAAATGGATCCTAAGTTGTTTTCATGTTCTAATCATTGTAAATGCTAGGTTCCCAGGAAGAGTTCTGATGACAAGAGGAGTAAGCCATACCAACAGTATTGATCCACCGCCAAGGACAAAACATAAACCTAAAAAAACAGAAACATTCACATTAGGTCCAAGTTGTCTTAGGCCTCCTGGACATTTACCTTCAGCCTGAACAAGTTTTAGCCTGGAGAGGCAATTCATTTAAGGTTGCTTTTGGAAATCCGCCTTTTGTACTAAAACTCTGAACAACTTGATGGGTTGTATGTAGAGACCTTCTTTTCAGTACCAAAATGGTTGGCTTATTGATGCGGAGTACAGGATTTTGAGTATCTTTTCCATCTGTACTCTCATGGAAGCATCAAGAACCTTGGAAGGTGCCTGTGACAAGAGAGTCTTCTCTCTCTCTGTCACAGGCACCTTCCTCTGCAGGGTCCATATTTGGCAAAGTTGCAAAGACAAGAGTTTATCTTGAGTTCGCACCACCAGTCTGTCCTCTCTTGGCTTCCGAGCAATTAATAAGACCCTGACTCTTAAAGGAACTGCATGACAAGTTATTTTATTCCTTCCTGGACACTGAATTTTTTAAGGTCATCACAAAGACAAAGTGTAATGAATGAATTATGGAAACTCTAGGAAGCTGATGAGAAAGAGACTTTTAGGTAGGGGGTAATTTTCTTAGAATTCTTCACATCACCTTAAATATAATGCCCCCATATTCCCTACCTATCTGCATTTAAATAATTTACCTAAAGTTTCCAACATTTTCTGTCTAACATACATTCAAGTCCCTTTTTCTGTTCAATAGGATTCTTACACTAGACTTCAAAGTCAGTATTTGAAAAGGAGAGCTGGCCAGTTAGCTCAGTTGGTTAGAGCACAATGGTGTAACACCAAGGTCAAGGGTTCAGATCCCCATAACAGCAGACTGCCCAAAAAATAAGTATTTGAGAAAGAAAAAATGAAATTCAATCATGTGGCTTAGAAAAGTAGAAGGCTTCCTCCTCATAAAAAGGTATGGGTAACCTTTCAGAAGCTTTTCTATGGTGGAATTATTTTTATTTTTTCCAAAAATTTGAGATTTTCCCCTGGCATATAAAATTAATAATTCAGTAAAAATTTATTTGACTTTGACCTTCCCAGGATGACCTTAACGTAAATTAGGAAATATCAGCATTTCCAGAAATGAAGTTCTGAATTCTAGCCTGGAACTATTCCTCTAAATCTGTTGTAGTTCTTTATTGCACTTGGGGTTCTGAATATATCCTTTCCTGCTCCCTTTCCCCCAAAAGGTGCCTCGTCCCAAAGAAAGTTTTGAGCATCTCTTCTGTTCCTTGATGCTTTGTCATCGTTCTGGAGTCTGGGCTTTCCAAGGATGAGAGGCCTGGGAAGGAGTTGGCAGATGAGGTTGGGTGCTTGGAAAAGCTGGAGGGATAAAGCTGCCTGGAGTTTGAAGAAACAAGACAGACAGGAAAACAGTAGATAAGAGAGACGCAAATACAGAGAGGTGGTGGAAGGCCAAGGAAACACATAATTTATCTATGCCCTGATTCTATCAAAAGATGGCTTGAGGCAGCTGTACAATTTTGATATTGTGACTGTTTTTGCCAAAATCTTTGGAAGGAGCAATCTCCAGGTGCCTCTGAAGATCATCTTGGGCACTCAGCCATCGAGTACTGATGCCAGCACACAGCGTGAACCCACAGAAAGGTGCTGACAAGCTGAACTGTGTGTATATAATTCAAAGTAACTTGGATCGCCACCACTGGGCACTGGCCTGTGCCACAATGCCATGAAAATATCATATAATTCAAAGAACACAGAAGAGAATTCTGCAACTCAGACTCTTCACCAAAGTAGATTCCTACCTCATCTGAGTTTGTCATGTCTCCAGTATAGATAGCAGGAGAATAAACACTGGCTGCAAGAGGATGTTTATAGACAAGTTATTATGACAAGGTCTGAGTTTTATAGAACAGGACCACCTGCTAATGGCACCTAGTCTAACACACAGGACAAACAGAGATCAATTGTTCTTGCCCCCGAGTTTTTCTCCCCTAAGAAGTAATGGGAGGCTGAAAAGCTGTCTGTGGTTCTTTGAAAACTTGCTAAACTTAATTAACCCAGAGGGATGTCTGAGGTTGTAAATCAATAGGTTCTCAGGGCGCAATGGGTTGAGAGAAAGTTAAATATATACAGATTAATTTCCCAGTGAAGTCTTCACTAAGAAACAGAGGGAGGCGAGTTTGGACAGCTCCATAAGAGGAGACAGGACCCAGGTTGTCCAAGGCCGGTCTCTCTCAGGTGTTGCCTCTCAGCTACCTTGAATTTGGGGCACATTTCTTTAGAGTGTCAAACTTCCAACTCTCCCTGGGGGACTCTGAAGGTGGAATTTTTGGGGGGCTGAATATTGTACTGGTAAGAGTGACTAATATTCTTGATATGCTCATAAGGCCTTTTTGGAAGATAATCAACCTACTTCTTTGCTAGTGCAGTAAGAGAGAAAGTTAGCCCTGTTTAGATGGAGAAGTGGGTTTCAGGTACACAAGGCTTTATAAACAGACGAGAGCATAGGCTTGGAGGAGGAGATGTGACAGAACTGTGTATTTCAACTGCTAGTTGAAGGAGCAGACTGAGGAAGCCAATTTCTACTACTTTTCATCCCTTCTATTCAGTATGAATGGCTGCGGCTCATCAAGTCTTCCCTCCTCTTTCTTATCTGGAATTTAGAGTAGGGAATATGAATAAATGAATATGTTCTGCCTGTTACAAAATGTATGTATTTAATTATTTTTATCATAAAATTTGGATTGGGTAACACAAGTTGAGAGTGAAGAATCAGGGTAAATATTTATTCAAGAATTTTTTCCTGACCTATGACACAGTATTAGCTATTCAAATCCAACTCAAATTATCAGTTACCAAAACTTGTTCCCACTACAGTTTATGAAATTGAAATCATACCCATCTGTACACAGGACAGAGGTCCGCGTTGCCCTAGGGAACTGAGGCACCAGTGCAAAGATGCTAATACCCTGGCTACTGTCATTTCTGTGAATAATAAACTGACTTTCTTCTCTGACCCAGGAGTCTCATGTCTTCTGCTGCCATCTGAAAGTGTGGTGGGCTAACTTGATAGCTTACTAGTAGAGTAAAATCACAGTTCTTGACATACAGCAGGACAATACACAGAGTAACTCAGTTTATAATTGGTCTTATTCCCCAACATCAAACTTATAAAAGGAGCTCAATGATATTTTATTCTTAACACCAGTGATTAAAACAAATCAATCAATATGCATCTTAAATAAAACCAACACTGAAAATAAATTTTTCTTTAAGGCAAAATCAGGGTGGAATTACACTAAAAGGAGTAAGAAAGAAGGTAGTTTACCCTATGAGCACCCAAAACTCTGATTGAATTCAGGGTGTCAGCCTGTAAGACAACAGCAGCTACATTTGTGTCCATCGGCTTTAAGTATACACACTTCTGCTCTTTCCTGCTTAAATCCCACCTCCTGCAGCCACTGGGCCATTGGCTGCAATATCCTTCTTCTGCTGAAGCAGAGCTGGTTCTCTGTCTCCTACAGCTTCTGGATGTAAAGTGGGGGGAGGGGGGGACGACAGGAATACTGCAGAAAACATTGGATAAAAAGCAGCTAAATCATATATGATCAACAGAAAAAAATTATCATTTCTATGCAACAAGGGATTACTGATTTTCTTATTTATCTTAAAAGTTCACATCTCAAACTAACAAGATAGACTAAAATTCACAGCCTATACAGGAAAGTATCTCTGCACTAGGATGCATCACACATTTTCCCTCTAATAAAGCTTCACAGGAGGGAACTAGAACTATGGTCCTTTCCATTGCATAGCAGTAAGCTTACATGAAGGTTCAATCTTCCCCAAAGGTTTGCATGCACCTTATTTCTGCATGAATCAATAAAAGATTTTAAAGTGCCCACACGCCTATTGGAAATAGGAATTCAGAAGCTAAATGAAGTAGAAAATGCCTGATCAACGATGAGCACTGATCTTATAAAACATACTGCAGAGATATTGGCCCTAAAAAGAGAATCTCTAGGTTTCTATTTGATAATAACTGCATATCCTTATTAAATTACTGTGAGTGAGTCAGAGTTTCTTATATGAGATCAACCCACAGTCTACACAGAATCAGAGCAGAACTCCAGCCACACTGCTTTGCCAAATCATCCTGATGATGTTGGTAACATTTTCCCTGGGTGGGGGGTGACGGGAAGTGCTAGCAAAGTCAGACTTTGCTGTACATAAACGAGTCAGTCTCATGTCATGAGTGAATTAATGAGCATCAGGAAATGTAGATGAGAACTCATTTAACTTTTTCTTGTGACATAATGTAATTTTCTGGTTTATAAAATTACTATTTACTCAATACAAATTCACTCATTTTTTCATTCATTCATTCATTCATTCATTGAATAGTTATTGAATACCTGTTATATGCCAGGCACTGTTCTAGGCATCTGGGGGTAGTTTACAATCTATCAGGGGCAGACAGACAATAAACAACAGACCTATTAAAATAAGTATCTAACTATAAAGTATTTTAGAAGGTAAGATGATCTATGGAAAATAAAAACATTAAACAAGATAAAAGAGGCTCAAGTATGCCAGGGGTTGAAAGAGTTAGGGTGAAGTTTAAAATTCTGTGGTTAAGGTGGCCCCGTGGGGAAAAATACATTGAGTGAAGGCTTGAAGGTCAAAGGGGTTGGCCATGAGTGCAGCTGCCTGGGAGAAGAGCGCCACAGACAGAGGCAACAGCTGGAGCAAAAGTGGAAATTCAAAGCATGCCTGGTGTGTTGGAGGAACAGCAAGGGGACTGGGAAGGAGTGGGAGAGGAGGAGAGTAATAGGGGATGAGGTAGAAGAGGTAACAGAGACTAAGGCCTTATAGGTTGTTGGGAAGACTTTTGTGCAAAATGGCGAGCTGTTGAGCTTTGAGCAGAAGAGTAATGTGATATGTTTTATCATGCCTCTGTTAACAGTGTTGAGAAAAGACTAACAGTGTTGAATTCAAGACTGTTAACAGTGTTGAATTCAATCAGGTAGAGCCAGACAGAAGATCATCTACAGAAATTCCAGTGAGAGATCAGATCAGTGTAAAGTAGTAATGGAAACACTAAGAAATGGCCAGAATTGTGATCAATTTTGAAGGCAGAGTCAACGATCTTTATTTTTGGATTGGATATGGGATGTGAAAAGTCAAGAGTGGTGTCTAGGTGTTTGGCTTGAGCAACTCGAAGAATGAAGTTACCATCACCTGAGGCTGGCAGAGCAGCTTTTTGGGGTTGGGGCTATCTGACCAAATCTGAACGCGTAGCTCTATTTTGAAATTCTGGACACCTTGAGTTTGAGATGCTCATGTGGTTGTTGTGTGGGCAGCTGGAGATCTGAATCTGGATTTTGGAGCAGAGGACTGGTCTAGAGATAAAAATTTGGAAAGTATCAGCCTATTGATGGTATGTAAAGTCTCCTGAAGATAAATCCCTTTAGGTGGACTTCCTAGGTTGAAAGTTCTTGCTGGGTCAAATGCACCCAAGTTTTTCCATATGTACTGTCAGTCTTTTCTTTAGAAGGGTGATCAATTTAGATTCCCACCAGTGGCATCTTAGAAAACTCATTCATTCCTGAATATTGTTGCTCTTTTTATTCTTCGCTAGTCTGATAGTCAAAAGCTTCCTCAACTCGTTTCAATTTGCAAGTCAGTGATG
The DNA here is from genome assembly GCF_027409185.1 of Cynocephalus volans. Classification (NCBI taxonomy): domain Eukaryota; kingdom Metazoa; phylum Chordata; class Mammalia; order Dermoptera; family Cynocephalidae; genus Cynocephalus; species Cynocephalus volans. The sequence continues at coordinate 29,472,744 of NC_084461.1, read as the reverse complement.
ACTGGTGAGGTCAAAATTCTTAGCAGTCATTTGCCTTCTTTGAGAATTGCCTATTTATGTCCTTTATTTGTAAAAATCTTCAATTTTTGTATCCTCATGCACTAACACAGCAATAACCACGACAAAAAATGCTGGTCAATGAGCAGGTCCCTTCTATTAAAAAAGAGAATCTCCTTATAAGCCATTTCTTATATATATAATTCATCCATTTCAAATGTACAGTTCAATGATTTTTAGGAAATTTACCAATTTGTGCAACCACCACTGTAAATTAGTTTTAGAATATTTCCATCACTCCAACAAGATCCTTCATGCCCTTCTACAGACCATTCCTATCCCAGTCACCACTTTCTGTCTCTACAGATCTGCCTTTTCTGGATATTTCACATAAATGGAATTACACAATATGTCATCTTTGTGTCTTGCTGCTTAAAACTGACTCCTCATTAGTAGGTGCTTTGTTACCAGACGTTAACTTTTTCTCTGCCATTTACCCTCTACGAAATCTTGATTTGTGCAAACATGCCCTTTTGAGGATATCTTTCTCATTTTCCTTCAGATTGTGCCCCATTATCCTGAGAGACAGACCTCATTGCCCTGCTAGCATCTCACCACCCCTTCCCTCACATCAGTGCACTGAATACCCACCATGCCACCCAGTCTGGGCCATGGCTCCCTCGGGAGCCCTTTCTACATCCCAAGTTTGCTCACGTGACCTGCTCCGGTGGAGTTGGCATTCTCTCCTCTTTGGTCTCCTACATTCCTCCCACTGTTGCAATGGCATCATGAACCAACTAACTCTGTGTTGTCATCATGCAACCAAATCTTTCCTCATTAACAAAGGTTCCAAACACTATGCTAATATAATAGTTTATGATATGTACTTGCTTTCGTCCTTTTGGGCTGCTATAACAAATTACTATAGACTGGGTGGCTTATAAACAACAGGAATTTCTCACAGTTCTGGAGCCTAGGAAGTCCAAGATCAAGGTGCCAGCAGATTCGGGGTCTGGTGAGGGCTCGCTTTCTGGTTCATAGATAGCCGTCTTCTCACCTCATCTGGCAGTAGGGGCAAGGGACCTCTCTGGAGCCTCTTTTATAAGGGCACTAAACCCATTCATGAGGGCTCCACCTTCATGACTTAATTACCTCCCCAGGGGTCCACCTCCAATTACTATCACACTGGGGATTAGGTAGCAGCATATGAATTTTAGGGGGACACATTCAGTCCATAGCAGTATTCTATGCTAATACATTCATGTTACTATGTATTCATCTCGACTGCATTTCATTTCTTATTTTCTCCATGTCCTTTGTGTCCAAGTCTCTTTTTTTTTGCCTGGATCATGTGTTAATAAACTTCCAAACCTCCCCACCCTCTGCTTCCTGAACCAGCTAAAGACACTAATTTCATATCACAGGGTTTTTTTTTTTTTTTGCTTGACTTGCCCCTGAGAGATGAAGACTAGCCAGGACTAAGAAACCGAGAATCCAGGCATCCTGCACCCCCCGACTCGAGTCTTGCCAAAGGTCCCAGTCTCCAGGCCTGGCAGGTGCATTGCTGGGACAACTGCTGTGCTTCCCACACACAGTGCTGTCCTTGGTCTTGCCCTGGAAGGGGCTACTGTCAACACTCATAATTGAAGCAGACCAGGTCCCAGAGATCACGTTAAATTTGTTTTCTAACCTCAGGGCCACCATGCCCTGAAAATGTGTCAGAGATAACCCAAGGACTGAGTTCCATATTGCCCCTGCCCCGTCTCCCACGTTCCCCCATAGTGAAAGCCGTGGGAAGCTACAAGAGTTAGTAACACACATTCTCCCTTTCTGCCCCTCTTCCCCCACACCAGCCAAATCCAACAGTTCACAGCCAGCCGGTAATCCTCAAGCCCGCACAGTGTGCCATTGAAAAGGTGGCCACCCCTTTCCCTTCCTCAGAGGCGACTCTAAAGGAAGAGGGATTCCCATGGGTCCATGCATCTCAGAACACACATGAGGCTTCTCACGCACTAATTCGAACACTGACGGCATGTCTGTGCCCTCCAGTTCCCTCCTCTTTCAAGTGGATCCAGCTCCATCTTGAAACAATTTCCCCAGCCTGCCTCATTCCTTCCAGGGTCCATTCCTTTGCCTTGGCCGGAGCCTGCCCCCACCTCACGCGGAGCCTGGTTTCACTTATGTCAAAACAATTTCCATTAAAATAGTGGGCTTCTTTTCTGAATTTCTTCCCATTTTGAAGTCAGCAGAGAAAAGATACGTCAGAAATTGCAAAATGACTATGCCCATCAACGTGTTCTGGCTAATGTCACGGACTGTTGTTCTTCTCCTGAAGCTCCTCTATACTGTGTACTGAGGGTTTTTAAAAATCAGATTTCTTTTTTTTCTTCTCAAAGGCTCTCTGACAGCCATGCCACCCTGAATGTGCCTGATCTTGTCAAAGGCTCTCTGTCAGGCATGGCTGGGCTGGATACGTCCCACAATCTGTTAAGGTTCATGTGGACTAACTTGCTAAGTGTTGTGACCTTCCTCCCCAAGCAAAGGGTGCTCCTTAAAACCTGGATTTGTTGGATATTTTTTCTGTTGCTCATCCATCTTCATGATTCTTTCGGACTCTTCTTCTTGGTTAAGTAGACTTTGATTACAAGAAAGCTAAATCAACAGAACCCTGGATAAGAAAAAGATAGGCCACGTCTTTGCAGCTGTGGACAGAACAAATTTAAACCTTGGCTTCCAACCTGTGCACTCTTCTTTTGTTTGTTGACCAGTGGTAACTGTGACATGGTTCAATATCTTTGAGCCCCTTGTTCTTAGTTATGTTCAGACCAGGAAAATGCTGAGGCATTTGTATTTATCTACTGGGATTTTTTTTTAAAAATTGCAATTGAAGCATGAAGGAAACCTTAAATTATTGGATGCATAAGCACAAACATTGAAACAAAAGCTTAATTAAAGGGTGTGTTTATAATAGAAGTCTCCCAAATGAATGTGGGTTTTATAACAGACATGGGTATGGGTACCAATGTTAAGTTGTCCCTATATGCTGCATACTAAGTTAACTGTATGCACACCTCACCTCATTTCAGTCTAAAACAACCCTAGGGCAGGCCCGTGGCTCACTTGGGAGAGTGTGGCGCTGATAACACCCAGGCCACAGGTTCGGATCCCTATATAGGGATGACCGGTTAGCTCACTTCGGAGAGCATCGTGCTGACAACACCAAGTCAAGGGTTAAGATCCTCTTACTGGCCATCTTTGAAAAATAAATAATAATAATAATAATAATAATAATAAAAAACCCTACTAAGGTAGACTTTATGATCCATCTTTTAGAGATGAGAAAACTGAGGCTGAGAGAGATTAATTTGCCCAAGGTCACAGAGCAGGTAAGGGTAGATTCAGACTCTGGAATGACCTTGGGATTCCTCACACCAAGGCCCATCCTGATGCTGCTCATTGGCACGAGGCTTGGATAAAGGAAAAGAGCCACAACTTATCACAGCTGAAGATGCCTCTCCCCACATTAGCATCATCAGGGATTCCACTTCAGTGGTATGTTAATGCCCCAAATTTGTCCCACACCCATAAGAAAAGGGCCCGAAGGGAAACAAGAGGTTTTTTCAGGCAGGCCCACGTGGCAGGGAGGGGGTGAGGTGGTTCCTCAGGGTGTGGGAAGTGGCCAACTACCTCCTTCCATTTCTCAGTTATGAGCTTGAGTTAGTCCCCAGACTTTAGAGAAACAGAGGTAATAACTTGCTCAGGTTACCTAAAATCAGAGGACTAAGGAAGCAACCTGGCCCCCCAGCCCAGCTGAGGCCAAGCAAAACGGACCCACAGGACACGCCCTTCCAATGCAGGCCTCTCCCCTCAGGGGCACCCTGGTGCTGAATCACCTCCTCTCTCTTCCTGCACCCCCCAAGGTGGCCCCACCCCAGCCCAGGTCTTCTCAAGCAGACTGTGCACTGGAGAACTCTCCCTCTACGATGAGCAGCCCTTCTGATCGTATGCAGTCTGCAGGCACCTGTAAGCAAGAGGCGTCTTAACACCATATTCATTGCTCCTCTGGATTCTTGGAGAGGATGATGTGCTGTCAGGCAGCAGTGGGCAGACAGAAATCAGAACATGGGAGTGGCAGCCAACTCCCTAGGCTGTGTGGCCGACACAGAAGCACTACTCAGACTCCCCTTCAAGAAAGGACTTGTCTAGCTTGTGACCGGTGTGGTTAACTCAACCTCCACCTATGAGCTTCATCAGGATCCACCTCAGCTTTCATCTCAAGGTCCTGGTCTTCTGGGGTGATTCCTAGCCAATGGCTGAGGAAGGTGGGGACACCAGGCCTGGCCATTTCTACCCAGCTCCAGAGCTCCCTGTCAGGCAGACAGATGTTGTCAGGTCTGTAGCACGGTGTGCCGGCTGCCCCTGCCCAGTCCCACGTCCTTCCTTTTCCTCTTACGGGTGCTATCCCAGAACACATTTTTGCAGTCTTAGCTTCCACTCAGCATCTGCTTCCTGGATAACCCAACATGAGAGGGCAATATAATGAGAATAACAGAAGAATTTTCCCAAAAGGAGATGATGGGAAATGGCTGTCGCCAAAAAACTCCAGTCAGGAATAGACAGGCCTCAGCTAAATCTGGGTATAAATGAAGCCAGCAGAGGCATTTTTGTGAAGTCAAGTTGGATGGATGGAATTCACGAAGATTTCCTTTAAATCTGTTGGCTGGTCACAGGAAAAACCAACAGCAAAGGGCTTCTTCTGATTGGGACTCTATTTAATACCCAAAGAACTTTATCAAAATTCATCTGCATATCAACTATTTGGAGCAAGATTATCCTGGGTTCAGCTCTCAGCACTGCCACTTGGGCCCTTGAGCAAGACACTCAACTTCACAGACAGTCCCTCAGTCTCATCCACCCGTGGGGTTGTTAAGAGGATTAAATGAGATAATGAACTAAGATGGTTTGTTTCCCTCCTGGCATATAGTAAATGCCAGTAAATGTTAGTTTCTTTCCCTTTCAGAAATTCGTTAGGTAATCACAGGCCAACTAGTTAAATTTGTCTGCTGCTACTGGCCGGGTTGGAATCCTGGAAGGTAAACCCACCGAGGGGAGTGGTCAAAACCGATTCTGTAGTAGGAAGAGGACAAAGAGGGCCACAGTCAAGTCTGGAGAAAGAAATCTCTGGAAAAACCAAGTTCACAAGGACAGGCAGAGAGTCGGGAATGAATTCCAAAACCAAAAATCTGAAAGGCAGAGCAAATGAGTCTTAGAGACAGAGCCCTTTTGGTCCCTTGAGTCAGAGGTATTTGAGGGTGTATGGACCTAAGTCACTGCATGCGAGTGCTTGGGGACATCAAGCTAGTGTATTCAACAGGCACAGAGTATGGCCAATTACAGGCCATACTCTCTGCCAGAGAAAGAAGGGACAGATGTCTCTCAAAACACAGAGCAATGGAGCCTCTTGTTTCACTTCCACGTCCATCTGGCCAGAGTCTGACTCCCAACTCCCAGAGCCTCTGCGAGCTTTCTGGCCTGACCTGACTGCTAGGATGGTCCTGGAGGTCCCAGAACTGCCCCAGGACTCAGGGTGGAGTCTGGGAAGCTGCCGATCTCAACCAGGCGGTGCCATCAGCTGACCCATGAATATTATGTAACATATGCGGGCTGCTCGCTCTGACACAAGCAAGTGCCATGAATAAATCAGATGCATGTGTGTGCGAGGAGAGCCGCTTCCTCTCCCAGCTTCCAGCCACTGTGACCTAGGAGTCGGAACGACTGTTCTCTTACCTTTCCTCCATCACCACGAATATTTGGACAAACAGTCCCTTTTGATCCAGCTACCTCCTTTAAAAGAAACTTTCCCATTGCTCTGAGGCAAGAGTTTCAAACGCTTGGTAGTTTTAATATCAGATGTTTCAACATATTACAGTGCCAATAGATAATCCACATTAGGCTGTTTTCTAGCTGTCCAGAGAAAGTCACTGCAGACACAATGATTTCGGCTCTACGAGAAAGCGCCTACAGCATGGATAGCTAGCCCCTCCACTTTTGTACAGCCAGGCTTCAGACGTGCAAGCAGGTGTGGGTCTCTGAGTCACAAGCATGGTTTAGAATATTAGGAACTCACTTTGTTACCAAGGGTTCTCATCAGGAAATAGCTGGCAGACGGCACACACCAGACTTGGAACCCTCCTATTGAGAGCAAACAGAAAACATCCAAAAACAAAATCGAAGCCATGAGCTGCTTGGAAAAACAAACACTCTGAAAAGTTATTTCTTGAACTGCACACCAGGAAGAGTGTGATCTGGAAGAACTGGAAGGGGGAAGAAACAAAAGCATTCAACTAGAGAACCTTCTCAAATCTCTGGGGAAAAACACAGCATTGGGTACTATTCCATTTAGATTCACAAATATTTCTCCTAGATCAAGGGGCATCTTAACTTGTGCTAGCTCCCTGGGCTGGGGGGCAAATGGCACTTGCTCTTCCACACAGATTGGATCTTTACCGGGATGGCAGCCATCCCGGTTCAGGGGTTGGGATACACAAGATGCTTAAAGGGCTCGATGCAGGTTCTGGGGAAGACCCAGGACACCATATTGCTGAGAACAGAGTGGCACTGGGCAACCGGGTTTTTTTGCTGCTGTTAACACTTGGTTTCCTGAGTTCTCTTTAGAGATTTCCTCCTGAAGAGATTTGTTACGGTCTTTTGAAATTAGCTCTTTTGGCCTGATGAGATTTACTTATTTATTTATTAAGTGTCAGGGTGAGATTTATTTATTTCCCCTCCCTGTCCAACTTCCCCAAAGGATCTGTGCATTGGCACCACCTGTTTTCAAAAGGGACTACTTCCAGGTACTTTGGCTTTGAGTAAAAGAAGATAAGCCCAGATATGACTTAAAGGAAAGAAAAGTTAAGTTTTACAAGCAGATCTGTGGAAAATTTCAACATTGCTTCTTCAAGATGAATTGAAAAAGAGGGTTTTTAAAAGGGGCCGGCCTGTGGCTCACTCGGGAGAGTGCGGTGCTGACAACAAGAAAAAGAGGGTTTTTGTTAAATCTTCAGACACAAAGTTAATAAGGTCCAGTGTCATTGGAAAGATCTTCAAAAAATATAAATGACTAAGTCCAAAGGGACCTTCTCACAAGGCCCTTTCAAATGACTGAAGTTCCAAGTTGATGATTCTACTGATGTTGTCTAAAGAGAATTTCTGTTTTTAAACTTTAGATGCCCCAATTTTCTCTCTCCCTGGGGCGGGGGTGGGGGGTGGGTGATGGAAGGGGAAAAAAAAGGGGAGAAAAGAAAGGAGAAAAAAGCAACTGAGAGGAAGAACAAATAAAAAGAAGTGAGTTTTCAGATTCCGTTCTTTTCTTAAATCCCAACAGAATGAATTAGTGAAGCAGCCTCAGATTTCAAGACAACGTAGACATCCCTCAGACAACACCGAATCCACCCATGGATGTTTTCCCTGCTTGGTCAGACACGGAGGCTGAATAGAGAAAACACACAACTCCTCCAGCCTCCATCCTCAAAAGAGAAATTCCTGGTGAGGCAGTTAATAGCAGACCCAGAACAGAGTCAGTCTAGTGCCGAGGAACAGATTTCTCTAAAAATTAAATAGATGATGTTAAGAGAATAAGGGTCAAAAACTGAGTGCAGGCATTGGGCTCAGCGCTGGTACAAAGCAATGAATAAGGCAGTCTGTCCCTGCCTCATAGAGTCAACGTGTCATTAACTCATTTAAAAGAATTTTTAATTACATAATATAAAAATTACATAGTACAAACAATGCATATTAAATATATATTATTTTATATACTATTTTAATTGTATCTAATATATAATATAAATATATATGGCATAAATTTAAAAATTGTTTTAATTATATGAAGAATGTTTCAACAGACTTGCAAGTTACTTCGGAAGTTTATGAAAGGGGGACTGGTCTGCTTTGGGAGTGGATGTGGACAGCAAGGTTTTCCTCAGGAAGTGGCCCAGCAGGAGTCAGCTAGGCTGGGAGCAGGTGGAGGTTTGGAGTCCAGATGCAAGGGAAAGGACAGTGGTCCAGGTAGAGGTTAAGACCATGTTCAAGGCCTTGGGGCCAGGAATTTGAGCATGAATTCTAACTCTGCCTCAAACTGGAGATGTAGTAGTGGAAAGTCTCTAGGTTGAATAGTGTCCTCCCCAAATTCATGTCTACCTGAAACCGCAGCAGGTAACCTTGTTTGGAAATAGGGTCTTTGAAGATGTGATTAGTTAAGAATTAAGATAAGATCATGCTGAATTAAATCCAATGAGAGTGTCCTTACAAGAGACAAAAAAGGATGCAAAGAAACATGGAAAAGAAGGCAGGCAAAGATGGAAGTAGAGATTGGAGTGACGTGTCTGTGGACCAAGAAACGCCAGGGATTGCTGACAAGCACCAGAAGTAGGAGAGAGGCATGGGATGGTTTTCCTGTCTAAGCTTCTGGAAGGAACCAATCCTGCTGACAACCTGATTTCAGACTTCTAGACACCAGTCCTGTGAGACAATAAGTTTCTGTTGTCTTAAGCCATCCAATTTGTGGTACTTTGTTATAGCAACCCTAGAAAATGAATACAGCCTCCTTCCCTCTCTTTAGCTTTTCCAAACTTCGTTGACTCTTGAATGTTTACAAGAAGATGTAATCTTGTAAAACCCCTAAGATCCATTCAAAATAATTTTATCATGTTTTGCATGGTTATATAACAAAGTCATTTTAAGAAAATACATTATTTTAGATACTCTATTAAAGTACTTTACAACTCGTTTTAATAGTCTTTGAAAATATCAAGACAATCTTCTGTTTCACTAATGATACATGCTGTTTCATTCATTTTGGATTAATCCATAAGAACAAAGATGACTTACTGACTAGAATTTAAATAATATACATTAAATATATTAAATATATGTGGAATATACTATAAAGCACATGTACTTCACAGGGCCTGGTTTTCCAAAGTCTTGCAGTTTCAAATATTGACCTTGTGGAGGACTGGAAATTTTCCTCAGGCTATAAGTCTCTGGTGTAAGATAAAGATTTGTGGCACAGCAGGTTGCTGGCTCAAGGACAGGCTAGTTACTGATTGTTATGTAAAGATACTGAGAAATTGCTGTAAGAAGGAATGTTTGCTAAGATCAGGCTTTTGCTGATAGCCTTATTGGAATGTCATCTGGCTTGTTTCACTGAAGGTTACCAGCCTATGTTGTTGAACTGTGGCCCCACCTGTGTCTCCCTGGTCTGGAAGGTGGATGTGGGGAGAGAACCCCAATTCAGGGTTAATTTCCCAAGGAAGCAATGCCTCTCACTTGAGGGTTCTGGCAGGAAATTAACCACTTCGGGGTCTCTCACTGCTCGGAAGAGATGGGCTTTGAGTAATCCTTTGCATCTCTGTCACCCAGGAGAAGAGGGGTAACAAATCCGTGGGGGGGGTGAAGCAACACAAAGCAACAAATATATACATTTTAAAATTCAGAGAAAAATCATCTGTGTGTTATGACATGAATAACAAAAAAAGCCAGAGGCTGGCTAATTAGCTGACTTGGTTAGGGTGTGGTGCTGATAACCCCAAGGTCAAGGATTTGGATTCTATTACTGGCAGTCATCAAAAAAACACAAACAAACAAAAAAACAAAGCAAACCCTACCAACTCTGCTGCTTTAATTCTTGGATGTCTGGAATTTTTGAATTGTATAAAATTTCCTGGTTTGCTTTTAAAATTATGATGTTTGGTGTCTAGATGACAAGATGGGAGATTTCCAGCTGTGATTTGTAATCACTTCTCCTCAAACATATTGCAGGTATGAATGGTTTTTACTTCAACAAATTGCAGCTACATTTTTCAGAATGAGGGATGTGTGTATAAATTTTGATTGGGTGAATCTAACTTAAAGATCTGGTGAAGATTATAGAGAATCATCATTACGCTTCTCATTAATTTGAATCATCAGTGTCCCTAATGCTTCTTGTCTTAACCAATGATCCCTTTTGGGTACAGAAAATCAAGATGTTCTCAAGTGGGCGAAATCATATAAGACTGTATAATGGGCAAAACCCCCATGGCAGCCACAGCAGATAATCTGAGAGATGAACTGGGTATCTGAGACACAAGATTACCAACTGTTCTCCTATTCAGTACCTGCTTCAAGACGGTCAAACCTTTCTGCTTTAGAAGGAAATGTTTAATGTATAAGTGATTATTTTATTTTCTGATTTTCAGTAATATATTTGAAGTTAACTCATTACCATTTCTAAAAACGTGAGCCTCAGGAATGCCTTGGTCAACCCCTGGTAACCTCCTGGGCATAGGTTTGCGATGCGCAACCTCCGGACCAAGAGGAGAATCTTGTGGTCAAGTAAGCTTCCTAGAGCTCAAATCACTGAGTGAGTGGTGATGTTCTCTGGGGTCAAAGAGCCAGCAGGAACTCACTGTGCTGCCATTTTAGCCTCTCTCTTCACTAAACACACTTCAGAGGTTATTTAAAAGGCAAATAAACCCAATGAGGATTTCGAAGTGTCTTATTCACACTTCATGCAGATTGCTAAAGGAGCCTGAACTTTGGGATGAACTCACTTTCCTCTCTGTCCTTTCTCCTATCTGTATTTGATGAGTTGTCAGCGCACTTGTTTTAACTTGGTAACAATTCCCTTATTTTCCCACAGCACTGGAAACGGACTACCATCTTGTTAGCCAAGTATGGACAGACATGTTATGTAACAGAATTAAAGACTGTGAGCATTTGCACTGCCTAGACCTCACCTACAAGTCTTATGAAGAGAGGTGGTCCCGTTAATATTTAAGACATGCCCACATTTCTAATGGCTGTCTTCATCTAACAGGGCTATTTTCCTTTCCTTACACAATGAGGTTTGGATTTGCTACTCATCACCTTGTATGTACAGAGTGGGGGAAAAGATCAAGAGAGAAGTGTTAGGCAAAGTGTATCGGTGGAAGGACAACAGTCCAATCAGAACTGCTAGGGTTATACATTAGGAGAGCTTGGTATCAATTGACATTGTTAATACTACCTTACTATGACATGTCTTTATATCTTATGAAAGTCACTATTGGTATTATCACCATCACTATCTGACCACTATGAACTTGTTAGGTAGGTAAGGAAGATGTGGTTGTCACCAGTCTTTAAGTGATAAAATTTAGAATAGAGATGAAGATGCTTCATGGAGCCTATTCAGACTCCTAGTCCAGGGCTCTTTCCTCCCCCTGTGCAGAGGGACAAGATATCGGAAAGCTCCTGTTTTAGGAATCAGCTAGACTCTGGCTGAAATCTTCCAGATTTCTCTCTGTGCCACAGTAAGGGCATGATATTCACTGGGGAATGGACTGGGCTAGATCCAGAAGCCTGTTGGACACAAGTTTTGGAGCGTGGCAGACCTGGGTTTGAATTCATGTTCTTTCACTTATCAGTTGAGTGACCTTAAAGCAAATTAGATATTTTTTTCTTTTTCCTTTTTGATTTATCACATTTGTTATTTCTTTCCCCAGCTTTATTAAAGTATAATTTCCCAATAAAAATTGTATATATTTATATTGTATAATGTACTGTTTTGATATACGTATACATTGTAAAGTGATTAAATCAAGATACTTGACTATCCATCACCTCATATACTTTTTGTGTGTGTGGAGAGAACATTAAGGTCTACTATCTTAGTTTTCAAGTATACATTATTAACTATAGTTATCATGCTGAACAATAGATCTCCAGAACTTAAATTAATCATCCTGTCTAACCAAAACTTTGTACCTTTGACTAATTCTCCCCCCCCACCCCCCCACCTAGCCCCTGGCAACCACTATTTTACTCTTTGCTTCTATGAATCCAACTTTTTAAAATTATAAGTGAGATCATGTCATATCTGTGTTTCTGTGCCTGGCTTATTTCATCTAGCACTATGTCCTCCAGGTTCATCCATTTCACAAATGACAGCATTTCCTTCTTTTTAAAGGCTAAATAGTATTACATTGTGTATATATACCACATTTTCTTTATCCACTTATCTGTTAATGGACATTTTGACTGATTTCATATCTTGACTATTGTGAGTGTTGCTGCAGTGAACACAAGATGTAGATATCTCTTCAACACACTGGTTTTATTTCCAATTTGTTGGCATACAATTGTTTATAATAGTCTTATGATCCTTTGCATTTCACAGTATCAGTTGTAATATCTCCTCTTTTATTTATAATTGTATTTATTTGAGTCTTCTCTTTTTTAAAAAATTAGTATAGCCAAAGGTCAACTTTATCTCTTTGAAAAACCAACTCTTCGTTTCATTCATCTTTTCTATTGTATCTCTGTTTTATTTTTGATTGTTTTTCACCCAACAGCAGAGCACCTAAACATATAAAGCAAATATTAACAGAAATGAAGGAAGAAATAGACAGCAAAACAATAATACTAGGAAACCTCAATATCCCACTTTTAGAAATGGATATGTCCAGGCAGAAAATCAATAAGGAAACAGAGGACTTGATCAACACTAGAGACCAAATGGACCTAAAAGACATATATATAGAACATTCCATTCAACAGAATTCTTTTCATATGCACATGGAACATTCTCTAGGATAAATCATACGTGAGACCACAAAACAAGTCTTAACAAATTTATGAAGTCTGAAATCATATCAAGTATCTTTTCCAACCACAATGGTATAAAACCAGAAATCAATAACAGGAAGAAAATTAGAAAATTAACAAATACATAGAAAGTAGACAATGTACTCCTGAACAACAATTGGGTCAAAGAGAAAATCAAAAGGGAAACAAAAAAAATCTTGAGATAAATGAAAACGGAAACGCATCATACTAAAATATATGGAATTCAGCAAAGGCAGTTCTAAGAGAGAAGCTTATGGCAATAAACATCTACATTTTTAAAAAGTCTCAAATACATAACCTAACTTTACATCTTAAGGAACTAGAAAAAAAAAGAACAAAGCCCAAAGATAGAAGGAAGGAAATATAAAGATCAGAGCAGGAACAGATGAAATAGAGACTAGAAAAACAATACAAAAGATCAATGAAACTAGGAGTTTTTTTTTTTCTTTTCATCTGAAATGGGTTGCTATGAGAATTAAATGATATTTGGATATAAAACACAAGGCATACAATTGCGATACTTGAAAAATGTTCACAATGACTACACCTACGCCTACTGATCTACATATGGAGAGAAGTCAACTACACATAAAAATCTCCCCTGGTGAAGGGAAGGAAAGAGAACCCATATGGAGAAAACAAACATGCCGGGCAGCTGGATACCAGCCACAGAGCCCTGGCCACACTGCTCAGGGAAAGTTGATTCCACCACAGCCCTGAGAGATGTTGTCTACTCCCCCCAAGAAAGCCAGCCTTCTAACCTGGCATTCTAGAGGGTCACATGTGAATCACCCCAAAGTCAGAGCATGGGCTCAGCTAGTAAAAGTCCTTGTTTGAAGGGAAGAAGACAGGGACGTTTCCAGAAATATCTATGTACCACTCTTGGGCTACATGGCCCGTCTCTTCCTGGCTCCTGAAAAGACAGGTCTTCTCTAGAAGTTCCATAGGGCACAAATCTTAGGCATCCTCCAGTGTCTGACCATGAACTGATTACGGTCAAATTGGCACTTGATGATAAAACTTTCTCAAATTACTCTCTAGTGGTTTTTATGTGTACATCATGTCACTCAACAAACCGTGCACACCTTGAAGTGGGTTCATGGTCCTTCTGTAAACTTGTGTCCCTGTGTCACCCATGTCATCCTCCAGAATGCAGTGTATTCCTAGGCATACGGTAAGCCAACAGTCACAGCACATTTAATAACATAATTGAATCCTTTACTTTCTTGCATTGAGTAGTAATGAGGAATGGTGGAAAAACGCATTCAGAGTATCAACAACAGAAAGGCAACGCTTTTCAAAACCTAAGAGAATTTTACAAAAATACATTTAGACATGGAGCCACATTTTCTAAATTTGAATCAGTGTAAGTGAGGAAAGGGGTTTAAAAATAATAATAGCTGCTATGATTTATATGAGTGTTTACCATGGTCCATGCACAGTGCCAAGCACATCAAGAAAATTAAGAAATTTGTAAACGTATTCTTGTAAAACAAAACTCATATGGTGGAGAAGTATATTAAGTAAAATGTGAAAGTCAATTCTTCACATCACCCCCCAAACCATACCCATAACTGGACTTTCAACTTTTATTTTATGGTGTATTGTCATCCTAAGTTTAGTATATCTTCTTTTCCTTTGTGACTTCTTGCATTTACTTATGGAGGCTTCTCACACTCTAGATAATAAAAATATTCTATTTTCTGGTAACACTTTCACAGATTTCTTTTTTATGTTTAGCTCTTTATCCCATCTAGAATTTATTTTTGTGTAGGATTTAAGATAGGATCTAACTTTATACCTTTTTGTAAAGTTTTAGCTGATCATTTCAATAAAACTTACTAAACAGAATGTCCCTTATCATCCAGTTTTGAAATTCCCTTTTTCCTCTCTATAAATAAATACAATTTCTATGAATATCTGAAAAGAATTCTTTTGGACAATGAACAGATGAACTAAAATTCATCTGGAAGGGGCAAAAGTGAGTGAATAGCTAAGAAATTTTTAAAAAATAAGAACAATAAAGAGGGGTAGGTTCTCATCACACAGCAAACTGTACTTTAAAGCTCTAGTAATGAGAACAGTGCAGCACAGGAACTGACAAAGAGACCAGCAGAACAGAGTAGGGAATCCCAAACAGGCCCATATATGTCAGGATATTTTGGTATGATATACTAGCTACAAGAATTGTGATTGTAGATACATAACCTAAGCAACTTCTCTTTAGTTAAGGATGCAATAAGTGAAGGTTGCCCTCATTAAAAAACAAACAACTAACTCTCTCAGCCAGCCCTAGTGGTCAGCTTTTAATCTTTAGAGTATGTATCTCCATGTGTAATAGCATCCCACAAGTTTTCAACTGAGGTTATGAAATTCAAGAAAGTTTTCTTTAAATGTTATTTTTACTAGAACATAAATCAAAGGTATACAGAGGTTACAAATTCAGACATTCCCATCACATAATTATTTCAAATCACCCTCTCATATAATATCCCTTCTCCACTCTAACCTGAATTTCAGAGTGCAGTGTTTATAATATAACTATATCTCTTGTCATAGATGTCACAAAATTATTACCATAGACACTTAGTGGAACAAGTCCCATTTTAAACTGAAAACAGTACTTTAAAAAAAAGATTTTAAATTCTGGCATCCCTGTTTATGTAATAATTACAATTTAATAAAAAAGCCATAATATTAAAACAATGACAGATTTCCTTTAGTGATATAGACCAGATTTTTCTTTAAAAAGAACAAACAAACAAAAACCAAGAAGGGTTTAAACTGTGTCAAAGTGTAACAAGAGACAGAAATAAGATCTGTATTCAAAGTAGACAAAAATCTAGGGCTGACGCTTGTGGGAAAAGAAAAAGAAAGCATACATACTTCATCTAAATACTCTCCTTTTCATATTTTTTCCAGTGCTTCAGGAGATATTATAAAGATGATAATCTAGCAAGACTCAAGTACAGAGATCACATATGAGAGCAAAAATTTCTTTGTCCAATAGATCATGTTTGTCCAAGAAGAGAGAAGGGGCAAAAAATCTCTTTTTCATTAGATGTTACTTGGACCTCTATGTGATGTAACAGCATGATCAAAGAGTGAATGAATGGATAAATGACCTGAAGCACATCTGTACAAAGGAATACTACTTGGCAATGAAAAGGAATGGGCTGTTGATACATGCAACAACATGGATGAATCTCAAATGCATTATTCTAATTGAAAGGAGGTTCAAATGGCTAGAAGATTCAAATGCTGTAAATGCTATACCATTATACTGTATGATTCCGCTGTGCTCCGAATGCTTGTATCCCCCTAAAATTCATATGTTAAAACTTAATCCCCACTGTGATAATATTAAGGGGGGGACCTTTGATAGGTGATTAGGAAATAAGGGTGGAGCCCTCGTGAATGGGTTTAGTGCCCTTATATAAGATGACTGAGGAAGCTTGTTTGCCCTTCCCCGAAATAAAGACAGAGCAAGAAGGTGCCATGTATGAGGAACGGGGCCCTCACCAGACTGAACTTGCTGAGCCTTGACCTTGGATTTCCCAGCCTCCAGAACTGTCAGCAATAAATTTCTGTTAATAAATTACCCAATCTAAGGCATTTTGTTGTAGCAGCCCGAATGGACTAAACAGCTTCCATTTAGATGACATTCTGAAAAAGGCAAAACAATAGGAACAGAGCACATATCAGTGGCTGCCAGAGACCAGGGGTGAGTAAGGCGTTGACCTCAGTGGCACTTTTAAGGATGACGGAATGGTTCTTTGTATTGAGAGTGGTGGTTGTTCACAGGACCTGTGCTTGTCAGAATCTATAAACTGGTACAACTAGAAGGCTCTTCCTTTAGTTACTTTCTTAAGTTAGCATAGTACCTCAATTTTATACTTTACGAGTACTCCATTAATCTTTTCTGGAATTGGGGAAAACTCATTATGCTGAAGAGTATAAGCAAATTATACCTCAATAAACTTGACTTAATAATGATAGAAAATACTCTTGCAAACCAAACCCTCACCCTGTCTGCTTGTACCATCTTCCATCCATCAACAGCATGTCATTTATATTTGCTTATGAATGAGGATCCTAATGGAAATAAAGTGTATTAAACTTTACTATATAAAGTATATAACAAAATACACAAAAATCTAGTGCTAATACTTGCAGGCAAAGAAAACGAAAACATACATACTCCATCTAAATACTCTTCATATTTTTTCCAGTACTTCAGGAGATATTATAAAGATGACAATCTAGCAAGACTAAAGTGCAGAGATTACATTAGAGCAAAAATTTCTTCTTCATTGGTTAGTTAGTGCTTTTCATTTTTCCAGCTGCCTACAACTCAACTTCTCGGTCTTTCCACAAAGCCAAGGGAACATTCTCTCAAGCAAAATCAAGTTAACTGTACATAACGCTGGTGCCAGGATGGTGCACCAGGCTCCTGGACCAGAATCTGATCCCACAGGATGTTTTAAACAAGTCCAACATTGCTCCAGGCAAAACCTATGGGTTTTCAGGGACAGGAAACTTAATTTCGTGGCAGAGCCAACCACAAGGACTCTGCAATCTTTGACTGCACTGAGAGAAGTAAATAGTCCACATCACCAGAGGAGGTGATAATTACGGGCTAGATAAGATTACATGTAGAGAATTTGATTCAGTTCTGGCATCGAAATTTAAAAATGGCAATTCTGCCTCATGATGAGCAGCTGGAAAGACTAAGGGTGCTTACCCTGGAGAAGGTAACGTGGGGGAGAAGATGGTGTATTGGGAGGAATACAATCTTTGTGCTGCACAAGTATATGAATGGTTACATGAAAAAGGGGGTAGACCACTTCAGGGTGGCACAGCTTATAGAATGAGTACCAATGAGAAAAAGATAAAGGGCTGAAGATATTTGGCTTTATAAAACAAAAACTCATGCCAGTCCACCGCTAAATCAATCAATCAATCAAAAATCTTTTGAACACCTAGCGCTATCCCTTAATGAAATGCTGTCCTCTGAGGTAGGGTGGCTAACAGAGATGGTGCATTCAGGGTTTCTGATTTGGTAGGAGGCTGGGTGAAAGGCCTAACGTGAAGAGAAATGACCAGCAGTGAGCCAATCACACTGAGCTTGGTGGGCTGTCAGTGATGCCAAGCCTGAGAGAGGACGAGGCATCTGGGAAAGGCGAGCAAGAAAGAGAAGGGTGTGGAAAGGTGGTGGAGAAAGAGGAGACACACCTCTCTAACTCATCTTGCCTATGTGGTGGGAGACAGCAATGTTTCTGTGGCTACCCAGCATCTGATCAACCTTGGGAGGAAAGCCCCCATTATGTGAGAGGTGGTGAAGGGAAATCTATCCTCTTTTCCCCCTCCTGGGCACTGGGCCACATGCATGTGACTTAGACTTGGCCCCTGGAGGACCCTGCCTGGCATTTTGGATCATGAAGACACTGGGGCAGATAAAGGCTAGTCACAGGAGTCTAGTAATGATGCTGTTATCAGCACCACACTCTACCGAGTAAGCTAATTGGCCAGCCCTTGAAATGGTGATGGTGGCAGTGATGGTGTCCTATGCAGACTGTTTCTGTGCCATGACCTTGTATATATCCTTGGCCACCTAGTCTGCCTTGATTTTTGCCCATTAAGCCCAGACCTCAATACTTCCACTGGCTTCTGTGAGCTTCTCAATATTCTACCACTAATTTTTTCTTTCTACTTAAATGAGCCAGAATTGTTAACTGTTAACTGCAATCTTGAAACCTTAACTCTTAGGATTGCATGGATTAGAGAAGTAGGATTTTAAGTGCTATCTGATGTTGTCCTGTGTCATACATGACGATAAAATTCTTAGAAAATTGCATAGTTCCTAACGTTGGCTGCACTTGTAGAACTTTAAAAAAAAGAGAGAGATATTTTACCCTTATTGTCTTCCAGGTAACAGACTCTCAGCAGTCTGGCATTTGGCAAATGGGTTTCTAAGCAAAGGAAAATGACTGAAACCATTCAACACGATTTGCTGATATTACTAAAGTCTTTTCAATCTCCTCTTTTTTCCTTTCAGACAAAATCTAACCAACCTACAAGCATCTACAGGATGAATCTCCTCTCCTACTCTTCTCCTTGCTAGTGCATAGCTCCTTACACAAAACCTACCCACCCAGCACTCACCCCTGAGCCTCGGCTCTGTACTACACTCTCTGGGAATGTACTGCCCATTCCCTTTGCCCATACACATCCTAACTCTGCACCAAGGCCCAACTTAAGAATGGCCTCTCCTGTGAACTCTTTACCAACCATTCCAACCTAAGACTGTTCATAGAATCATATGATTTCAGAGCCAGAAGCATCCTCTGGTAAGCACATGCTATTTATGTCATGCCATTAAATCACATACTTCTTTCATTAGAATTAATTTATTATGTTTTATATAAATTTTCTCTGTATTTACTTCTTGTCTCTCCAAATCTCTATGTTTTCTTTAAGCAACTCTATGGAGATGTAGTTGCTGCTTAATAGCATTAAAGTTAATTACCACGGACTGAGTTCCCTCATCCTCAAGCAGTATCATTTCCTGGGTAGACAAATAAAGCTTTATCCATTCTAGGGATATCTTTGTTGGAAGAGTTGCAGAAACTTTTTACAGATATGAAATCTATCTGGTTCATCATCTAGGTTGGAACACAAGGTCAAAAACCCTTCCATTCTCAAAATGACAAATCTCAAAGCATTTTCACCACCCAGAGCAGCAGGAGAGGCATGGAGGACAGACTCTGCCCTTGAGCAGACAGAAAAACATCCTCTGACTTACTTGTACCAACTTGCTCACCCAAACAACTCCTGGCTCTGGAAAGCAGCCACAAACAGGGCAGAGGGTGTGAAATGACTCACTAATGGCCCATTAGAGCTACTTTAATCAGGAAATTCAGAAGCAATATATTTCTATGGGAATCTGATTCCTCTATTCCCCACCCAAGTAGCTTTCATTGGGTTATAATAGAATAAAGTATTTCTTCCACCTGAGGTGATTTTATTTGGAGCCACTTAGCAGACATGTAAAGTCTTTGGGGGTTATATAGTAATATTGATGATAATGAGACCATCTTAAAATTATGTAAAGCTTGGTACTTTCCTTCACAAAGCCCTTCACATACATTGTCTCATTGGATTTTCACAGCAACTTTGTAAGGGAGGTAGCATGGATAGAGTTATCCTTATTTTATAGATGGAAAAGCTGAGGCATTGAAGGATGAAGTGGTCTAATGAAGGGGCAGCTGGGGCTGGGTTCCGGGGGCCTCATTCTGTCAGCTGTGGAAGCATCAGGATAGTTGACGTCACTCACGTGTTAGTCTAGAACTGAGAAATGATGTTTGGGTTGAATTTGTTCCAGCAGTCCGCATATAAGGGCTTTTCATCACTGCCCTTCTAATGCAACACCCCGGAAACAAGGCCCGTGGGCCTTAGAACAGTAGGTATAGTCAAGGGGCTGGGAGTATATATTGGGCATGGTCTTCATACATTAATCCAGCAGTTTCCAAATTCTTCAGTCTTGTTATCCCCAGTGCCAGTCAGCCAATTCATTCTTGAAGCCTCAGTTTTCTTGTCTGTAAAACAAGGGCCCTGGGTCTGGTATAATAGGTCTACAGGGATGGTTTTCAAATCTGACTCACTAAAAGAATAATCTGGAGTCTTTTATCTGAAGAAAGAGAAAGACTGCTTTGTAAGCTGACACATGTTCATTACATAAAAGATTTAAGCAAAAAAGAAAAGTATAAATAGAGAGATCTCCAATTCACCCATTACCCATTGGTGGCAAGACAGCAGTGCCACAAAAACACTCTGAAACGGGTGGCCACTATTCAAGGGATCCTTCAACGCCTGAGCAATGTTTTACAAATGTGACTCTAGATCCCACTCAGACCTGCAGATGGGCCCAGCAACCTGGATTTTATAGAATGCCTCTTGTGATGCAGCCGGCTTCACAGGATGGCTTTGGGGAACCAAGGGCATAGATGATTAATAAGGAGTCTTCCTGCGGGGACTGGTGTAGAACAGCAAGTTTGTCAGGGAGGACACTTCCAGACCACCTGTGTTTCCTCAAGGCTGAGATCAACACTCCTGTGGCTACAGGGAATTGACTCAAGGGTAGAATTAGTAAGATTTTGTTTTGTTTTGTTTTAAGTAAGAAAGAGTAGAATAGCAAAAATAGTAGGGATTACCCCATAATGGCTATGCACCTGCCCCGTTTCTCACAGAGGTCTCCTCGGAGACATCACAAACAGGTGGGTGGGTGGGGAGACCCAGGAAACACCTGGATCCAGTCCAGAGGAGAAAATGTGGTCTCAGGCAGGTGGGGTCTGGAAGTATGGAAGCTGCAGAAGAACACCTGGGGAGTTCCCACATGGAGGAGAGAACAAAGGAAAAGAAAACAGGGCGGTGGATGGAGAGTCTTGAGGGGAATTAGCAAAGGCAAGCCCAAGACAGAGAATTTTAGTGTGATTCTTTAGCCCAATACACAAGAGAAGACGCTGAGTCTAGATTCCTGGAACATTCCTTAAGATTTATTCCATGTGAAATCCTCATACTCAACTACCTCTCTCCTGGGAAGATAAATCTAAGATGGCAGAAACGAACAAACAAGATGGCAGTGCCATATTTGGTCACTGGAAGGATCCCTCCTTCACTAGGAATCAATAAACTGGGTTTGGATTGACCAATGATAGGCTTCTGGGAGCTTAATCAGCAGGATACAGTCTCTAGGCAGCTGATAACCCCTGGTATACAGACACAGTTGAATTTCTGGACCTCAGTGGTGACCCTGTGAAGCCACCACCTGGCCATGTGATGTACGTGGTTTGACCAAGGCCAAGAGCACACTGTCAGGAGATAGTTGGTCAGGACTGGGGCTCTTGGGGCTATTAAAATGAGCTGTCTGGGTCATGGAGGAACAGTGATTTTTCCCCCTCATATTCTGCCAAAGGACCTTTCTCTATTTTGCAAATGTCTATGAAAATCTGACAAAGATACACAACTCACATCATCTAATGACACACTCCGCAAACTGCCCTTCGGGAAGGAAGAAAGCCATATACGATGCTCCTTGACGAAGGCATCTGGTCAGCACACGCTACAGGGATCAGATGGTAATCCTGCCCTGTTCTGTGCCAAGCCGGGCTGCAGTAATTGGCTGCAGACAGGCAGCTGTTGCACACTGTTCGTGGCTCACCTGGTGCACAACAGCGTGAGCTCAGGAAACAGTCCCTCCAAGGCCACAGCTGCAGCAGCTTCCCAGGGAACACATACCAGGACAGAGTCACCTGGGGAAACACGTGCACACTCTACTACCCCACCCTTCATCCTGGCAGTCTCTCCCAGGGCCGGAGCTTTCATCCAATTAACTTCCCAACCTGGCAGTTACTCTGAGCTCCAAACAAGGGCATGTGTGCACTTTGAAGCAGATGAAGTCTGTCTTTTGGGATTGTTCCACTTTTCCCTTCCTGGGACAGCTCTTCCTACAACCAAGTACTACAATAGTTAAGCTGTTACCTACAACTAAGATTTATCAAAATTATAGGAAGAGAGTTTGGAAAACACAAACCTTTATTTGGATTGCTGTAGGCTACACCATGGCCACTCTGAATTTGTTAGGAAAGTGGAAATCTCACCCCCCTCCCCCATCTACTGTCCCCAGGTGATTCAAAGACTAGAACACACTGTACTGTCCTGGGTTAATATTTTTTCTTGGTAACTGAAGATCTAAGTAAATATCAAATAGTAGCCTTAAGACAGGGTTTCTTTCCTTCCTTCCTCCCTACTCCCTTCTCTATTTTTGTACTGTAGACTTCCCTGGCTATCTGGTGGAGTCTCAAAATAATATTTTTAAATGCATAAAATACATAGGATTACAAAGAAAACCCATTATGTGAAAATACAATATGCTAAATATTTTTAAATGTATAATATTGTCATCTATATGTGTTTGCTAACAATAAAGTAGAATTTCTAGCAACAAGTTTATTACCTGACATTTTCCAAGTAGTAATGAGTGCAGATGATATTGGAAGACATCTGCTACAAATAATGTCATTTCTGCTTCTGACAAAGACATGGGGATAGCTAACACTATGGTGCTTCGTTGCCTACATCCATTATTGAAGGAAATACTCAATTTGAGCTACAGTTTCATGACAATAAACATTTAGTTTTCTTCCCTTCCAGGTTCACAGCCCCTCTAAAATCTATTAATAGAACCTAGGTGAAGAAGAAGAAGTGCTTAAGGATCTTATGCAAAAGTAATAAAGAGAATGTTGTGCCCTATATTTGTCTCTCGGATCTTAGTTTGAGCACGAGCTGGTGAAATCACTTCCTTCTCTGATAGCTACTGCATTCGCCTTGTTGACCTCTGTCAGCACGAGTCCCTAACAGAGCTAAGCACTTAGATGTTTAATAAGTACTTTGGATCAAACCCCTGAGGTTGGGTTCTAAATTTTTCTGAAACAGACACACCATGCTACATTCCGAATACCATGCATGACACAGGGTAGCTAAAATCATCGTGATTCGTAGGAAGCTGCCTTCTCCATCTGCATAGGTACTTTACTTCCATACAAATGCGGGTTTAAAACAAATTACTGACACTGAGTTCTGAACCGTTCCCCTGCTCTGCCAGAAAGCCTGGGGCAGGTTCTCTGTCTCTTGGATCATAAGCACCTTTTCAGGGTAGTTTTCTTGCCAAGAATAAGCCACGCTTCCCACAGCCATGTCAACTGCGGTTCTCAGAATAAGATCCATTTTCAGGAAAAGCCAAAATCGATTTGTCTCTGAATTTCAAAATTGTACATCCACATTGCTCTGCAGGCTATTTTTCCTTCACATAAACTAAAGTGCCATGAAAGCAAAATGGAACTGGACACATCAGCCTTGGGGAGTGCATCTGACACTGGGTTTGAACTCTCACGGAGAAGTCGCTGCTATACAATGCGGCATTTCTCTAACAAAAACAGATCATATGAGTGTGCTCAGAGGACATGTTTACAAAAGAGACCTACAAATTGAGACAGTCTTACATAAAGATGTTTGCTCAAAAACAGCCATGGTTTCAGGTCCACGTAAGTGCCATGAAAGAACTTCAGCTAGCAGCCCTTTTCCCTCCCAAACATGCACACACACGTGCACACACACACAGGATAATAGCACTCACACTTAGCTTTTCTTTTCCTAGGTTTGCTCACCTGAAAATTAGATCTCTAAACTTTGCAGTCCGAACATCCTATGATAAGTTAGTTGCATTATCTTCACCTAGTACTTTGCCTATCCCGGTTCTGGGTCTCATAACCTAAGATATGGTCATAAGAAAGAAAATAGGTTGGAAGCAGAGGAAACCTCACAGATTTGACATTCAACCTGTGGATAACAGAGAAGGCAAACAGGAAGTACCATTCTGGTTTGATATGGGGTGGTGTGTCAAGGGGGTTGGCCGGGGTGCAATCGTAGGGGTCTCCTAAAAGGTCAGGGGAGAAGAAAACGGGGGAAGAAAACGGAGCCCTCCAAGAGGAGGGCTGCTCAGATATCTTTGATTGTGTAGTGGGGGTGGAATGGGATTTTTTCTGAGTCAGATGAGATTCCTGATGGATTGTTAATAATAAATCGTATCAGATTTTTAAAATCAGCACAATATTATTCACTGTCATTTGGCCTAGAAAGGTGACTACTTGCAAGGTTTGGTATCTTGGCTTTGAGACTGTTGTTAGGTTTTAGAGTAACCCAGAGGCTGCTTCTGCAGCAGCAGAAGAGCCCACAGGAGGGAAAGAGACTAAAACTCATAGATTCTCTCTCCATTCTGAAATTCTAACGGCAACAAATGTAATTTATTAAGCCACTAGAAGACTATAATAGGGATGACTGATCTTTCTCCTGTTGAAATAACTGAATCCACTCACTCTTAAGATGAGATGTTAAATTTTTGTTACTCTAACAAACTCATTAAGAATGTCTAATTAGTCACAGCCATAATAATGTCTAATGTCTTAGCATTACAAAAACAGCAAGATTTCCACCACACAAAGTTTGGTCGGGCCCATGAGACCCAAATAAAATGCTCACGCACCAAAATGTCCCCAGGTACATTTCTCAGCTTCAGTGTTTCACTATCTTCTAACATTCTTTGACTCACTTGAGGAGTAAACTGAAGTCAAGCAAGTTCTAGCCTGTGAAACAGTTTGTGCAAAGGACTTAGCTTTACAAACCCAAACTGCATCCTTTATTCCTGCCACCTTCTTTCCTGCAGCGCTTAGAGGTAATTTTCTGTTTCCCCTCCAGGTCTTTATTGCTCCCCTGCCAAAACTGTCTTGCATCTGCTACAATAAAATACCTGTGATGTTTTCCAAAGCCAGCAGCTAACTGCCAACAGTCAACCCTCTACCCCACAGGCAGCCAGCCGTCTGGGAACTGAAGTCTAAGTGTTGCAAGCTGAAGGCGAAGGTGGAATTTGGCAAGTCACAGATGGGGTTCCTTGGAAGGCAGACCCTCTTCTTACTGCTGGTGCCAGACAGCAGGAGAAAATGTGAATGCTTTGTCGAAGGGGTAGAAATAGGAGCAAAAGGCAAGAGTAAAGGGTTGCTGTCTCATTAAGAGCTCCATGATGAATTCTGGAATTCATGCCATTGAAATGAAGGTCAGGTCAAGCATGCTAACTTTGAATCCCTCTCACTCACCCCTGGCTTGGGGGCTTCCATATGTTTTGATTCGTGTGGGGATTCTAAACTGTTCACTGCAGGACCATTTTTTTTGGGGGGGGGGGGTTAGGGATAGGAAGGAAAGTTTGTAAGTATGTATAAATTTTTGTTAAAGGGCAAGCCTTGGGAAAATATAATGTATAAACAGAAAACCCTTTATCTACCCTTTAAAAGAAATAATTTGCAACTGTGTTCCTCCCCCATCTTCTGATGAGTCTCACTGAAATAGAGGCTTTTCACCAAACTGATTCTCAAGGGCCTCTCCACGCCTTCCTCAGATTCACCCAACACTGCCAGTTTCCATCTTCTAATTTGAGGAAAAAATTAGTGTTCAAATTAGAAAGGCAAAGAGATGGTTCAAGTGTATCTCACTTTAAACCTACCTAAGAGCCTCCACACCTTGAAGTTACCAAAAATGCAGACTCTGGGTTGATCCTTCTCTTTTACCAAAGGAAGTCACTTTTGGTCCCTCTCAGTGCCAAGCTCCTCCGGAGCATGTAACATACAGTAGGACTGATTCTTCAGGAAGGCATCGTGAAAGAGAAGGCAGGTCTAGAGTCCCAGGTCAATCGCTGTCGTAGCCTGACTCATCGTGCAGGGACCCCGTATCTAAGTGGAGCCTGGGAACTCACGTTGTGCCCTACTGAGGCCATCTGTGGAGACTGTGTGGCTGCACACCCATGCACAACTGGACTTAACAATCCCCCTGGGGCAGCTATGCCGGCAGGGGACAGCAGAGCCGGTGGAAGCTCTGGCAGTGGAGCACACAATGCCTCCTCCCGCTCTGCTGCATGGAGCAGGTGCTATGTCTTTGGAGCGGGAATGCCACCACCTTGTTCGCCAGCCACTGAGGAGAAGACAGAGCTCCAGTGGGGACCCCATGCTTAGAGGAATTTTGTGCTACACGCCCCAGCCCCCACTGCAGTGTTTCCTGCATATAGAAATCACATTTGGAAGTTGAGAGACTATTGTCTACAAAAGTTTTTAAGAGAGATACAACTTATATGTGAACACAAAGCCACAGAAAGGGATCTCGACAGCCACTAAGCAGTGAAATTACTGATTCCCTTTCATGAACATGGTCACAAGTTTTCTCTCAGAATCATAACTTGTATTTTGCATGGCTGTTTCTCTCCTCTAGGTTTACACGTCTGCACACATATACATACATCTAGCTTGGTTTTTCATCCTATGCACCATTAGGAAAAAGCTGATAAACAGAAGTCAGATTCCAGCCCTGTGTAGATAGCCAGAGGGAGGGGCAGGTTCTCCGTCACTGAGCTGAACACTTAGCCCTCACAACACTGCGGTACGAGTTGGCTCATGAAGGCTGCTCATGGCTTGTACTCCATTTTAGTGGTCAGGCTTTGCCTGGCATTTCTGTCTCCTCATGGGCCAGTTTGGTTGCATGGCTCAGAACTGAAAAGGTCCCTCATGCTACCTTATGAAACCAGGTAGTTTTAGAGCTCTGACATACACACGGTCAACTCATGCAGAGGAAGAGGTTACTCACCCACCAACCATGGCCTTCTGGGAGCCCATAGCTGACCCTTCACCCCAGAGCCTGCCCTACCCAGCCTGGCCACACAGCACCACTCCCTCTTGGGCAAGCTCGATAAATTCCCTCACGTGCCATGATTCCTCACTGCCTATCACTTGGGGAGTCCAGACCTCAGTCTGGTTGGCTGCCAGTTGAGTTTCAGCAGTTACGCAAATCAGGTTTCTGACGGTGTCTGAAATTCCAGGGTATACAGGAACAGCAGGTTGCTTAATCTCTAAACTCAGAGCCAACCCCTTTCCTTTCCAAATACAGACATAGGTGCTGCCTGGCTCCCATGGTAGATTAAAGGACCCACCCCTCCCAGCTCTGACAACCTGACTTGTCCAGTGTGCAGCCGCCATCTTGCTTTCCAGGCTCTACCTCCCACGGGCACCATGCTACTCATATTTTCATCCTTCCTTACTTGTTTTCGTCCATCACACCAGGCCCCACCTCCACTCTTCTCTATTGAAAGCATCCAACTTCCAAATACAGGAAGATAGATGGTTGTAATGTCCTGGAGAAAAAAACCTTATGCCAGCCATTTTATTTTTCTTAGTAAACTACAATGGCCTTGTGAGAGGCTTTTCTGTGTTTCTGCAATGGACAAAAAGCTACTCACAGAAGTCAGCTTCATATTCAGGCCTGCAGTTTTGACACAAGTTAAACACGAACAAGGTCACCAGATTTTCCTCCTCCCTTATTAGAAATGACATTAACAATGAAATACTATGCTGTGTAGAGTAGAATTGCGTGTTCAGGGTAAGGCTGGCAGATCTACAGTAAGCTTTCTTAGACAGCAATAAAGAAACATTGTTCTACATAGGAGAAAACATGATATGCAGTTAACTTTTTATCTTTTTTTTTTTCCTATCTTATTTTTTTATTACAAAAAACATCTTTTCTTCTTCTGAAGTGGCAACACCAACCACTCTCAGATTATGGAAGTCTGGGTAGCATTCCATTTACAAAAGAAGAGAGAAAAGGAAGTGAACGATTTTTGTGTAAGTTAGCAGAGTTTTGGTCCCTGCTGGTTCTTTCAGTAGGGCACACAGTCAACACGTGGCTGGTCTTGTAGGCATCTTCACCAGCAGGTTCATAAAGCAGGGGAGAGGGTGAAAATCCAACCACAGGCACATCTACGTTCGTCTAATGTTTCTTTACCATTATTTGGGCCCTGCAGAAAATCTTCAACTTCCTTACTCCTGAATCTACCCTTTTGGAGGCAATAATGTCATTTAATACGGATTGAGAAACTAAAGTCAGTTTCTCCCAAACAACAGCCCATTCAAACTGTTAAGGACTTAATGACCAGTATCAACCCCTGATCATACTGCTTGTGAGTGATATTAAGAAATCAAGAGGTCAGCTGGCAAATGTTTCTTTTAAAGAGTCAGCAGCCATGTATGTCCCTGCACTATATTCTTCTTTGTTCCTTTCTTTAACCCTTTAATATGCAGCATTAACATTCTTAGCTCCCAGGCCAAACAAAAATAGGCAGGGCAGGCTGGATTTGGCCCATGGGCCACAGTTTGCTGAACACTTACTGCTTGCAGAATGGACCATGGGAAGGAGCCTATCCCCCAGCTCAGCTGAATTCACTGCAGATAGCAGTGGGACAGATCAGTCCAAAGGATGGGACACAAAAGGGGCCCACCCAACAGGTGGACAGTAGGCAGGAGAGATCAAGAGTCGGTATGGGGTGGGTAGGAGGTGGGGGTGAAGAAATTTCCTGAAAGACCACAGGAGGCGCTCTTCCTCCACCCCATATAAGTTTAGCTGTGGATGCTGAGAATTCCTACAGAGAACAGCCATGAGGCAGGGGCTAGCCTTGACTAAACACAGCCATCCCCCAGCCCTCCAGGCCTAAAATGCAAAGCCACAAAACCTGGCCACCACAGCATGAGGATGACAGCCGGCCAGTAAGGAGTAACTGAAGCAGCGACCACGTCTGCCTTCCCAGACAACACTCCTGAGGCCAACAGTGCATTCATTCTCCAAGCTCAAATCAAAGAGCTCCAGTATTCAGGCTGGAATATGCTCCCAAAACAAAGCTCCCTACCTGCCTCTGCCGTTTCTGTCACGCTGACCACACGCACCATCCCTGACCCACCCATGTCAGCTCTGACCACTCCATTAGGGGGAAAGCCGTGTCAGATTATCCCAGTGCCTGTGAGAAGCAAATCCTGGAAATGGCTCAGAACCCCAGGCTGGAGATGGTCTTTAGCCTGTCCTGCTCTCTTATCACAAGCCCCAAGCCTTGACAACAGAAAGGATGTTCAGACTCAGCCACAAACACGGGAACTACAAATCAGTTTTTAAATGATCCTCACATGTGGCTGCAACCCATGGTCCTGCCCCTTTATTCTCTACTCCTGAGAAGACATCACTGTGACAATTTCCAACTGTCTGCACTCCTCCGCCCCAAATAGTTCAGGATCCACACTTGACTTTCACACTACTTTCCAGTCCCCTGACCTAGAAGCTGAGCAGAGGCAGCCTGCTTTAATGGAGAAAACATCAGTGCATTGGGGCTTCACTCTGGATCCCAGTCAATTTCTGGATATTTCCCAGCTGTTACATATCCACCTCCTTTCTTACAAAAGCCAGCAAAAATTAGCGAGCATTTTGTTGGCTCTGAAATATGAAAATACAGCAACGGTCCAGCCTGAATTCAGTTTCTGGTTGACTGTCTTCAAAGTATTTGTTCTAAAACAGAGTGCCTGCAGTTCATTTATCATGTGCCAATTTCTAAATTGGTTTTAACTTAAATGCTCCACGATTATTGGTTGATTGTTTTTTAAAGCAACCCTTCGAATAAAACTTGTCATTTGGTCATCAAACTAGTAACTGAAAAATCTCTTGCTTAGGCAGATACCCAGCACAATTCAGGCTATGTCTGTTTCTTGTGTCAATATTATCTGTTCATTTCTTATATACTTATAAGCTGTGTTCGGAGAGAAAATACCATTCTCTTCGCTGCTCAGGCCCCTCCTCCTACCTGTTTCATGAGCTGATCAGGTGAGCGTTCTCCACTTCAGCAGCCACTTGAACAGGACAGACTCCAAAGTTTGTTGTGCTTCATATCCCTTCTCCATTCAGTTCTGTCAAGTCCTGGGTTATTAACTATCAACAAAAACGTGAGCCATGCCAGTGCGTGCTCAGACTTCCTGCCAGCTCCTCATGCTCTGCTGAGCTTAGGAGCAGATTCTTTCCCTTCCTCTCTCCTCCCGCCTCACCTCCTGAGCTCCGGGGCCCCACCCACCCACAGCACTCAGATCATTTTTCATTTATGAGTGCATCCAGCTCAACTGTGTTTGTAGGAGAACGAGCCAACCCTTGCTCTGCCAGCCCACTGCAACCGTGCTGCTAAAAATGGCTTTAATTTTCCAGGAGTATGGGGGAAAATCAGATCCTGGCAGAAGTCATCCCTGGCTCCCTCCTGCAGGGATCTGCAGGTCAGCTCTTCATCAGCCAAGGATGCACACCTTGGCCTCGGAGTCATAACAGCTTCATTATACAGACTATGGGCCATGAAGGTGGACTAATTTCAGGCACCAGACAACCAAAAATATACAAAGATGTGTGTACTAAAAAGGTGAAGCCAGGATGATTAGTCAAGAAACTTTCCACCCAGTGACCTAACACTTCACAATGACTTGATTTTGCACTTATTAAAGGGCCAGGGCTTTTTTTTATTGCACTCAAATGGGTACAAATTTTGTAAAGAAATCCATTGGTATATAAAAGCTACTTGTCATGATGACACCAGATTCACAACTTTTCTAATTCAACTAAGCTCCCAACTTCCATTGCAGATCAGCACTAGCAAAAGCAGGGGTTATCAGTCAGCCCTTGCAAACACCCCTGCTAGAACGTCAGCGACTACAAAGGCCATTTGATTTTTCTAAGATCTTATGAGGAAACAGAACTTTAAGGAATAGGCTCCCCCCAACCAATTCACATATATCTTCCACCATAAATACATATACAGAATACATTCATCTTATTCTGCAGCTGAAGCAAAAGGGTCTTTCAGGATCCAATAACCAGAGACAAAGGTGCTAAAAACCCCATGGTCTTTGTACTAGTAGGTATGAAAATTTACCTGAACGATTTAAATGGGAATGACATATTTTTACTACAATATGGACAAAGTCCTTTTTGAGAAATAAAAGAGGAGTTAACATCCTCTGCTTTATTTGCAGTCATTCTCATGCTTCCAGAAAACCCAGCAGGACTATTAGGCTTTTGGATTTTTGTATGTCTTATTTAGTCTATTCCTTTATTTTAGAATTTTAACTAAGATGAATTTTCCCCCCATGAACCTCATATTGTCATAACCTAGTTCCAATCACCCTGGAGAAATTTTTCAATTTTAAAATTGTTTTTTAAGTTTTAATATATTAAAACATTGATGGCTTAACATCCAGACTTAAGGAAAATCTTTTTTGTTTTGTTATTAGACGGTTAAAATGTTTTCTAAAAAATTCCTAAAACGCTACACATTTTCACACTGCTCCAAATGGATTCTAGTCATCTAACACCCTAACGCACATCCTTGGGAAGAAAAAAACACAAAAAACCCCCCAGGTGATCCACATTTTACATTTGAGTCAGGGAAGACACAAAGTCACTGGTGGGGCAGAGACAGAACTGACAGGAGAAATAGTACTTAGTCTCCAAACTCAAGCAGGGAACCCCAGATCAATCCAAATGTGTACGTGCAGTCCAGAGACCTGAAAGTTAATCACGTGTGACTTCCTGAGACTCACCTTTCTAGTTCAGGACAGCGTGGACTCCTGCTCTGAGTTTAAGCTAAGGAGAACGAAGTCTGTTCGTGGGAAAAGGGGGGTTAAATAAAATTTTCTTGGCCCATGAGCAAACTACAGTCCTAACGAGAAGTAAAATTTCCCTATAGAATATTCTCTCCAGTATTAGTTTGTGACATCTGCCAAAAATCTATGGTAAAACCAGTTATTCCACCTCTCTTTGTCCCATTCTCTCAACAAAGGGTGGATGATATAGAACATGTACTTTTGCTTTGAGAGCATTACTGCTACCTTTACTCACACAGCTAGCCACGTAGCACGTGCTAGAACACAGAAGGTACAAACATCATCTAGCCATCCAAGGTTCCAGGGAGATGACTTTCTAGTCAAACTCCCCATGGTAGGAGCCTGGAGCTCTGCCTTCCTCTCACCCACCTTGGTTCCTGGGCTTAGGAGACCACCACGTCCTCACCCTCCGTGACCTGGGAGGGAGTCTAAAGATCACTTGGTTCTACCTCCTTATTGTGTGGATGTGAAAACAGAGGCCCAGACGGAGATGAGAAAACTTGCCAAGGCCTTGGCACACGTTAGTGGAAGTACTGAGGTTAGAACATGGATCTTCCCAATTCAAATTCTAGGAAGGTGCCAGGTGGACAAGATGTGGATCTTTGTGGACAAGAACTACAGGCAAGGGCTCAGTAATGGCTCTCCAGCTGGTCACAAAGCCCAGCCTAGGGACACACCTAAGGCTCTCTCATGAGCAAAAGCAGAAAGGTAACAAAAGCAGCATCAGAAAGGCAGGTAGCTAGGGAGCAATTCCAGTGATTTCCAGCAGAGAAGGGGATTGACAATCCAACAAAAGTCAATGGACACTTCTGGAGTTGAAAGCAGAGACACAAACAGATATTTGTACACCCGTGTTTCTAGCAGCACGATTCACAACAGCTAAAAGGTGGAACAACCCAAGTGTCCATCAACAGATGAACACATAAACTGGTGTATATATACACTGGAATACTATTCAGCTATAAACAGGAAGGAAATGCTGGCACACGCTGCAACATGGGTAAACCTTGAAAAGACAAGGAGCTAAGTGCAATAAGCCAGTCACAGAAGGGAGAATACTATATGATTTTACTCACTGAGAGTGGTCAAGTTCACAGAATGGAATGCAGAATAGTGGGTGCCAGGGGCTGCGGGGAAGGGGAGTGGGAATTTATAGTTTAATGGGTACAGAGCTTCAGTTTTGCGAGATAAAAAAAGTTCTGGAGACGAATGGTGGTGACGGCTGTATAACAAATGTGACTGTATTTAATGCCACAAAACTGTATACTTAAACGTGGTTAAAATGATAAATTTTATATTATGCATTTTTAAAAAAATGAATGGAACCTGAATTTTCTTTACAATGTCCCATTGACCAATTCTATAGCTGTCATGCTCCATACTATTAAATCACAAAATAAAAAAGCTATCACTTGCCATAAACTAAAATTCATAAGTGACCTTGAAAACAGCAGGAAGCACTAAAGTTTCCTTCTCCCCTTTCCCCATCCCCCAGTCAAAAATAACTCACAGAAAGGTATGAACGCAAACAAGGCTCTCAGTTTGTTTCCCTCTACTGAGATGGGAGATGATAATGTCGATGTTGGTTGGGGAACACCCTGCAGATTGTGCAAGCAGGGAAGGCCCTGACCTGCAAGTTTGGAGAAGCAGTTCCCTTCCAACCTCTGCCACCAATGCAGAGGGTTCAAAATCTTCTGAGAAAGCTCCATGTGGCGGCTGCCTGCTCCTGTCCTCCACAAAGCTCTCAGAGCTCACACACGCTCACCTCAATCTGGTGGCGTGTGCAAATGCCACCATTCTTTTCTGGTCCTTAACTGTGTACAGATCTGTTTCTTAGCTGTTGAATCCATCCAACTGGAACACAGCCTCTGGTGCACAGAGCTGCCTCCAACTCTCCAAGCAGCTCTTCTCTGCCTCCTTTCTCCTGCCAAGCCAGGACAGGACCTGGAGGGGCACCAGCATCTCTCTCTCTCCATAGCTGTGACAACCAAGTAAGAGGCATCAACTCCTCCATCTCCATCCCTCTCTGAGCCTCACACCCCGACCTCTGTCTGCCTCCTGCCCAGCTGCAGCTGGCTGTCCTGCAGGCACCCCAAATGCAGCATGCCCTAAAATAAAACCCATTATGCTCTCCCTCACACAAGTTCCTCCCTCCTGTATTTCCTCTTCCAATTAATGCCAGTCCTTAATCACCCGAGCACCAGTGAGTCATCCTTGACTCCGCCCTCCCCTGCACACTCAGTGCTTAGGTCCTGTCAACTCTACTTCTATAAATCCCTCTCACCTGTCCCCTTCCCTGTATTCTGTCACATTTTACGACCTTGACCCCAAATTATTTTCACTTCCTCGGCTGTCTACCCTTTCAATCTATCCCCCACACAGAGCTATTTGATGGCAAATACATAAGATCTGCAATGCTCTATTCTTTTCTCATTGCCCAAAGAGTAAAGCCTAAACACCTTTGTGAGGTGTCTAAGACCATTCTTGACCTAGCCCTGATGCCCATATCATGAAACTTAGGTACAGGCATGCTGGCTGCTGCTGTCACGTAGCTCCACTTTCATATATACCAGTGGTTTCTAACTGGGGAAGATTTTGCCACACAGGAGACACTTAGCAACGTCTGCAGACATTTTTAGCTGTCGCAACTGGGATGAGCTGTGGAGTTGCTGGGCCAGAGATGCTGCTAACCATCTGACAATGCATGAGACAGCTCCCCCCGCCCCAAGCAAAGAATTATCTATAGCATGCACCATATGGGTTCTTTAAAATGCTATAGTATACTTTATTCCCACCATGCTTGCCTCTCACTCTAGGGCTGCAAGCATAAATGTTGACGGGGCTCAGGAAATGAAACGAATGAGGAAGAAGCAGGTCAGGCAAAAGCAATAGGAGATGTTGGGCCTGGAGCGGCAATGGCCTTTCTGTAATGTTCGGATTCAAAATTCCAGAAACACCGAGTGAGTCATGTAGCAAGTGGATGGGCTGCAGCTTCTGTGAGGCTCCTGAGCCAGGGTGGGTATTGTTTTCCTCTCTGGCACTTACTTTATTGGAAGCACTGGGTCAATGTTTATTGAATTACGTTCCCCTTCAGAGCACGGCATTCTCCTAAGTTCTAGTAAATTAATGTTAAAATAGGACAAAACTGTCTTCATCTCAGATCATTAATACAGCTTCACTGTCCTTTTGAATTTTCTTTTCAAGGGTTCTTCTGTTATAATTTTTCTAATGACCTTAATCTAGTTTTTTCGAAAATACATTCTGTATTTTGGGGAGATGCTCTACAGGAGAAGAACTCCATGGTCAAGTAAGTCTGACAAGTACTGCTTCCTGGTTCTTCCCTTAACTGGTGTGTTCAAATCTTACTTTATCAAACAGTTCCCACCCCCACCTTTTTATAGTGTCATTTATTTAATATTCATGAAACTAGCCCTTTAGGACTTTGTGAAATACTCCCAAGCATTCTCATAAGGCACTCCAGGTTTAAACTTCCACGATGTGCAGAAAATTCCCAGCTCCCCAACTCAGTCCCCATCCCTCAGGCAAAGACCTGTTCTCTCTTCACATATTCGGATCCTTTTATCTTACATCCTCACCTAAATGAACACAGGCATGACACTGCCCAGTTTTCTTCAGGACAGAGCCTTCCTGGATAAAGACAGAAGGAGGTGATGAGGGTCACACTGTGGAGAGGGGATGTAACTGATTATGAGGTGCACAGTGTGCCCTGCAGTCCCGGGTCCTGGACAAGGACGCCTGTCTCTTAAGTCCATTGGGCACCTCCAACCAGCTTTTCAGAATCAAGGCCCATTAATGAGGATTAGGTCAGTTCATTAAAAAAGCGTATTTCTGGGCCGGCCCTGTGGCTCACTCAGGAGAGTGCGACACTGGTAGTGCCAAGGCCATGGGTTCGGATCCTATGTAGGGATGGCCGGTGTGCTCACTGGCTGAGCGTGGTGCAGACAACACCATGCCGAGGGTCACGATCCCCTTACTGGTCAGGAAAAAAAAAAATTAAAAAAGACAAAAAGCATATTTCTTCTGGATGTAGATGGAAAGGACCAATCACTTCTGGGTGGGGAAAGCCTAACTGTAGAGGAGCAGAAAGTCCTTATCACTTGTACTGCCAAACACACACCTGATACGTTCCACCAGAGAGAGCTGAACCAGCCCAAGCCCTCACTGCAAGGCATTTGCGCCTCCTTGGCTCCTAGGACAAACTGCTTAGACCCACTAGCAGTCCCCAATAGACCCCTCAGTCCCCAGGTAACCATTCAGTCTCCTCTTTCTTGTCTAGCTTGTCAGTCCAATTAATCCTTTTGAATTGGGAGTAGCTTCTTTCTTCACAGAAATAGAGAGAGTTTCAGTTTTGGAAACTAAATCTAACCCTCAACTTGAATTCAATCCAAGACTTGAACTCACTCCCAGGTATCCTGCCACAGACCTGAGGACCCTGTGGGACAGGCACCTGAGTGGGTAAGTGCTAACTCACACTCAGCTGGGCAGGTGGGACAAGGAATTTACTGAACCAGTATCACCAGCCACCTTCAGCTTGAAAATTCTAAGGCCTCTCAAGGCCCTAAGAGCTCTAAGAAATCAATTTTTATGAACAGCCATACAAACATTTCTCCCAAAGCTTCAGTAGTATAGGATTCCACTGGGATCCATGAGATTGGCTAACTCTCATGACCAGAATCAGACAAATAACTAACAAGGGTTGCCTCTAAGCACTAGTGCTGTGCAAACTTGCTAGGCAGACAAGAAATCATCCTTATGAAAAGATTCCTATCCCTGTAAGACAATACACACAAAATGTAAGGCAGTGGGTAAGTGTGGAGTATGCATAAAGCAAATGTACTTCACAAGGCCTGGTTTTCCAAAGCCTTGCAGTTTCAAATATTGACCTTGCAAAGGACAGGAAATTTTCCCCAGGCTATATAGTCTCTGTTGTAAGATTAAAAAAAAAAAAAAGTAACACAGCAAGGTTGCTGGCTCAAAGACAGGTTACTGATTGATATGTAAAGATACTGGGAAATTGCTGTAAGAAGAGAATGTTTGCTAAAATCAAGCTTTTGTTAGTGGATGACTTAATTGCATTATAGAATGTCACCATGCTTGTCTTACTGAAGGTTACCAGCTTCTCTTGATAAACTTGTTAAACTGTACTTAGAAAAAATCCCACCTATGTTCGCTTCCTGTAAATTCCTGATATGAAGAATAAATGAGGGAAGAGAACCCCAATTTGGGGTTAATTTCCCAAATGGAGGGAATGCCTCTCGCTTGAGGGTTCCGGGAGATTAACCCTTTTTTGGGGCTTCTCACTGCTCAAAAGAGATGGGCTTTGAGTAACCTTTGGTGGCTCCGTCCCGCAGGGGAAAAGGGGTGACAAATCCATGGGAGGCAAAGCAACAGGTAAACAGCAGGCAGGGCCCAGGATTTCTAAATGGCGGCATCACCGCAGGCTGGAGGCATCAGGAGCGACTTTTCAGAGGAAGTGGGTCTTAAGAAAAGCCTCAAAGGCTGCCTCTTGGTTTTGACATTTCCCATAG
Source organism: Cynocephalus volans (assembly GCF_027409185.1). Lineage (NCBI taxonomy): Eukaryota > Metazoa > Chordata > Mammalia > Dermoptera > Cynocephalidae > Cynocephalus > Cynocephalus volans. Next base: position 29,435,441 of record NC_084461.1, on the reverse strand, counting down.
TTGCAAGCTTCTCACCCTTGTTGATGAAAGAAAAGTGAGCTACTCCTCACACCTGGGGACCAGTGCATTCTAGCCTGACCCACCTGACTCAACCTGACTGCTGTGGTGAGAACACGTCAGGTGGCAGGCTTGTTGGACAGGCATTCTGGAAAGGACTTCTGCCAGCCATCTTTGGGACTGAACTGCTGCCCATGCTACTGGGAGCATATAAACTAGTCAAGCATAACAAAGGCCACAGTCACAATTCCACAAAGACTCCACACAAGGAAACAAAGTTTGGAAATTCCAACCATTTATATTTTATTTTTACTACATTGATATGGTCAAATAGTGAAAGTGTTGCCATTCATGTGGTTTACACAAACTGAAGGTGATGGGGGTTTTTCCAACCATAATGACCCCACTCAGTGTGGGGCATCTTAAATGCACATAGACTGTGGAGGTACACACCAGATTGGGTGGAAGCAGGCAGCAGAGTTCTGGGTGTTGTCTGCATGTAACAGGAGAATAAACTTAAATCTTGACTCCTGCCAAGGTGCTACAGTGGTCAAGAGCAGTCACTGATGTCACGCATCTTTAGGCACCTGCACAGAGTATACACTCAATGAATACTCCACACCAATGTGACTCAGCTACAAGTGCATTTTGGAAGGGCTGCAGAAACTCCTCGGAACTAGAAATGCTTCCCTGCCTGTCTCCTTCTGCCCTTTTGTAAGCCTGAGAGTGGCAGAGTTTAGTTCCCCATGGTGCTCAGAGTTTCAAAGCTTACTGCATCCAGTCTGTAATTTCCAGATCTCAAAATAATTCCTCTTGAAATAAAAAATACAGTCCCCTAAGCTTACGAAGTCTCCATGATGATTAAAAATTATTAGAGTCTCTCTTACTCAAGAGGGAAAGGGTGGAGTGAAGACCTTGGAGGAAGGAATCCATTGAAAACCACATTATACTCGATGACATGTTTGGGCTCAGAGCTGTATTTTCAAGGCATTTCTCATCCTTACCACAAAGTGCCTTCTCTTGGATTCATGTATGGGTCTGGGGTGGCAGGAACTTGACTCAAAACCACAGCTTTCGGAAACACTGGCAAGGAAGTTGGGTCATCTATGGAAGTTTCTTTCTATGAGCCTCCAAACAATCAGTTATTTGTTTCCCCCCCTTTTTCCCACAAGAAGAATTTCTCTAAATAATCGGAGGAGATTTCCCATGGGAATCAGGCAATGGTGATTTCCAGGTCTTAAACTTTATCTAAAGCAGTTAAAAACAGAAGACACAAGAATGTGCCTGGTTGGCCTGTAACAATGCGAATTCTGGCAATCGGAGCAGCAGCTAAAGCCTGAAACTTCTAGTACTTCTAGTGCCTTGGAGGAGAGTGGGTGCTAGGTGAGGCCTCTCTGGTTTGTACTTAACTAAGAATGTGTGGTCCTCCTAGCAGACCAATTAAAGCTTGAATTTTCACCACCTGTGAAAAACAGTTTATGAAGGGAGTTCCTAAGTTGCAAGAATAATATCAGACTCCGTAAGGAAATAAATTAGGTTCGAGAGCTTCAAAATGTATTTTAGCTACAACCATTCGTGCACGGTTCACACACGGATTTCAGAGAGCTGCCAGGGGGCCAGAGGCTTCACAGAGCACTGTGACTGACAGCAGAGAATACTGAGAACTTTAAATCACAGAGAGGGGGACAGGTGGGATTCAAATTCCCAACACAATCAGGTCTGCCTGATTCCAAACCTATGTTCTTTCCTCTCTGACACCAGGCTCTTAAATGTGTCCCGTTTGTCACAGAGGACTTAAGTGAGTCCTCTAGGAATCCTCTTAAGTGGACAGCATATTTTGTGAAAAGAGTGAACACATGAATGTTTATAACAGCTTCATTCATAATTGCCAAACTTGGAAGCAACCAAGTTGTGCTTCAGCAGGTGAACAGCTAAATGAATGGCAGCACATGCAGACAGTGGATATTATGCAGCGCTAAAAAGAAATGAGCTCTCAAGTCAGGAAAAGGCACGGAGGAAACTTAAATGCATATGAGTGAAGGAAGCCAATTTGAAAAGGCTACATATTGTATGATATCTGAGAAAAGCAAAACTATGGAGACAGTAAAAAGATCAGTGGTTGCCAGGGTTAGTGGGGAGGGAGGAACGAACAGGCGCAGCACAGACAATTTTTAGGGCACAGAAACAACTCTGCGTGGTGCTATAAAGGTGGATACGTGTCATTTATGCATTTGTACAAACCCACAGAACATACAACACCAAGAGTGAATCCTAATATGAACTCTGGACTTTGGGTAATAATGATGTATCAACATAGGTTCATGAATTTTAACGAATGTATCACTCTGGTGGGGCATGTTAATAATGGGGGAGGCTGTGTGGGGAAGGGAGTACATAGGAAATCTCTATATCTTTTGCTCAACTTTGCTGTGAACCTAAAACCGCTTTTAAAAAAATAGTCAAAAAAAAAAAAAAAAGAGAGAGAGAGAGAGAATAAGCTTCTGTTAGACAATCATAGTGTTAAATTCAGCATTCCCTGCGTACTGGCTATGTGAATAAGTAAATACTTCTAAACCTTGGGTTTCCTCATCTGAAAAAGTACAGTGCATTTGCAGTGCATTGCATCTCAAATAGGTGATGTTTGAGATCACCTCTGTGCCGGCCACTGCGTGGACATCTGATAAACTGTGGCATGGTGATTCTTGAGGAAAATCTACTCTCTCCACCTCTGTTCTTCACATTTCAGTTTCCTCTCTGCTGTTTTGGCTTATTTACATCCCTAACCAAATTATACATGGCTTGTCCTGGTTCCAAAAGTTCCTGGCTTAATTGAAAGTGACAAAGGGGAAACTGGGAAACGAAAACAGAGTGCTCAGTGCACAGCAGTGTTAAAAGACTCCAAAGTCAGCACTGAGCAGTTCCCATAGGGACCGCCAGCTCCAATCAGGCCACTGGTAACTTGACAAGAGGAGGAAACAGGGAACCATACGCCACCCAGGACTTTCCTGGAAAAGCTACACACAACATCTTCCTGGAGCTGCATTGAAAGACATCCTGGTCACCTCTCTGGGTAAGTGTCCATATCATCTGTAAGATCAGGGCTTTCTATTCAGAAGAGATCTGTGCTTTCCTCCTCGGGAGCACTGCGAGCATTTATTTTCTAAATTATTTCCTGGGTAGGGATGAGCTGACTGTTAATTATTTTCACTGATGAAGAAATGGAGGGAAAAAGAAGTGTAATGACTAAGGATACCCTAAACACCAGAGGAGAAGCCTGAACTCGCATGACTAGCCTTGCTATTTAAGAAGAAAGGCTACGTCTGAGGGAATCAGAACCCCAGGAGAACCATGGGTGTCTTTCTTTACCTTTCCATATGCTGACCATAATACTCCTTGAGGGAGAATTCTGAAACACCCAGAAGGATGCCCATGAATGATTTCCAGATGGTTCTCTCTCCATCTTAACTGCTCACTCCCAGGAGCCCTTTGTACTCACCACGGCTGGTTCCATGTTACAAGCAGGGAGTTGACATTTCCACCTGAATGTGCCAATGAACTTTCACTCAACTCAACGTCTTTCCTTCTTCCTTCCTCCACTTCGACCTCATGGGCACCTCCACTCTGAGCTCTTGAGAAATCCTACCAGAATTTCTCTTTTCTTTCTTTCTTTCATCCTCCAGTGGAAAGAGACCCTAGCTTTTATTTCCTTCCTAGCTCTCCTTGGCCGCAAGTTTACAATATTCTCTACCCAGCAGTTGTCATCTGAAAGAAAGTGAGCCGAAACGCTGAGTACTGATCAAGCTTTATCAAAGGAAAAATAGTCTGCTGGGCTGCCCTCAACATGGAGAGCAGCCCCAGGCCTGGGGGTGGGAGAGCTTATATAGGCTGTAGGGAAGGCTGACATGGTCCGGGAGGGGTTCGGTGCTGGTGTGGAAGATAAGGCTGGTGGATGCAATCACGTGGAAGGTTGCACCTATGTGGAAGTAGAGGAGTTTCTATTTCTCAGAAACCACGAGGTTTCTCATAAGGGAAATGCTGGTGGCTATTTTGTGCTTATTTTGTGCAAAATGGCGCCGGCCATGTCCAAGATCCATCATCCCAATCCTGTGGCTCCCATGGTTTTTCTGGATCCAATACAAACTCCTGACTGTAGCCATCAAACCCTTCAACTGAATGACACCGCCCTTCCCTGCCAGCTCCACCCGGTTTCTCTCGTCTTTCACGGCAAGATACTATGTCCCTACTCTTGTTCAAGATAGTGCCTGTCTTACTCCCATCCTGTCTTCCTCCCATGCCAGCACATGCTTCTCAGCATCTGCAAACAATACTACTGAGTTTGTAAACAGCTACACACAAACTGTGCCTGCCATGGTGACAATTAGCACAAGGGCTCTCAGTAAATACTGATTGATGTTGGTAGGAAGCTCTCGCCTCTATCCTATTTCACACTCAAGTAAACTGCCTCCATCAATCCTGTAGGCCCCGGGACACTAAGTTTTATTTCCACCTGAGTGAAACACTGTCACCCAGAGAGGCTAGGTAGGTGGTTTCTGCACTAGCGCTTTGCAGGTTACAAGGCTTCCAGAGCTAGAATCAGTAAACACCCATGGATCCTTGAAGAAAACAACTGAACATGTGCAGGTCACAGCCTTGCAAAAGTGACACTCAAATCAGGGCAAGCCCAGTCTAAAAATAAATGCACTTGAATTAGGACAGCAGAAGGAATCAGAAGGCACAGGAACACCACACCTAGCTCATGTGGCCTCATTCACTGGGCCAGGACAGCCAGCACCCCTGGTATGAGGCAACACAAAGTGGACAGGTATACTCATTCACCTCTTGCCTAAAGGCATCGGGGACTCAGTGGGAGTAGCAATCAGGCCTCTGCACCTGACGGAGGGCACACAAAGTCACCTGGGAGGGGTGAGCCTGCTCCACACAACTCCAACTGGAGTGGAGAAAACAACCCCTGGATATGGCCAGCTGTCTCTGAATGACACCCAGGGAGATGGGCTGGTTTGGGTAGGGTGACCACTGCTGCTGACAGATACCAATGCCTCGTTCTTGGATGGACTAATGCTGAAAGCTTTTAATTTTGTAAACATAGTTTTATGCATCTAGAAAATGCCCATGGGAAAAAAAAATAAATAAAAAGAAGAAATAAATTCCAGCAGTTCAGTATAAAAATTCCTCTCAACAGTTGTTTGCCTTCCATGGATTCTGTCCTTAGACTTCATGAGCATTCACAACCCAGGAGAACATGTGGGGCCCCAGACTCCACAGCCCCCCAACCCATAGCCCTTGCCAAACTGACCTCTAATAAATTCTCCTTAGAAACAAAAGGCTCCAAATAAAGAGTTTCTGAACAAAGCCCTGGTCTGAAGGTGCACTGTGACAAGGAAATTTTCCCCGCCGACAAAGCGGAAACAGGACGTGGCCTCTCCCTTCAGAGGGAAAGGCCACATGCTCATGAACCTGTCCGCACACTACTGGTCTTTTCATCTGTTTTCAAAAACATATCTAAGAAGAAGAATATTTGTCTCTACACAGAAGTTAGCTCAGTTGGTTAGAGTGTGGTGCTCATAACACCAAGGGCCAGGCTGGATCCTTGCACTGGCCAGGACCAAGAAATGTGTCTCCAGGATAAGTGCTGAAACAAAGAAAAAGTCGCACACACAGAGTCAGAATTGCCTTTTTCACACATCCTCCTTCCCCAGGTTGAGCAAAGGCTGCCCTCACAAGCCTTCAGGGTGTTTTCAGCCAAACCCAGGACTGCCCTTCTCTTGGGAACAGAGCAAGACTTTCTCAGAGAGTTTGCCTGCTTCTAGGCTCAAGTGTCTGGAAACAAGGCAAAGAGGGTTGGTTCTCTTTGCCAAGAACCCAAGGGACAAGCAGTAAGGAGTAGAGAAGACCCCTGACCTTGAGGTTCATTGCCGAAAAGGTCTATAACTGGTTCACTGGGGAACAGGAGGAAAATCTAGGGGAAGCCAATGAAGTTGAATCTGATCCAGTGAGAGCCAAGGGTAGATGACACAGGGTCATCATTTTCTTTGCCTGGACTTGACAGCGGCAATCTAACAAAATCTGGTGATTTCACATGAGAGATGTTTCTCCAGTTAAAGTGCAGGCTCAGGAGGGTATGGGCCGACAGTTCCCAAAATTCCTTTGCGTCACTGCACAGTTCTGGAAACACTCAACATACTGTTTTTTGGAGAAAGTAAAGTAGTTCAAGGAAGACCCCCTAGAGCTTCTAAAAGAAGTAGGAATTCAACTCCAAAATGTTGTCTCTCTGAAGGACAACTAGGTAAATTCTTACCACTTAAGGCTTTCAACATGTCCTACATTTTGCTGACTTCAACCTCTGCACATACTAATCCCCGCCAGGCTTTCTGTGAATATTTCATGCTGCCCCACTCCCGTACAAGCACATGCTGGAATTACCGAGCCTGCTAGACTGAATTCAGGTTTGCTTCACCAGCTTTCTATGTCAACTCTGTGTTAAGAAGTGGTCCTGTACAAAGCGAAGCCTCAATGTCAATGAGCTCCAGCTGGAACAAAAACAACCTCTGTCATTGAATGATTGCCTCAGTCTCTTCATCTAAGAAAATGGGATTAGCAACAGCACTAGATTTCACAGGTGTATTAGTCTGTTTCTGTTGCTGTCTGGCTCTAGCTAGACTAAGGTCTAGAATCCTCACAGCACCAATTGTCTAGCTCTTAATCCTGTTTATGATGCCAATTGTAAAGCTAGGTGACCACACCAGTTGTCGGGCTCTTTTACCTGCCTGTAATCCTGCCCTGACCCGGCTGATTGTTGAGCTAGGGCTGGGTCTGGAGCTCCCAGAACCCTCAAACCCATTCATAGACTGGGTCACAAACCCTTCACACGCCAGGCTGGGTCACCAGACCCCTTCACACAGGTCTACAAGCTAGGTAACTGGCCAAAAGGTCCTTGGAGCCATGGGTTGGAAAACATAGCTGCGCAGGGCAGACGCCCAAGGCCAATGCCCACCCACCTGCTTCACTAAAACTCTCTCTCTTGCTCTCTCTCTCCCTTTCTCTCTCTCTCTTTCTTTCTGAAGAACACAAGAACAGCAACAAAACTAAAAAGATACATTGGCGCACATGCACACTACCTCCACGCGCACGTGCGCGCGCACACACACACACACACACAATTTGCTTACAAAGGATGCTGAACCACATCCAACTGGACCCCGAGGCGAACTATTCTATTTTCCCAACAGTTGCTTATAACAAAATACCTGGAACTGGGTCATTTATAAAGAACAGAAATTTTATTGCTTGTAGTTTTAGAGGCTGGGAAGTCCAAAGTCCAGGGAACATATCTGGAAAGGGTCTTTTTAGTGGTGGCTTTACAGCAATGTAGGGGGTCTCACATGGCAGAAAATGGCAGAGCAGAGAGGGGCTAACCTCTCATGTGCTCTTCTTTTAAAGCTCTCAGAACCACACCCATGACCACCGTTTTTAATCCATTCACTAGGCATGGTCCTCAGAATCTAATCACCTCTTCAAGGCCCCACCTTTCAATTACAATAATAGGATTTCCCACCCTCGACAGTTATAGTGGGGATTAAGTTTCCAATATACAGATTTTGGGGGACATGTTTCAATCAACCCACAGCTATAGTTTTATTCTTGTATTCCTCCCAGTTACATTTGTCCTCCAAAAGTTTCAAAGTTGTCCTGAGACATGTACCATCTACTCAAAAAATTTTCCCCTACCAAATGAAGACCCCTCTGTTAGGAACAGAAATTTGCGTGTGACTCACGAGGAATGACAATGCAATAAACTTTCGTTACTACTGCTTTTAATTTTAAAAACTCCAAGTTTTTAATGTTTTGGAGCTACATGGGCATGTACCACTTGAACTGAGAATTTTCCTAGCTTTTCAGTTCTGGGGTCATGTGGCTTTGGAGTTCATCAAGGCACTTTGTGGTTGGGTTGGCAGCCACTGAAGAGTTACAGACATTGACATTCGTATCACCAAGAGGCAGGGAGTGACATCTGGCTCCAGCTCTCAGCAGTAGAGAGAAAATGTGGTGGTTGGGGGAGGTAGTTCTGGGGGGGAGATAGGGGAGAGGATAGAGAATGACCCACTTAAAATGCAAATGTGATTCCTCTGCTTGTTGCTGCTAAATGGACCCTGAAGGAAAATTAATACATATAGTATATTGCAAGCTCCTGGTCAAATCAAGACTTCAAGATAACCAGAAAAAATGCAGACTAAAATCATCCTTCATGCTGACTTTGTTTCTAATACTGTGTAAGCTCCAAACCCTAGTCACAGCAAACAAGGGGAGGTGAAAGAAACAGATTTGTTTTTTTCCCCACCCAGCTTAAATTACTTAAACTTTGATCTGCTTATTCACCTGATGATGTAAAGTACCCATGTAATTACCAAACAAAACCAAGTTGGCAGCAAGTCCCCCCCCCCGGGGCGGGGGATGGCCCTACCCAGGGGCATTGTGGCTAATTGAAAGGGCAAGAAGTTAACATTATGAAATTATGTGCCAGACACTGTGTACAGAGTTTGAGTATTTAAGTCCTATAGTAACTCTTAGGGTCTTAGCATTTGCATTTTTCTCAGTATCATAGACTAAGTAACTAGTCAGAGATACACTTTAAATTTGCCTGAAGTTGATAAGCAGACCATGTAAATCTTAGGTTCCTGTTCCTTTCCCTTTTATACTATTCTTCTAATCAACATATTGTCTTCAAGTCTCTATTATTTTCAGATCCTAGGCCTACACAGATGCTTTTCTCAAAAGCAATTGAAAATGAGGCTGGTCAATTCGATCACTGGGAGGTGGGGAGGGGGCGATAACACCAAGGTCCAGGGTTTGATCCCTGTACCCGCCAGTCACTTCCCCCCCACCTCCTCAAAAGCAACTGAAAACTGGAAGCCTAAAAAAAGGACACAATGTTTTCCCTATAAAGAAGAAAGATGCTAAACTTTTTGTTCACCGTTACTTTTGTTATCCTCCTGCTCAGGATGTGGGACCCAGTAGATAAAAGCCTGAACTTTAGAGAAACATGGGAATGGAAGGTTGTGTTCCTCACCTTATGAACTCCAAGTAGTACATAGGACTTCCCAAGAAAGACCTCCTCCATTCAAACAAACGTAACTTCAGAAAATACCACCATGCTGGAGAGATGCCCCCATGGAGAGAGTTTGCTGTAGGACTGTCAGGTTAGCCCCATTGTGGGCTGTATCAGCCACAGGAGGAGAGACAGAGCAAGGCGAACCTTTCCTAGCATGTGGGTTGTGGGGTTTGGTGACACTCATAAGTGTCACTAAGCACAAAAGATGAGCACGTAAGTGTCACTGAGCAGTTCAGTCTGTAAGGCACAAGGTATTGAGGCACAAATGCTACCCATCTGTTACAGTCTGAATGTTTGTGTCCCCCAAAATTCTGATGTAGAAATCCTAACCTGCAAGGTGATGATACCAGGAGGTGAGAACTTTGGGAGATGATTAGATCATGAGGGCAGAAACCTAACAGATGAAATTAGTGCTCTTATAAGAGACCCCACAGAGCTGCCTGGCCCTTTCTACCATGTGAGGACACGGCAAGAAGGCACCATCTATGAACCAGAAAGCAGACCCTCACCAGACACTGAATCTGCCAGTGCCCTGATCTTGGACTTTCCAGACTCTAGAACTGCGAGAAATAAATTTTTGTTGTTTATAAGACATGCAGTGTATGGTATTTGTTATAGCAGCCATTTGTTAGATGGATTAAGATGCCACCTGACCTTTGTGTTGGAGCCGAGGTTGGGGCTAGGCCCAGGGTGAGCTAAGTGTGGACACTGGAAATTGGTTCACTCATTCCCCATTTAGCAGAAAATCTGAAAAAAACTCACATTTCCCATATTCCCTTATAGCCAGCATGCAGGCATGTGAGCTTGTTTTCACCAGATGCATCTTAGTCCTACCTGGACACACAAGTGAGTGACAGGAGGCCAGGGTCACCCATTGTGAGCCAGTCCCTCTGACGAGCACTGTGGAAGAGAAGGCACAGTGCTGGCATTCTCTCCCTAACGTCCTGGGGACTGAGCCGTGAGTGGAGGTAGCATGGGTTTTCTGCTAGAACAGTCCCACAGTGTGGTTTGGCTCTTTTCCTGGCTCCATAATACCTGAGCCTGATTCCTGGTCCTTTCCAGAAATTCTGTGAACCACCTAACATCCTTTAATACATACATCCCTTTCTGCTTAAACTAGCTGCAGGAATTTCTGTTGTTTGTAGCCAAAGCCCTGCCAGGCTCAGCAAGGAAGCAAGCAGAGAAATGAGAGGAAGTGGCAGGCGGTGGAAGCCAGCTGGCCTGGGCAAGGCAGTGCCCACACACTGTAGGTCAGGGGCTTCTACACCCAGTGCTTCATGCCCAGGGAGGCCACACGGTGTCATCCACAGAGTGCAAGCTTTAGAGACGGCTGCACAAAGCTTGAAATCTCAACTCCACCACCCAAGCTCTATCTTGTGAGCTTCCCATACTCTCTGAGCCCAAGTTTACTCATCCACAAAATTGGAACAACACTGCTACTTTCCTTGTAGGGCAGAGGAGAGACTAAAACTAGGTAATATATGTAAACAGCCTGGTACAGTGCCTGGTGACTAGTAGTTGTTCCAGAAATAGCACAACTATCCCTTCAAATCTTCACCAATTGATATGGCTTCCATGCTATTTATAAAGGAACATACCATATATGTCAAAATATAAGGTGATATTTTTTCTTCCCTAAAATTATCCTCATAAAAGAGGACTTTGTCTTATATTTGAGTTTATACAAGTTATATTATGAACCTCTCTTTTAATTACTTTAATTTGGACAACAAACTACTGTTTGGAGAAGACACAACTGTCTCAGATCCAATGCAAATTTTAGATGCTTATGTAGAATTGGTTTAAAATAAAGGGAAAAATAAAATTAATGTTAAATTTGACAATTATTGCTAGGGGAAATGATCCAGTATAATCTTAAGTACTGGATTTCCTTGTAGCAGAGTAGCATGGTGGTTAAAAGCAGGAACTCTAGAGCTCGGTTTGAATCTTGGCTCCACCCTTCATGAGCTGTGTGACTTTGAGCAAGTTACCTGACCTCTCTGAACCTTAGTTCCCTCAGTAAAATGAGATAAACCTGTCACAGGTTGCTCTGAGGAATGAATGAGTTTATATGTGGAAAGCACCTACAACGATGGTAAATACACATATAAATGCAAGCTATTCTCAGTTACAAGATGAGGGGATGAGGGAACTGTGCCTGGGTTATGTGAATGAATACTTTTGGCCTTGCATAAAAAGTCCAGTGACAGCACCATACATGGATATAAAAATTTGTCTTTCAAATAATAAAGATGGAAGTGAAGGTGATATACCCTGAAAACTGACTTAGATGACTTAAAATGTGATTCTGAGTTTTAATAAATTTGTTTCACAAACTATACAAGTGGGAAAAGAAATAGCCAAAATTAATACGCCATGTAGATTTTAAATGTGATTCCAAATATGTAATGAATTAAATTAATAAAGTAAATATTAGAGATAGACATAACTATTTCATGTATATCACTGCACAAGGGCTCTTCAAAAAGTTCATGAAAGATTTGTGTTATCTTTTAATTTCATTTTTCCATGAACTTTCTGAAGTACCCTTATTATTAGTAGTACACTGAATTGTATCCTCTTAGTATACTAAATATACTATTTCATAAATATTCATGTTGGTCAAAAATCTTTTTGTAGATCTTGCTTATGTATGGGGCTTATATTCTATACATAGTAAAAGAAAACATTCTTATTCTTTTTTTAATCAGCATACAAAATTTAAATGGATTTCAAACATCTGAAATCACATGTCCCTGCTCCCTAAATTAATGCTCCTATGACCCCCATTTCAGATTTTTGCTTAGATTTCCAACAGAAATAAGGATTAAACCAAAATAAAATAAAATGGAGGGAAACATAGAATATTTATCTTCATGTGTCTTAAATATATATAATCTCCAAAATGGGTAAGGATATTACCCAATTGTATTTACCTGATACCTCTATTATGCCTTCGTTTTACTGGAAGTAGGATGAGGATTAAACAATAAAATTCAACTAAAACAACAAGATTTTTTTCATTTATAAAGTATAGAACATTAAACACAGAAAATATTATACTTCACTGGAAACAGACAGATAAATTCAGCCTGATATTCCATACCACGTAGCTCTTAGTGGATCTCTTGAAGAAATGCTCAACAACGCTGGCAGGCATATCTGCTAGAGTGCTTATGAAATTTTTGACTATGAAGGAGAACCTGAAGGGTAATACTACATACTGTGTCCACCCCCGCCCCCCAAATTCCTGTGTTGAAGCCATAACCCCCAATGTGATAGTATTTGGAGATGGAGCCTTTGGGAAGTGATTAAGTTAAGAGAGGCCATGAAGGTGGGGCCCTCATAATGGAATTAGTTCCCTTATATGAAGAGACCTTGCCTTCTCTCTCTTCCTGCCATAGGAGGACACAGCCAGAAGGAAGCCATCTACAAGCCAGGAAGAGACCCTCACTAGAAACCAACCATGCTGGCACCTTGATCTTGAACTTCCAACCTCCAGCACTGTGAGAAAATAAATGTCTGTTGTTTAAGCCATAGTGTCTATGGAATTTTGTCACAGCAGCCCAAACTAAGACTGGTGTATAAGTCCGTTTCTGTTGCTTATAACAAAATACCTGGAACTGGGTGATTTGTAAGAAAATGAAATTATTGCTTACAGTTTTGGAGGCTGGGAAGTCCAAAGTCCAGGGAACACATCTGGTGTGGGTCTTTTGGTGATGGCTTTAAAGCAACACAAGGGTCTCACATGGCAGAAAATGGTGGAGCAGAGACAGACTAACCTCTCACGTGCTCTTCTTTTAAATCCCTCAGAACCATGCCCATGACCACCGTTTTTAATCCATTACTACTACATTGTTCTACAATCTAATCACCTCTTCAAGGCCCCACCTTTCAATTACCATAACAGGATTTCCCACCCTCAGTCACAGTGGGAATTAAGCTTCTAATATATGAACTTTGCAGAGACACAATTCAATCAATCCACAGTAATTTGTAAGGAGAGCTGGCCACTGAAAACGTTAAGAGCTCATCATAACTAAACTGTCAACAGAAACAATCATCCATTATAATAAAATAAACCCCTTTATACTGAACCTTTTCTCAAGTCTCTTTGTATGTGATTATAAACTTGTGCTAAACAAGCATCCTACCTGGAATTAGACAGTACAACTCTCAAGTTGATACAACAAGCAAACAGAAAGGACATTGTTGGGGGGGAGGGGGGGAGGGAGGTTTTGGTGATGGGGAGCATTAATCAGCTACAATGTATATCGACAAAATAAAATTAAAAAAAAAAATAAAGTAAAAAAAAAATAATAATAAAAAAAAAAAAGACAGTACAACTCTCAAAAGTTTAGATATAACACTTAATATAATTCTTACTGGACATCAGACTAACCAAATGTGGAAAAGTCCAAACATTCTGTTCTAGATATATCTGTTCTAGATAGTTCTCTCTAAATAACTTATCTAAATCATTGATAAAACTAAACTAATTAGATGTCAATAACATGAGGTATGAAGGATCTTCAAAAACTTCATGGAAGGATTTGTATTACCTTTTAATTCAATTTTTCCATGAACTTTTTGAAGTACCGTTGAATATTTTACTTGTGTGACATTTCAGTTAAAATTACCTCAGTTTCTCACTTAGTAACACACAAACACATACACAGTCACACACATACACATGCTTAAAAATCAAGAATCACTGAAGTTAGCTGAGAATTTAGGGAGAGGAAAGTTGATATGAAATAGTGGAGTGAGATATGCTAATTAGCATGATTTGATCATCACAGGTGTATACATGTTTTGAAATATTACTGTGTACCCCAGAATATGTACAATTATTATGCGTCAATTAAAAAATAAAATTAAAAATATAAAATAGTGGAGTGGTTGCCATGGTTTAGCTGTCCCCACAAAGCTCATTGAGGCTTAATCCCCACCAACGTTGTTAAGAGAGTGTGTAACGAAATGTGGGGCTTAAAGAGGTGGTTAGATTGTGAAAGACCATGACGTAGTAAGTGAATTAATCTATTGATTGTTTAATGGTGGTCATGAGTGTGCTTCTGATAACTTTAAAAGGAGAGCACGTGAGAAGCTCTCTCTCTCTCTCTCTCTCTGCTCAGCCATCTGCCATGTGATAACCCCGCACTGCTGTAAAGCCATCACCAACAACGACCTCACCAGATGTGTTCCCTAGACTTTGGACTTCCCAGCCTCCAAAACTGTAAGCAATAAATATTGTTTCTTTACAAATTACTCAGTTTCAGGTATTTTGTTATAAGCAACAGATAACAACAGACAACAATAGGCAAACTTTCCCCCCACTACCAAAGTCCAGTAAGAAAGGTATATCAGCTTCTAGCAAATGGGCCATGGTCTCCAGCCTCTGAATGAGTTGTTTTCAAACCTTTCAAGTTATCCAAAATGCTACGGATCACTGCTGCCAAAAATCCGCATCATCAGAAGGTACCCAATACTCAAATAAAGCCATTCTTACTCTGGGAAGCTCTCGGCAGGGAGGTATAATTCTGTACTGAGGAGATATTTTCCTGACCAGCAAGAATCTGCAGAGAGCCAGTGTGAAGCTCTATTTAATGCTGTTTAACTAGGGGACTGCTGGGTTGGAAAGTGCAAACATCCTCCAGTGGGAAACTGAACTCAACCCCAAAGGAGAAAAATATAGGTCACGAACACGGAGGAAGATCCCACTAACTGGCTTAGTTAGAAAAGGGAGAAAAACAACCCCGGCATTCTCAGGTTTTGGATAGAGAAGGGCAAAAAGGATCAAACCACTTAAGCTGAAGCTAGAACACCTGCAAGTAGCAGACAGGTTTGCTTTGAATTGCTTCACCACTTAAAAAAAAAAAAAAAAAGGAGAAAGGGACTCTGATCGAAACACAAACTTACTCCCTTAGGTAAAAGCAGACTCACTTGCATAATTTTATAGGCTAATTTGAAAGACAAGCAGCAGGTGCTGCTTTTTTTTCTAATGCTTAAATTATAACCTCAGCCTTATTCAGCATAATTGTGCCCAGAATTTATTATCTGTACCTTTCCAATAATATTCACCATCTACTACCTCAACTCTCTAAGACTCAAGTTTCCATATCTCAACTACTACTAAGTTACGATAAGAGCAATATTTACTATTTGCTCAGGCAATATATTGGCATGTTTACAAATACCAGTTCATTTAAAAGGCCTTAGGAAGACAGAGACCTATTTTATTTCCTTGGCATCAACAGGACCAGCCTTGCCCACAGGAAGCGCTCAATAAGTGTTTGTTTATGGAAGGACTGCTGACTAAATCAACTTTTCCTTGATATTTGACATTTGTGGCTGATTTCATTGTTAACCTTCACCAATTTGTAATTTGTAGATGTAGGAAGTTCTTAAATGGCATAACTCAATGTTGAACAAACATGTCATGACAAAGACTTATTGGTTAATTATTTTACTGATTTTATTTTATTTGCATCTTGGCTCATTAAAACAGACACATTTGAAATAAATACGTTGCTTTAAAATATTTTAAAATGTGTGCTTTTCACTAATTTGGAATCGCTTTTCCTGTCTTATTCTTTTTACCCCTAAATCACATAATGTTTGGTTTTTATTTTTGAGTTGTAAGAGTTTTATTTTTGTTTTTCCCCTGAATGCAAGTCCCTTATCAGACAAATGAGTTGCAAATATTTTCTTCCACCCTTTTCACAAATGGTGCTGGAAATTCATACACAAAGGAAGGGAGTTGGAGTCCTTCTTTATACCATTCACAAAAATTAACACAAAGTGGATCACAGACCTAAATATAAGAGCGAAAGCTATAAATTTTTTTAGAAGAAAACATAGGTAAATCTTCATGACCTTTGGTTATGCAGAGCCTTCTTAGATTCGAAACCAAAACTGTAAGTGATAAAATGATAAATTAGACTTCATTAAAATTAAAAACTTTCGTGCTTCAAAGAATATCACCAAGAAAATGAAAAAGGCAACCCAGAAGATGGGAGAAAATATTTGCAATTCATATCTGAAAAGGGAATTGTATCAAGAATATATTTTAAAAACTCTAACAATTCAATAATAAAAAGACAACGCAATTGAAAAATAGGCTAAGGATCTGAATGGAGCTTTCTCCAAAGAAGATAAACAAATGGACAACAAGCACATGAAAACATGCTCAACAACATTAGTCATCAGAGAAATGAAAATCAAAACCACAGTGAGTTAGCACTTCATACCCACCGAGATGGGTATAACAGAAAAGGCATATAACAACAAGTGTTGGTGAGGTTGTGGAGAAACTGGAACCCTCATGCACTGCTGGTGGGAATGTAAAATAGTGCAGCTACTTCAGAAAAGTTTAGCAGCTCATAAAAATGTTAAAGAAGGAATTACCACATGAGCCAGCAATTCCAGTCCTAAGTATATACACGAGAAACAAAAACATATGTCAACACATATTCACATTGTATGTGAATGTTCATAGCAGCTTTCTAATAGCCAAAAAGTGGAAACAGTCCAAATATCCATCAACTGATAAACATATAAATAAAATATCGTATATCCATACATTGGACTATTATTCAGTGATAAAAAGAAATGAAATACCGATACCTGCTAAAATAGGAATGAACCTTGACAGCATGCCAAGGGAAAGAAACCAGTCATAAAAGACCACATACTGTATGAGTACATTTATATGAAATGTCCAGAAAAGGAAATTTATAGAGACAAAGTAGATCAGTGGCTAATGGGTATAGGGTTTCTTTTGGGGGTGATGGAAATGTTCTAACATCAGATAGTGGTGATATTTACACAACTGTGAATATACCAAAAACCATTTAATTGTATACTTTTAATGTGTAAATTGTATACATAGTAACTTTGATAAAGCTGTTTGAAAAAAATAAATCTCGTTGGAGAACAAATGTGGGCATGTGGATTCCTAACACTATCTGCCCCTCACTAAGGCAGAGAAAATTGACTGAGGGGAAGTATTTACTTCTCCAATTTGAAACAGGCAAAATCAAGATCCACTAAAATTAACTTAATGTCACCTGTTCTTATCATCCTTAGCCTAAATGCATATTCAAAATGCTTGGCTAAGAGTTGGAATCAGCCCAAACGTCCATCATCAGATGAGTGGATATGGAAACTGTGCTACATCTACACAATGGAATACTACTCTGCTATAAAAAAGCATGAAATACTATCATTTGCAACGACATGGATGGACCTAGAGAGAATTATATTAAGTGAAACAAGTCAGGCACAGAAAGAGAAATATCACATGTTCTCACTTATTTCTGGGAGCTAAAAATAAATAAATAAATAAATACACAAATAAACCGGGGTGGTGGGGGGGAAGAAGACACAACAATTACAATTCCTTAAAGTTGATACGACAAGTGAACAGAAAGGACATTGTTGGGAGGGAGGGGGGACACGGAGGAGGGAGGGAGGTTTCAGTAACGGGCCACAATAATCAACCACATTGTATGTTGACAAAATAAAATAAAATTTGGAAGAAAAAAAAATTAAAAAAAAAATGCTTGGCAAGTAGACAGTTCTTAGAAAGGTCAGCTTTTGCTCCAATTCCCCTTCCCCTTTTCTAAACAGGCAGCACACTAGGGTTTGGGCAAAACTAGAAAAAATGATTAAACTACTTTTTAATAAGAGTAGTATTTGTCCTGGGGATTTATGAGAACACACTTTTAAAAGAAAATTAGTAAGTAATCTCTCTACACATTCTTCCTTCCCCTCACCCCACCTCCCCACACAAACCTTGAGGCCCAGCCACAGATGACAACATTTCATTTCCTTATTCCAAGGAGCAGGGGTCGGTACAAGCAAGTCTATTATGTAGATAAAGAAAAAAATTCAGGGTAGTTAAAACTAGCGGTTCTAGGGGTGAGAATGAAGAGAGGTGGCTGCAGTTCTTCTGGAGGCTCACATAATTCTACCTTCTGCCCCCCAAGAAACACTAAACAGCATTTTGCATGTGAAATGGCCTAATTATGGTCTCCTTTCCTTTCGGCAGGGCCTTGCTTCCTCAGGCCAAGGCAGACAGATGCTCAACAACAGGAACGAAGTGAAGAGGTTAAAGGCTGGCCAGACCCTTCAGGAGCCCGTGTTAATCCCCCACCCCTTCTCCAGAGAGCAGACCCAACCTCAGGCAGCCCGGCGCTGACCCCCCTTCCAGGCCCCAGACCCTCTGCCTATCCCCTTCAGAAAAAGAAAGCAGTCTGACGTTTATCAGCAATAAGCGAGGAGCTCTGTATAATTTTGTCTCCATGCAGATAGCTTTCTATAATAAGGGTAAGAGTCAGCAAATTTATAAACAAGTTCAGCCAAGATCACATTTATTCAAAAGTAGTCCCTAACTAATGTAGCCCCAGGACTAAGGCAGGCTGGTGCCCCTATGCTTACCTGCATCTCCCTGGAATCTGGACCCAAGAGAAGGTGCCAGAGGGGGCACAAATGAGGTCCCACAACCATCCATCCCAGTGCTCACCCTCTGCCATTCTCAAAATACTGGCAACCATTGTCCACTACATCATTGGCAGTGGGCTATGGGCCAGGTGCTGTGTTAAAGGCTTTAAGGGCATTCTTTCATTCTAGCCCAACAACAAATCTGAGCAGGAGGTGTAGTTATTATTCTCAATTTATAGATAAACACTGTCAGTCTGTTCAGGCTGCCATAACATAACACTATAAACCAGGCAGCCTATAAACAACAGAAATTCATCTCTTCCAGTTCTGGAGGCTGGGAAGTCCAAGGTCAAGGCACCAGCAGGCGCAAGTGACTGGTGAGGGCCACTGTCTGGTTCACAGACGGCACCTTCTGCTATGCTCTCACACGGTAGAAGGGGTGAATGAGCTCCTTTGGGCCTTTTTTATAAGGGCACTAATCCCATTCATGAGGGTTCTACTCTTATGATATAATGGCCATGGCCAGAAGTGTCTGATGAGGGCCCTTTTCCTAGATAGCCACTGCTTTGCTGTGTCCTCACATGGCAGAAGGGATGAGGGGTCTCTCTTAGGCCTCTTTTATTAGGGCACCAATCATATTCACGAGAGCTCCACCCTCATGACCTAATCACTGCTGAAAATGCCCCATCGCCCAATACCGTCACTTTGGCGTTTACGATTTCAACAAATGAATTTGGGGGGGACACAAACATTCAGACCAGAAGATACACACTCAGCAAAGCTAAAAAACTCACCCAAGGCTATACAGTTAGTACCTGCTAGAACTGTGATGGGATACCAGGACCATGAGCCCCAAATTGTTAAATCCCAGAGGACGGAGGTGCTGACCCTGAGACTGAACAGAGGACACTGCTAGAAGACCAGTGCTTTCCTCCTTTCCCTCTTGAAAACACAGGCTCCATCTATCCCTAAAACTGACCCCAAAGCCATCCTGGGTGGCCTGTCTAGTGAGTTCCCACCCATTTGAAGGAAACTTCATACAGAGCTAGGAAAGGTTCAGCTGGGAAGAGTTTGGCTCAGCAAGCTCTTAGTGTCCACATCCTGTGTGTGCAGACATCTCTTCCCCAGGTGAGAGGGGAGCACAGTTCACACCACACACCACGTACCAGCAGTACCAAGTCTCTGAGGACTGCCAAGTCCAGAGCCCACAGACAACCGGGGCGGAAGGTGGGAGGGAGGATCAAAGGAAAAGACGGTAGAGCAGCTCTCAAAAAGGCTTCCTGCATCAAGGCCACAAAGCCCCTGCCTTCACTCAACAGCGAGGTCAGGCGTGCTCTGGGAATGGCGGCACGTTATCTAGTCCGTCACTTGTCCTTTGTCACTGGCAACTGCCATTGCTCCTTCCTGGACCTTCGCTGCAAAGAACTCACTGACCTGAAGTGTTGCCTGTCACCTGTATCTCCACACTTTTATTGTTGGTCATGTATTATGTGCAATCACCTGATAGACTAGTAAAAGTGGACAATTGTAGAGGCCAGCATGGTCTGATGGATTCGAAGTAAGCCGGTTCTGGATCCTACTATACCCCATACTTTTTTTGGTATGACTCACTTTAGTTCATCACTAAACCAAATGCGCATTATAAAGTCAAATCCAGAGAGGAAACAAGGGACTAAAAGTGTCCATCCTCTGGGTGAAGATACACACACACACACACACACACACACACACACACACACACACACACACACACACGAAATAATGGTCAAGCAAAATGAGACATTATATCATTTGCATGTTTCATATGTGTCTCTTCTGTACTTAAACAGACTGTGTTTATTGATCGCTGGGAACTTCTTGCGTACTACTTCTTCATTTGCCCTATACTCAGAAAAAGAAAACATTGTCACACCAACAGAAGGCACTCGATGCTGGGGGAAGATGAGGAATCTCCAGGTCAGTCACAACAGGGATCTCAAGTGCAACTTTGGCCAGTGATTCTTCTGAACACACATCACTCTTGACTTACATCTGAACGTCAGACAGCATGGAGGAGTGGTAACAGGTGTGTACAAGACTCCCAGGGCTGAGGGGACAAAGGGATCATTCTGGGTGGCTGGGACGGTACCACCAAGGAGATGAAGAGCATCTTGAGCTGCCCACAGATTCTCCAAAGGCAGGAATGTGGCTTTTGTGTTGTGATGAGACACCCAAGGCTCACTTTCCCAGAAACAACTTCTCCATCAGTCCTGGGCCCTAAATTCCAAGGTGTGAGTTATTCCATTGGTTTAGGTGTTATTTCAGAAAGTATTGTCAAATATAAATGTGTTTCTGCAGGAGAAGAAATATTTTATCCCTGTATTTTTCACACGAGTAAGGTATAGACTTGTTTTAAAGAAAAGAAAACAAAACAACCCCCCCAAAACAAACAAAAAACAGATAACCCCCACCATAGACCTCATTTTGAGTAATCCTGACTAAACAAAATAAAATCTTATTTTATTGCTCTATCTTTCAGCTGTAAATTATTGTTATAAAAGTTTTTTCTTAGTAATTGGCAAAATATTTACAGATCATAACACAATTAAAATATTCTTATGCATTTCTAAAAACTCAGAAACCCTTATTTGAGAAACATAACTTTAATCTATTTAATGATCTCTACCAAATTAATATCCAGCCCCTGCATAAGGCTTGACACATAGTAGGTACTCAATAAACTTTTCTTGAGTGGATGAATTCTATTTGGGGAAGGCAGCTGGGTAAAGTCCAAAGTGTAAAGCACCGTGACACGGGCGAGCCCAAGCAAGCACCACACTGTGACCCTAGACAGTTGCGTTTAAGAAAGAACCACACAGGGGTATCAAATAGTAATGCAATGAGGTAATAGAGTCGCCTGGGATGGGCTCACTCTGTCAACAGTTACCACCAGGAAATCAGCTGATGTGGCCTGTCAAGTCCTTTCTCCACCCACAGATGCCACTCTGCCAGTAGCGCACTCCATGCTAGGGTAGGACAGTTATTTTTTCCTTTCCGGCACAGTGCTGAGGAGGCGTCCAAGAAGGTCGGAGGCAAGCATGGGCCAGTGGAAAACGACAGGATTTGAAGTTAGCCAGTTCTGGATCCTACCATCCCTGAGTCTGTGCCCTTGGGCACATTTCTTAAATTCCAACTTGCAGCCTCCTCATTAGTAAAATGGAATAAATAGTTATCTCCTAGTGTTGTTGAAAGAATTACAGCGAGAATGTATGTAAAACCCCTGGAACATTATTGGAGCTTAATAAAGCCAGCTTGTTCACAGGGGCAGGAAGACGGCACCTATTATCTACTGTCATGAAGAAAGGAAATAGTTAGGATGTGAAAAAGCTTACGGCCGGGCTGGCCCGTGGCTCACTCGGGAGAGTGTGGTGCTGATAACACCAAGGCCATGGGTTCGGATCCCATATAGGGATGGCCGTTTACCTCACTTGGGAGAGCGTGGTGCTGACAACACCAAGCCAAGGGTTGAGATCCCCTTACCAGTCATCTCTTTAAAAAAAAAAAAAAAAAGCTTACGGCCAGTCCTCGCCACTTGGGCATAAAAATAACAGTCTTGGGTGGGGCAGGAGCAGACAGAAGTGAGGAAAGAGAAAAGTGGAGACGCCTTCTTGGAGATATATTTATTGTGGGGCTGAGTGAAACTAAAAAAGGAAGGAAGGGTATTTACAATATATTCATGGTTCTGGGCAGAATTTAAAGTCATTCCATTGCTCAGCCAAATTAGAAGACCCTCTTTCTGACAAATCCCAATAGAAGACAGAAGTCGGTGAGCTAAAGGTGACTCTGTGTCTTACTGCCTTTAGCCTGCAATAACAAAATACCATTCTATCTGTACTTTCTGCTGAATTCTTCTGTAAACCGAGACTGCTACCAAAATAAAGTCTATTACTTGAAAAAATACCATAAACTTAATAGCTTATAAACAGAAATTTATTTCTCATAGTTCTGGAGGCTGGAAGTCCAAGATTAAGGTGTCAGCAGATCTGGTGAAGGCCTCTTCACAGACGGCTGTCTTTTTGCTGTACCCTCACATGAGGGAAAGGATGAGTGGTCTCTCAAGCCTCTTGTATAAGGGCACTAATTCCATTCATGAGGGCTCCACCCTCATGACCTAATCCCCTCCCATAGGCCCCACCTCCAAATACCATCACCTTCAGGGTTAGAATTTCAACATATGGATTTTGGGGAGACATAAACATTTAGTCCATTGCACTTGGCAAAAGAAAGGACGGGCAAGGTTGGCGCAAGATTGAAAAAATGAGGTAACAAGCTCCTGAAAAACTCTCCAGCATTTGAGTAACCCTTTGGTTCATCTTTTGGGGCATTTTCCTCCACCATCACTAAGGATTCACTAGGCTGAACACAGAGCCATAGTTAGGACATTATCTTTCAATCCTTCAGGTCACATCAGCTAACCTCAAAGTTAATTTCAGCCTATTGTAAAAATTAGAATAAAATGAAATCAGGGTATAATATAATTAAACCACACAGTTTTGGGTGGGTGCTGGCCAGTACAGAGATCCAAACTCTTGACCTTGTGTCATCAGCACCGAGCTCTACCAAGTGAACTAACCAACCAGGCTGTAACCATGTTATTTTAAGTGTGTATGCAGACGGGGTCTGGAAAAGCAAAATACAGTTGATACGTATTGGGTGGAAGGATTGAGGAGAATTTTCCCTTTAAAAATTATTTTTGAAATTGTTATGATCTCATTAGTACAGTATATAAAAGCTGGGAAGGGGAAAAAAACAGTCAGGAACTGCCCAATCTCACCCATGTCGCTCAGACTACAGCAGAAGAATTTGGACTGAGACCACTGTTGAAATCATACACTACATCACGCCTGGCTTCCAACCTGTTCAAGTCCAGACGCATCTGCAGCCCAATGAGTGCAGAGTTTAGGGGGATGATAGGCTCAAGACTAAATTTCTTTTGATCAAAACTTCCATGCAAATATCACTCACATGAAGCACCCTTACAATGAGCTGTGCTGATCTCAAACAAGATGTGAGAATTTTTAATTTATACAACTTCATGCTTGCAAATACAGTAGCTCCCCACACCCCCAACAGTTCTATTCTTTCAGTTACCCAAGTTCTGAAAATATTAAATGGAAAATTCCAGAAATAAACAATTCATAAGTTTTAAATTGTGCACCATTCTGAGTAGTGTGAAATCTTGTGCCATCCTGCTCCATCCTGACCAGGATGTGAATCATCCCTTTGTCTGGCATCTCCACCTGCATATGCTGCTGGTCCATGAGTCAATTAGTGGCCACCTGTGTTATCAGATTGATGGTCTTGGTATCACAGTGCTCGTATTCAAGTAACCCTTATGCTGGGAAAATGGAACAATTTGGTCAGGCTCCCCTCACCTCGGAGCTGGTTCAGGGCAGTTCGGTAAACACTGTGTGGGTGGAGTGAGTGCACCCGCACAGCGACGCTTTGGCTGGTGTTTTTACTGCCTCAGGCACCCGCCCTGCATGGCCATGTTTTTCCAGACCTGCGGCTTCCAAGGACCATGTGGCCAGTTGCCTAGCTCACAGACCTGTGTGAAGGGGTCTGGTGACCCAGCGTAGCATGTGAAGGGTTTGTGACCCAGTCTGTGAATGGGCTTGA
Source organism: Cynocephalus volans (assembly GCF_027409185.1). NCBI lineage: Eukaryota > Metazoa > Chordata > Mammalia > Dermoptera > Cynocephalidae > Cynocephalus > Cynocephalus volans. The sequence continues at coordinate 29,411,215 of NC_084461.1, read as the reverse complement.
GGGGGTTAGGAAGCTCCATACCCAGCCCTAGCTCAACCATCAGCCCAGTTGGTGCAGGATGACCTGCACGTAAAAGAGCCACAACAACTAGCGTGGCCACCTAGCTTTACAATTGGTGTCATGAACAGGATTAAGAGCTATACAGTTGGCGCTGTGAGCAGGATACACATCAGCCTTAGACTTAGTCTAGCAGTAGCCAGACACCTTATTTCACTTAATAATGGCACCAAAGCGCAAGAGTAGTGATGCTGGCAATTTGGATATGCCAAAGAGAACCCAGCTGTAAAGTGCTTCCTTTAATGAAAAGGTAAAAATTCTTGACCTAATAAGGAAAAAAAAAGGGGGGGGGGTATGCTGAGATTGCTGAGATCTCCAGGGAGAACAAATCTTCCATGCGTGAAATTGTAAAGAAGAAAAAAGAAATTCCTGCTAGTTTTGCTGTCACACCTCAAATTGAAAAAGTCCCAGCCACAGTGCATGAGAGCTTGGTTAAAATTTATGACAGGTATGTATGCAGAGGAAAAAACAGAATATACAGGGTTTAGTACGATCCACAGTTTCAGGCATCTACTGGGGGCCTTAGAATGTTTCCCCCTCAAATAAGGGGGAACCACTGTACCTAAGCCAATTTCTTCTAACTAGCTAAAATATTTAGCAGCTCTGCAGCACACAGACAAACATGCACAGACATGCCCACTTCCCTGCTGAGGAACTAAGCAGTCCCCAGTATGAGGAGAATAGGATAAGAACCTACACAACATGATTTATACCTTAAGATAGACTTCAGACACACTTCACATTTACTGCAACGGAAAGTCATCTACACCTGTTAAAATTCATTACTCACATATTTAGTTTTCTTTAAACATAAACCACAGTTAACGTCAGACTAGACAGTAATGTAGGTATTGATGACTCCTGGTTTATAGGTATATACTTCTCCACCAATATATGATTCATCAATGCCTACACAAATAACTCCAACAAGGGCAATGTTGAAAAGTCCCTCCTGGCATCACTGGATGCAAGTTTAACAGTTTCAAGATGAATTTGCCTCTGCTTCCCTCTAGATAACCCTCCCTTACCCTCTCCATGGTTCCTCCCACCACAACACCTTGTTCACACCTGTTTCAACACTCATGCTGTAGTACTGCATGAGCTTACACACCTGTCTCCACTGCCTGACTCCTTGAGAAGAAACCAGGCCTTCCTCACCTGTGTGCGCCAAACTCAAGCACAGCCTGGCACACAGGAGATGCTCAACCTTTTTTTTTTTTAAGATCATCCTGGTTTAAACTGGTTTATCCCAGCATAATTATTAGTGCCCCCTTTCACTCTCCAAAGTGGCCTGGTGTTTATGACAAATACTATGACCACCCTTTCAATAAACAGTGAATGAATGTTGGCACTGGGTGAGGCTGGCAATGGTGGCGTGGGGATAGCCACACCGGCCTGAAATCTCCACCAGGATTACTGAGAATTGACAGCATGGGCACGTGTTCCCCATTCCAGCCCAGAGCTCCCTGTTCTGTGGCTCAGCATGTCGCCCACCAAGCCACCCCCTCTCTACAGGTGCCCCTTAGAAATGGAAAAATCCCCGAGCTTTTCTTACAGTCCTCAAGGATGAGATGGGGCAGCAAGAATCAGAGAGGGTGAGGACAGAGCTGGAGCCAATTAAGGGTTGGGGTTCTGGTTTATACAGCAGCAAGGGGCACATTAATACAGTTGCCAGAAGCACTGATAAAAACAGGATTATCCAAGTGGATGCCATTTGTACTGGGGTCTGGCCTTTTTACAGCGTATTAAGGATAGAAAACTGGAACCACAAGTCTCCACAGGTCCTTCCCTGCTTGTAATTGCCACAGACAGGGCCGAGCAAAGGAGGCCAGAGGGGAGGGGAGTTACTCCACCTGTCTGGTCCATTTCCTCTGGTTCCAGAGACACCCCTCCTTGGATTTAAGGGCCCAGAGGGATTTCCCAACTCTCAATGCTCATTAAGCCTGTTTGATTTTAAAGAAGAAGATTAAATACATGGCCCCCGGCCAAGATTCCAGATGTTAAGCAAGCCTTCCCTACGTGGTTGGGGACCCCTGCTAAGTACTACTAATTAACATCTAAAGCCTGGCTTCGAGGGGCTGTAGGAGGTGGGAGTCAGGGCAGAAGGGGCCCTGGCACTCGTCCCAGCTCTGCTGTTTTTATTAGTCCACGATCTGAGTCGTTCGTTTGGCTTTCCTGGGTCTCAGTGTCTTCATTTTTTCCTACTGGGAGTAGACTATCCACCAAACCTCCATCCCTCACGAGCAGGCTACGAGAATCAAAGGGAATTGACTCAGAGTTCTTCAGAGACAGCATAAAAGCCCTCCAGAACGGCACTGGCCACGATATCCACTTGTCACATGCGGCTATTTAAACTTACATTAATTAAAATAAAAAATTCAATTCTTTGGTCATACAAGTCACATTTCACATATGGCTAGTGGCTACCACCTTGGCAACCTCATATAGAGAATACTTCCATTATCTGGAAAGTTCTATCGGACAGTGCTGCACTAGAGCCTCTCTTGGATTTCTCTCCACAAAAATAGTGAACGACCCTCCGGAAGGTGATGCTGCACATTTTAATGCCTACAAAAAGAGCAGTCCTTCCCGCTGACACACTAGGGCCACAGCCAGGCCCTCTTCAAAATTCTCAAAAGAAAGTGGCAATTTTTCTTCCCAACACATAAAACAGTGCTGGCATGTGAGGGACTTTTCTACCACAGCTCCCACTGCCTGTCACACTCAGATCGCCCTTTCAGATCGGATCTATGATTTACGCAGTCCTACTTTTAAGAAAATGCATTTTGAAACGTTCCCTCAACGGGACCGTTAGGTCTGCTCCAAGTCAGGGACCAAGACAACCGATCACTTCCCTCCCGCCTGCCTGACGGGTATTTCTGAACAGCACCAAGAAATGGCCAACTTGAACTATTTAACAAAACAAAAGGACACAATCCTCCCTGCGCCAAGTGTTAAAAGCATTCCAAAAGAAAACAGCCTGAAACAGAAGCTCCTCCCCTCCAATCTGTTCCTCATCTGTCCAAGGATTTATTGGCTCTTGCAGTAAATTAATCAATTGCCAAAGGAGAATTAAGACCATGGATCCAATGTAAATAATTCTTGGTAACAATCTCTCAGCGTGACACTTCAGATTTCAAGTGGTTGGGTGGGCTTCCAAACGCCTCATTAAATGGCAACTTTATAGCATTAAGAGGAAAGGGCTCTGGGGCTTTCTGTACAAATGTGCAAATCAATCTTTTCAAAGGCAAACAATAGGACAACTCACAAAATGTGTGTGATTGGGGGAAATGGGAAAGAGGGTCAAGAAAACCAAGGAAGGAGAAACTGAGAGGCATACAGAGGTTGGACTGAAGTTTTTTCTGGCTCAGGGAATTCGGGTATCTTGACTCGGAACATTTCCGTTCCGTCCAGCATTTGTTTATCCATCATCAAATAGGACCTCTCTCTCAATGGTGAGATCCTAGGCCCTGTGTGTAACAGCCCAGACTGACTTACTATCCTGCACATTGTCTATCATAAAGATTTCCAAATAGCAGGTAGTTAAAACCAGTCAAGCTTACTGACTTCTGTCAGTGTTGGGAAAAGCTACATCATCAACAATTGGATACTGACTACCCTGTCTGTGTATAGCAATGGTTGAAAAGCTTCACCCCCCAACCCCTGGAAGACTTTCACATGCCCTGTAGAGTATAAACCACCAAATTAACAGCAAAACCCACAAAAGAGACCACTACCTCACAAATCCTAGTATACAGTCCTGACCAACCCAACTCCATTTTCTTTTTAGGAAAACTTCTACGGGCAGCTCCATCCAAATTCCACTGCTCTAAATGGCCCCAAACAGCTGCACCCCTGGAACCTGGGCTTGGAAATAGGTTGTTTCCCTCTGATGTGCCCCCTAACGCCAAGTGTGTGTTTGAAGTTAACAGTGCTGAACGGCCCCCTGCCTACCCTCGCCACCCTTCAGCTAAGCATCCTTTCAAAGCTATGTGTGGCCCTCAGTAGGCCAATCCATTATTTTTCCTTTAGAAAAAGCTTCTTTTTATCCGTAGAAAACTGAGGACTGAAACCTGAGAGAACAGCTCTGAGTGCATGCGACCCTCTGCACTTGTGCTTATGGCATTCTTGACTGTGTCCCTCTAATTTGCCAGTTCTCTGTAAAGCTATGCTAAATTTTGTCAATTTCCTATTGAAAAATGGAAAAATTAGCCTCGTTGTTCCAAGAGAACAATGGAGAATTGATAATAAGGACAGCGAGACAAGGCAGCAGATTCTGCAGATCTCAGGAATGGCACTTTTCTGCTGTTACGACAGTTCCTGGTGGAAAAGCTGCCATCTCAGTAGCCCTCCTTCCACCTTCAGTTCTACTGCTCCGTCTCGAAAAGCAAAACGAAAAAAAACCAGCGCATGGATCAGCGTGCACACTGCTCGCAGGCTCCTCATGTGGTCTCTCCGCTGACACCTGAGTCTTTCCTCCAGTGTATCCCAGGGCACCAAATTCATTCCAAACATTTCTGAGGTGAGAGGCATTTTCCTGATACACGTCCCACTCTGTTACTGCCTTTCCATTCACACCATACATTGTGTGTGTGTGTCTAATCTGCTTCTGACTAGAGTCTACCAAATCCATACTTAAAACTACCCAACCTGTAGGATTTTCACAAATTATCAGAGTGGTCAATATATAGAAATTCACAGTAAGAATGAGCCCAGCCCATATGAAAACATGAAGGATTCAGGCACAGAGGAATTTGCCGGTCCACACACTCACAAGGCTACAGCCTGGCACGGGGCCTTGCACCCAGGAGGCATTGAAGGGACATTTACAGAGTCTAGGTGATGCAGAAGTGCCCCTGGGCTCTGCCTGTGGGAGTCACTTGGTCCTGACATAAGAATTGAATCCCACCCTGGGCATGAGGGCCAGGGAGAGGTCCCAAGACCTGGCAGAGGGCCCACATTTCTGAGCATCCTTTACAGAAGCAGTTTCCCTCAGGGAGTTTACCCGTCCCTTGAAGGGCAAGGGGAGGGATTTCTGCAGCTGGCGGATCCTCAGCTTGGAGGAGGAGAGAGGAAGGGAGTCGGGTGGCAAGTCAGCAAGCCGGGAGGAAGGGGGCGTGGCAGGGCAGGAAGGGGCCCGCTGCAGGCACACACAGAACGCGGCAAAGCAAACCCAGCCGCACCCTGAGTCACTACCAGCTTTAGAGTTCATCTAGCGCAGGGACACGCTTTAAACAAATGGACTGTCAATCGCTAAAGACACATACTGATACATTCTTACTCAAACTATGCAGGTAATGCTTCATCTGTTCCTAATTCCACTCTCCTCCCCCCACATAATCACTGTTTCATGGTTTTCATCTAGACCTTCTGCATGCAGCACTTACTATTGTTACATTCGTATAGAAAACAATACGTATCACTTGACTTAAATGGCCATCTATTGTACTTATTCCGCACTGTGCTTTTCTTTCCATTTAATGATATTTCAGCGGTCACTCCATTCACACACAGATCGATTTCATTCTTTGAAATTGCCACATAGTATTCTATAATGCAGATTTACCATATTTTATTCATTCTTCTACTGATAAATATTTAATATTCATTTTTCCCCATTTCAAACACTTCTCGAGTGAATGTGTGTTCAGATGCAAGCATTTCACTAGAACACAATTCCAGAAGGGCAATTTCTGGGTCAAAGAATATGTGCAATTTTAACTTAAATTTTAATAGATACTGACAAAATACCTACGCCAGTTTTACACTCTCTGACGGCATGCAAACACCTGTTTCCCTCACTCTACCCATGCTGATTCGTTTAAAATTTTTACCTAAGCCTAATCTTAACTTTAACCTTGTCCAAACTGGACGGTTGAGAGCTATAGAAAAAATATCCCACTGCTTTATATGCATTCCTCGGATTGCTTGAGGGGCCAAGCATTTTTTTCATATTTATTTGCCATTTGTACTTTCTCTTCTGTGAGTTGCCATTTCATATACTCTGCCCATTTTTCTCTTGGGTTATTTGTTTTTGTCCTTAATTTATAGGTTTTTGTATATTCTGACTATTAATCCGTTGTCTATTCTGTTTCTTACATTTCTCTCAGTCTATCACTTTTTAAAACTTTGCTCATAGCATTTTCCCACAAGCAGTAAGGAAGTTTCTCATGGAGAGTACAGTGGCTTCCAAATTGTTCTTTTCAGCAGTAGGATCCTTTTTCTGAGGCAGTGGACAGAACAGAGAAGCTGCTCTGGCTGAGAGTGAATGGGCCTCCCAGGGGCTCACAAATTCCCCCATCTTTATCTTTGGAGCTTCCAAGAGCAGAGTGGGAAGCCACAAATTCAGTCCTATTCCCTCATGTAACAAATGGAGACACCTGGAATAAGAGCAGCTAGCAGGATGAGCCCAAGGCCTCCTAACAGAAATAGACCTAAGGTCTATGAACCCAGCACAGCTTTTAAATTATGGAGGGTAGCCTGATACCAATTTGACCTGAAAACAAAACGCAGCAATTTAGCATCTCACTCATGTACTTTTCTCCCATTAAAAAAAAAAAAAAGAGAGAGAGAGAGAGTAACATGCTGTCTAGTTATTTGTTGGCTTCCTGTCTCTCCCCACTACAATATGAGCAAAGTGAGAGCAGAATCCTTGTCTGTCCTTCTCTCTTGTGCTCCCGTGGCCCAAAAGTAGGCCTGTTAGATTACAGGTCTCAGTAAATATTTGCTGAATGATAATTTCAACCATTTCCTCCAAAACAATTCACCACAGCTAAAAATAAACATAAAATGATCCAATTTGCTTTTTAAAAAAATTTCAACTGCATTTATCAATGTAACCTTTGCTAGCATAGCTGTCCATTAGTGGGTGGCCTAAAAAGTGGGATGCAGGACGGACTACCAGGGTCTGGATAATCCAAATGGAATAAGTGAGAGCAATACTGCTGAAAACACATGGCCACCCTCCGCCTCCTCCTTCTTTATGGAATTCTCCAGGCTTCTGATTGTTATGCACTTGAGCGCCCCTTTGCAAAACCCCGGGAGAGATGGGGCAGCTTGAGTCAGTTGTGTTTCTGTCTGAGGTCCTTTGTCTTGACTGCTGTCGTGCTAACTCCCACCTGTGGGAACTTGAGGAGGTTAGCCGATTGTGGGATCTAAGTCTCAGGTTCCTCTTTTGTAAAGTGGACATAATAGGCCCTGCACCTCGTAGGGTAGGAGGATTAGTGTCAACATGTGTATGCTGCTTAGCATAATGCTGCACAAATAGAATCACTGGAGTTTATTTTGCTTTATCAGTTAATATGGTCTGCAGAGCTGTCAACTTTTAGGATGGAGTTTTGCATGCCCAGAATGAGGAAGTGGAGTCAGACTAAGCACTATGAAATATGAGGAAATGGGATGAGATGAGCCAGCATTATTAAAAATACATTCCTGAGAGAATAACCCTAACTTACAAAGCAAGTCAAATCCAATCATAATGTCAAATATTAGACGTAGATCTTAGAACTCCTAGACCACCGAGAGAAAGATTTATGGAGAGCCTTCGGTTAAATACCAACTTACTGATCAGAGATCCCAGACCAAAACCATAGCCAGAAAGCCATCTTTCTATCTCTGTGTCTGAGGTTATAGTAGCTCATGTTTACCACACTTGGCTGCCAGGACATTTACAGCTTCCATTTGGCCCCCTAGCAATCACAAAGAATGTGTTCTGGCCCAAGCCCACCACTCCAGGGAACAATAACCATTTCATACATTGGTATTTAGTTACAAAGCTGAATGTCCAATAGCCAATCAAAATAAAGTTCCTGCAGATCAGATTTTGATCTCTGCAAATGAGGGTACACCAAAAAAGAGGAAACATTCTGTTCATAGAACTTTGAACATGTTTGCCTCCCATCCATTCACAGACACAGTTACTGCAGCAGTGATGAAATGCTGTACAGGAGAGTTCTGAGACAGGCAAGCCACACGGCATGGAATTTTGACACATTCTAAAAGATTTAAATAATAACTTAAAAAAGTCTGTGTCTTCAAATTGGCCAAATCTGAAAAACCTTAATGGATTTTAGTACAAAGCATAAACGAAAATGCCCATCATGACTCTGGTCTTTTAAAGGCAGGTGTTGCCGGAGAAATTGTGAGGCATCTCTGAAACCCGTCTTTAGCAGAGCTGAAATCAGATCTAGTGATTGAATCACAGAGCAGTCTGGTTACTGAAGGCACCCTTCTTTTCATCGTGGAAAAAAGTTTTTTTTCTTTATCTAACAAAGATGCTAAAGAGAGGCTAAGAAGAAAACATTTTAAAATCTGCTTTGAAAGGGAAAAAAAATCTCCAATCCTTCTCCTCTAAGGGTTGCATAGGAAAGAAGAAAAGGGAAGGAGAAAACAACTGAAAAGTAGGCAGGAAACATCAACAAGTTGACAAACTGAGGATAACTCTTGCTAAAACTGATTCGACCATTCGTAAGAATACTGGACGCTCTGCATCTTCTGCTAAGAGACTCAGGAGAAGGCTACCAGAATAACTAGAGTTCCTCTTGAAACTGAGTAAACTTAGGCCTGTGAACCAAACTGACTCCATTTTCCCTGCAGAGGACACTTTGTTACTTTTCCACTCTTCAGCCATGAGACCCCCCCCCCCCAGGGCACATGATAACCCCATGGCCCACCCTGATAAAATAAACTGAGATAAGGTGGGAACAGATATTCACTCAGTTGCAAAACCCTTCCCCAGGGCTTGTTTACTGTACTTGTAAAAATTAAGTTACAGATTAACCTTAAGACCCCTTTAGGAATTCCCGCATGCACACAAAGCTTCAAGGTGACCGCTACAATGACCCTCCTGGGGTGATGGTGATGACCACCACCTCCACCTTGGCCCTACTGAGCAGGTGCAAGGACCAAAGCCCTAACTGAGCATGCACTCCATGACACAACCAGGAAGAACAGAATGGACCACCTCTAAAGGTGCAGAATGATGATGCTGGCCTGCATCTCTTAATCCTTTTCCCTGTAAAGGACCCTGAACAGCTCCGCTTGGAGCCTAGCTTTACTGTAGCTACCCGCCTTATGCATAAGTCTATCCCCTCTTTTAATAAAGTGTTGCTTGCTTTATTGCTGGGTTCATTGTTCACCTTTATGACCCAAGAGCCTAATTTGGTATAAATCAGGAGGTAAGGGGACTCTGGGTGCTGGGAATGGCCCTGGGATTTTCCCATGCAGCACACATGCTGCTCTAACATCTGCACCAGTGAAAATTGGAAAGCCTCGGGCTACAGAGGAGACTCGAGCTGCAAGAGGCAATTGGCCACTGGGACTATTTTGCTCTTGACTATTTTGCTCTCATGTCTCTGCTGCTGGTAAGTCTTTCCTGGAGCCCCCCGGCCTAAATTCTGACAAGACAATGCTTTATTCTCTTTTACTCTCCCTTTTTCCTCCCCTTTTCTTCTTTACCTTTCTCTGATTTTTCTGAGCCCTCTTCTGCTGTTCTGTAATAGACGCACCCTGGAGGGCTCCTGGCTATGCTTTGTTTCTCTGATTTAAATCTAGGCAGTACTTTTCTTCTTTATGCCAAAGTGAGGAGAACTGCTTTTATCAATTACTGTGTCAGTGGAATAGGTTGGCCCCACGGATTAGGACTAGGATTAACTGGACCCCACTGTTCCTCCTTCCTCTTTGTTTGTTTGCTTGGTTAGACATTTAGTCGAGTACCAGTAATCTGAATAAACCTTCCAATCCTTGCACCAACTCTTGGACTTTCTAGTCATTTGTTTAGTGCAAGAGAGCAAGCCGAGCTGGTCTGTCGATAACACTCTCAACTCCAGCCTTTAGTCTCAAAAAATAAAAGGTGTGTGACAACTTGCTGGGTCATAATTGAGGAGAAATGTCAATTCTTAACACCCGTTTGAGCACTCCAACACTGATGGGCATTAGAATATAAGTGGGTGGCCATTCCCAGTGAATGACCACATCAATGTCATGTTCCAACAACTGATCTACCTTCACTGCTGGATGGTGCCATCTCTGTACGATCAGTTAGTCAGTGGGGGCTGGGAGTGGATAATAACAGATATTAACACTGGGTTCACTATTTTCACCAAATTCCAAAATAAACTCAGGCCACTCAACCACCAAATAAGAGGACCTGCATGTTGGTAAGCACCTCTCCCATCATCCTTTGCTTGTGGCCCCTCTAAACAAGAGGCGCAGGAGTCTCACAGCAAGCTATGCCATTCAGAACTTTGAGACTGTGTTCTTTTGAGATTCAGAAAAAGGGAAGAACAGTGCTTTTACAGTTGAATTCTGGGAAGACAGGCTAGTTGATGGGAACACTAGAAAGGAATGGAATCAGTTTGGGACCTGAAAAAAAGTCACTGGGGGAGGCGGGCTGGAGGGTACTTTCTGTGAATGGAGAAGTGGCCAGGGCAGCTCTCCCAGGCACGCTGGGCTGTCATGTTTTGAGTTACCACCAATTGTGAGCAATCTGTGCATGTGAGGTTCTAAGATTCTTGTTGAGCTTATAAATCATAGTCAGGGTATTTTTCTCCCTGTCTCACGAAATAAAACACAAACCACTTCAAATCTCTGGATTCTAGTTTATCGCTCTTCCAAGACTAGGGCTAGAGCCAATTAATACAGAGCTGTAAGATATCTACATTAACAAGAATAGGCCTTTCAGCAAAGTTTCTAAAGCAATTTCTGTGAAGCAACTTTCCTTTTGACCTCTGTGATCTTACCAGAAGTGATATCATTACAATAAACAAAGCACAGAATTTTAAAACAAATTATGAAAGAAAAAAGGTTGACTTTCTGATAAAGCACTAATAAGTCTAAACTATTAATAATCCTATGCTACTCATAAGAGTGGTTTCAAAATAGCAGTAATCTTATCCTACAATAATGGTTAACATTAATTGAAAGCTTAAATTGGGCCAGGTATGTGCAATATCCATTGAATCCTCACCAGCCCCCATGAGTAGATACTACTACTATCTGCATTTTACATATAAATCTGAGGCACAGATAGTTTCCGAGGTCATGCAGATGTGAAAATGTTGTCACCCGAGCAGTCTGGCATCAGAACCCAGTAGTCTGAAAAGCTGCATAAACAATGAAACTTTGTAAGAATTGAATCTGAGGCCGTAACTGGTCACAACCCAGAACTGGAGCTCCACTGTGTTCATCTTTATTCCCCTGGCGCACTGCCCGACTCCAGTCAGTGCCCTCTGTGCTTGGGGAAATTTGTGTCATTGTGGATGACAATGCGATTACAGAGATCATAATTCAATATGGGGCTGAAGACCTGCAGCCTGTTGTTTACATTTAATTATCAAGACCAATCTCTAAACAATTGGAAACAATAGGAGGATGCTGTAAGATTGCTGGAAACAAAAATCCAAATTTAAAGATCAATAGCATTTGTTTACACCAGTAGTAACCAAATAGAGAACAGTAAAACAAAACAAAACAAAAATAGGCTGCCATAATAACCAAAACTATAAAGTACATAGGCACAAGTCTAAAAGCAACTTCAGTAAGAAATTATGAAACTTTATGGAATGACCTAAAAGAGGATTTGGGTTAATGAGGTGATAAACATTATTTATGGAGAGCAAACATTTTAAAGATGTCTATATCTCCCAGTTAACCAATAACTTAACTGAAATTCCAATAAGATTGCTCAACAAGGATTCTTAGGAAACTGGAACATGTTTTAATATTTATATGGGAGAGTACAAGATTGAGAATAACTACAACAATTT